>NC_057863.1:625059290-625369290 GCF_019393635.1 Dromiciops gliroides | reverse complement strand
GCCACTGTCCTTACTCCCTTAGGAGGAAGTAGCAGCAGGACGGTGAGTAATGAGAGCTAGGTAGCATTTATATAGTGCTTTAAGATTTGTAAAAAAAGAAAAAGAAAACAAAACTTTATAAGTCACCTCATTTGTTCCTCCTTTTAAAGGCAGGTGCGGTCATCCTCATTTTATGGATGAGAAAACTGAGGCAGAGAGAGGTGAAATAACTTGCCCAGGGTCACACAGCTTGGTAAGCATCTGAGGCAAGATTCGAACTCAGTTCTTCCCTCTATCTACTGTGTCACCTGGCTGCTTCTGGAATCTTCTGCTATTGATATTTCAGACCATGTATACTCTGGGAAAAACAACAGGACTGGGTCATACTGCATAATACATGAATGGATGAATAATAAAGAATTTATTAAACACTTATTGTGTGTTAAGTGTTAAGCAAGCAAGTCCATGCTCTTAAGACCTTTCTTCTTTCTTTCTTTCTTTCTTTCTTTCTTTCTTTCTTTCTTTCTTTCTTTCTTTCTTTCTTTCTTTCTTTCTTTCTTCTTTTTTTTTTTTGTTTGTTTTTTGCAGGGCAATGAGGGTTAAGTGACTTGCCCAGGGTCACACAGCTAGTAAGTGTCAAGTGTCTGACACTGGCTTTGAACTCAGGTCCTCCTGAATCCAGGGCCAGTGCTTTATCCACTGCGCCACCCAGCTGCCCCCTCTTTCTTCTTTTTTTTGGTGAGTCATTTGGGGTTAAGTGACTTGCCCAGGGTCACATAGCTAGTAAGTGTCTGAGTGAGGCTGGATTTGAACTCAGGAAGATGTAGACCTCTTGCCGAAATGTAAGCCCCAGGAAGAATTCACCGATGGAAAAAGGGGGTTGACTCAGCTGAGGGACATTCCAGGGTGAGGAGGGTTGGCTCTTCTGTGGCAAGAAGGCCCCAGGCACAGAGGGAGGTCCCGGGCTGAGGCTGCAGACATGTTGTTACAGTTCTGAAAATCAGTAGCATCTCCCAGAGGGGATTTTAGCTAATCATGAGCATGCAATGAGATCAAGGCCCCGTCTAGTGTGTTCTCTACGGACATACCAAGCATGAAATCCAATAGCAAAGAATTTAATAGGGACAGAATAACAAATGTAAATAATAGAGAGGGCAGCTAGGTGGTGCAGTGGATAAAGCACCGGCCCTGGATTCAGGAGGACCTGAGTTCAAATCCAGCCTCAGACACTTGACACTTACAAGCTGTGTGACCTTGGGCAAGTCACTTAATCCTCATTGCCCCTAAAAAAATTTTTTTTTAAATAATAGAGAGACTCCACACCTTGGAATCATTCTCGATCAACTCTCCTTTTCCCCTCTAGTATGTGAAGAAATTGCCATAGAATCCTTTGTTGGTGGAGAAGAAGACAGTTCCCGGAAACCTGGAGCTTTGACCTGGAAAAGAGTTTGATGGAGGCTGGAACAGTTCTCATGCCTGGCAATGGCTGCCTGTCTCTCATAGCTTCCTTGGAATGGTCACACTGTGACTACCTTTGACATAGCTGCTCCTCCTTGCCTCTGCAGCCATCATCCGTGCTGAGAATGCCAGTCCCAGCAGGTTTGGGCATTCTTTGTTGTTTGTTTTGTTTGTTTTGTGAGGCAATTGGGGTTAAGTGACTTGCCTAAGGTCACATAGCTAGTAAGTGTTAAGTGTCTGAGGCAGGATTTGAACTCAAGTACTCCTGACTCCAGGGCCGGTGCTCTATCCACTGCACCACCTAGCTGCCCCAGGTTTGGGCATTCTTAGAAGGGTTTCTCAACCCTCCCTTTCAGGGAGTACCATCCAAATTGTTTTTTGGTTTTTTGTTTTGTTTTGGTTTGTTTTTTTGAGAGGCAATGGGGGCTAAGTGACTTGCCCAGAGTCACACAGCTAGTGTTAAGTGTCTGAGGCCGGCTTTGAACTCAGGTCCTCCTGAATCCAGGGCCAGTGCTCTATCCACTGCACCACCTAGCTGCCCCAGGTTTGGGCATTCTTAGAAGGGTTTCTCAACCCTCCCTTTCAGGGAGTACCATCCAAATTGTTTTTTTGGTTTTTTGTTTTGGTTTGGTTTGTTTTTTTGAGAGGCAATGGGGACTAAGTGACTTGCCCAGAGTCACACAGCTAGTGTTAAGTGTCTGAGGCCGGCTTTGAACTCAGGTCCTCCTGAATCCAGGGCCAGTGCTTTATCCACTGCACCACCTAGCTGCCCCCCAACCAAATTGTAAGAAAGATTCTCTCCATATGGGCCATAATCTGCCCCTAGTGGGTGAGCCCCTCCTGGAGCCTGGCTTTTTCTCACTTACCACTGATTCTGTCTTCCTGCTTATCGAGAAATTGGAGTAACTCAGGATCATAACATAGATTTTAGAGCTAGAAGTATTCTTAAAAACTTTCGAGTCGGGGGTGGCTAGGTGGCACAGTGGATAAAGCACTGGCCCTGGATTCAGGAGTACCTGAGTTCAAATCCAGCCTCAGACACTTGACACTTACTAGCTGTGTGACCCTGGGCAAGTCACTTAACCCCAATTGCCTCATTTAAAAAAAAAAAAGTGGAAAAGTGTTTTGTAATTGTGTTCATACAGTTCCTGGAAACAAAACAAAACAAACTTTCGAGTCCAGAGTCACACATACAGTGAGTGTCTGAGGTAGGATTTGAACACAGGTCTTCATCACTAAGGACAGCTAGGTGGTGAAGTAGATAGACTTTCAGGCCTGGAGTCATGAAAACCTGAGTTCAAATTCAGCCTCAGACATTTAAAAGCTATGTGACTAGGCAAGTCACTTCACCCTGTTTGCCTGTTTCCTCATCTGTAAAATGTGCTGGAGAAGGAGATGGCAAACCACTCCAGTATCTTTTCCAAGAAAACCCCAAATGGGGTCACAAAGAGTCAGACAGCTGAAAATGACTGAACAACCACAAAACTCCACGACTCCGTCAGGTGGCTGTGATATGTCACTTCCACAGGGTCCTGATCATTCTCCAAGGTTACTTTGTAGACTGGCACGTTCCACAATCTCTCACCACTTGGTATTTATGGTGATTCTTCACTGGTCTGTCATCTTTTGTTTTTCCTAGCCCTGAGATTTAACAGCAAGACTCACTCTCCTGATTGGACTTCCTTATGGTGAACTTGACCTCCACACTGTTGTTGCCTCCTCTCTGAACTCTTCTTTGTAAATCTTTTTTTTAGGGGGAGGGGTGGGGCAATGAGGACTAAGTGACTTGCCCAGGGTCACACAGCTAGGAAGTGTCAGGTGTCTGAGGCTGGATTTGAACTCAGGTCCTCCTGACTCCACTGCGCCACCTCGCTGCCCCCCTCTGAATTCTTCTGACCTGGAGGCCATACACACGCAGGCTGTTGGCCTCCTTCACCTGATCTCTCCAAAACAACAAGGTTGTGCAGATACATCAATGTCTCTAATCATGTCACCGACAACCTTTCCCATGAGCTACTGAAAAATGACTAGAATTCCCTTGAGGTATTTTATTCCTATTGCTAAAATCCCAGGAGATAGATGAAGGCTGCTTTTTCCTTCAATCTTCTCCTGACTTGGGAATCTGATAGCCTCCACTCTACAGGTATAATACTAAAAACTGCTGGCTGCCTAGCAAATGGTTTGGTCTGGGGGAACCTTGAATTCACAGACCAGTGTCCTAAGCCACTTTCATTTGTATTTAGGGGTCAAACCAGACTGACCTTATAGTTCTTCATACACAAAATGGCATCTCCCACCTCCATGCCTTTGCACTGTCTGGAATTAGCCTGGCTTGGACATTTCCCCCTCCCTTAACTTCTGGATACCCTCTTCCTCTTAGAATCACTTGTGTCTCTCAAAGCTCAATTCAAGAGCCACCTTTTGCATGAGGTCTTTCTTCATTCTCTGAGCCCTCCCCTGACTGCCAGTGTCCTCCCCCACCTAAATAACTTTGCCACTCTGTTTTGTTTTTGTTTTTGTTTTTTGCAGGGCAATTGGGGTTAAGTGACTTGCCCAGGGTCGCACAGCTAGTAAGTGTTAAGTGTCTGAGGTCAGATTTGAACTCAGGTACACCTGAATCCAGGGCTGGTGCTCTATCCACTGTGCCACCTAGCTGCCCCACTTTGTCACTCTGAAGCCAACTTAACCTGCCTTCTTGAGTTGCCCTATTTTCTAGAAACACTGTTCCTGGGGGTATGCAAGACACCCAGAATGAGTCAAGGATGAAGCCCCCTCTGAGCTGACATAATTTGCTATTTCCACCCCTAGCTGGACTCTCAGTGTGTCCTTGAGAGTCGAACCAGCTACAAGACAAGTTATCAGTCTGCACTGTAAGGACAGGAATTGCTTCATCTTTGCCTTATATCTCTAGTACTCAGTACCTGGCACATAAGAAGTGCTTAATACATATTAGTATGTGCATATCCTGTCCTTCCCTGATCTTAGGTGGCACCACTATGAGACATAGAGACTTATGGGAATCTGTGAAGATCCTATTATGATAAATGGCAATGCTAACAATAATAGCATTTATGTAGTACTTTAAGGTTTGCAAACTGCTTTCCACATCCTCTCTCTGTCTCTCTCTCTCTCTGTCTCTCTCTTTTTGTGGGGGCAATGAGGCTTAAGTGACTTGCCCAGGGTCACACAGCTAGTAAGTGTCTGGGCCACATTTGAACTCAAGTCCTCCTGAATCCAGGGCTGGTGCTTTATCCACTGCGCCACCTAGCTGCCCCACACATCTTCTCTTTTGACCCTCACAACAACTCTGGGGGGCGGGGGGTGGGGAGGAGATGCAATTATTATCCCCATTTTCCAGATGAGGAAAGAGTAAAACTGTGAGCTAATTCTTCCCGACTCCAGGTCTAGAACTCTATGCATTTGCCAGCTAGTTTGACCAACAGATCCTTCATATGGTTCCCGAGGTCTTCTGTCCCTCAGAGGGCATTCTTCAGAGTCCATTTCCTGAACTGGCTGGGAGTTGTTCAGAAAGATTGTGTTCCTCATTCCGCAGGCACACGCCACTCATGTGCTCGCCCCATTCCTCAGACATCAGAGACTCTCCAGAGATTCTGCATCCACATGTGGACTGGAAGGGTCAGGGCTTCTCAGATGTTCTCTTGAAGTAGTCTCTCCCTTCATGCTCCCGCATCCCAGGGTACTCAGCCCCAGTCCACAATTAGTGCTGTAGCTCCTGAGGCATTGATTTGCTTGGTTCCCGGTGCCCCTTCCAATAATAAGGGCTGGCATTTATATCGGACTTTAAGTTTCCAAAGCACCTCATAGGATAAACCACCGGCCCTGGATTCAGGAGGACCTGAGTTCAAATCCGACCTCAGACACTTAACACTTACTAGCTGTGTGACCCTGGGCAAGTCACTTAACCCCAATTGCCTCACCAAAAACAAAACAAACAAAAAACCAAAGCATCTCATATATAGTTTCTCCATTTGGTTTTCACAAAAACCTGTGAGATAGGAGCTTAGATGTTTTGTCACCTCCATTTTACAGACGAGGACACAGAGATTCAGGAAATTTAAGTGACTTGTCAAAGCATATTTTGTGGAAACATATTTTTAAATATTTTTGTTTCTATAGAAATATTAAGAAAGAATATCTCAGCAGTCTCAAATTTTTCCCTGTGGGAAAGTGGCCAGAACAAAAGGTAGAGCCTTTCTTAGGGAATTGAATTAAAAATCTTTGAACAGGGGGCAGCTAGGTAGTGCAGTAGATAAAACACCAGCCCTGGATTCAGGAAGACCTGAGTTCAAATCCAGCCTCAGACACTTGGCAAGTCACTTAACCCCGTTGCCCCGCCAAAAACAAAAACGAAAATCTTTGAACAAAGAATAACTCTTGTCTTGTTTACGGCATTGTTTTTCTCACCCCAAAGTAATAGGGATATTGATCCATCTAAAGGCAATCTCTTAGCCCAGAATTCACCTAAGAGAACCTTTATTCCTTAGAAAGGGAAGTACCCTCACCTACCTCCTCCTACTTAGAAAAGAGTTTGGTGGGGGCGGCTAGGTGGCGCAGTGGATAAAGCACCAGCCCTGGATTCAGGAGTACCTGAGTTCAAATCCTGCCTCAGATACTTTACACTTACTAGCTGTGTGACCCTGGGCAAGTCATTTAATCCCCATTGCCCCGCAAAAAAAGAAAAATAGAAAAAAAAAGAAAAGAGTTTGGTGTGTCAATTTCTATTTCTGGGAGGAGAGAGTCCCATTTGACATGGGGCTTAGGATGAACAGATAACAGGACAGGCATACCAAGGAGTCAAGGGACTATTAAAGTTTAAATTGACCAACTAGATATCAGGACGGATACACCTAAGAAGTAAGGGGAGATAAAATTCTATAGCAGGAGAGTCAGTGAGGCATGGCTACTACCTGACTGGAGCCAGGAGACAGAGGTAACTCTAGGGGTCAGGACCATCACTCCTAAAAAAAAAATGTTTCTTTCCTGCCTGTATTTGTATTTCTAGCACTTATCACAGTGTCTGGCACATAATAATCACTTGATAAATGCTTGATGACTGACCGTCAAATGGCTGATTGACAATGTAGTGTCAGAAATGAGATTCACACTCACATCTCCTGGCTCCTAGTCCATGCTTTCTGGATGGAGACAAGAAAATTATTTCTAAACATTTTGAGGACCATCATGAACAATCGACAAGGTCCACCTCTGATCCCGATGGGGGAAGTCACCCTCCCTGGGTCTCAGTTTCCCCATCTGTAAAACAAGGGGGTTGGACACTGAGGTCCCTTCTAGCTCTAGCTCATTTTATCCTGTCCCTCAAATTTGGAGCCTTCTCCATTACATCATTGGCACAGTGGGTTACCCAGGAAAGTCTGATATTAAAGGCAAGGGCTCGGGGCAGCTAGGTGGGCACAGTGGATAGAGCACCGGCCCTGGAGTCAGGAGGACCTGGGTTCAAATCCGGCCTCAGACACTTAACACTTACTAGCTGTGTGACCCTGGGCAAGTCACTTAACCCCAATTGCCTCACCAAAAAAAAAAAAAAAAAAAAGGCAAGGGCTCCAGGACTGTTGTCCTCTTTTTGGCCTTGTGTTAAGTCCTGTGATTCTGAACTTGTTCCCTCTCTGAAGCATTGAATCACTCTTCAACGTGGGTGCGGAATGGGGGGGAGGGGTAAGGAAAAGGATCTAAGACAGGCAGTAAGTAGTGTTGGGATCTTCCCCTGGGCACTTGAGAGGGGAGGGCCCCTCCAGGAACCTGCGTGGCTCCCTCCTGCAGGAAGAGGTCAGCCACCTGAACAAAGAACAATGCAGAGGATCATTTTCCCTCCTTACAAAGGGGCCCGTTCAAGCTGCCTTGGCAGCCCACAATTCTCCCAGCTACTATTTATTCACCTGAAGGGAGGTAGGGGTGGGGAAATAAGAGAAGTTCCATTTAGTTTTAAACTTGACTCCCACCCCCCACCCCCCACTCTCTCCTCAGGTCTGGGCAGCCACAAGAACATGATATTTGATTTTTCTTTCTCTCCCTACAAATGCAGGAAGATACCCTGAGTACTTCCCCACCTCTTCCAATCCCTCCACTCAACCTATAACGAGGTGCCCCAGGGACTTCAGCTACCACAAAACCCAATGCAGTCGACTCATGTCCATTTAGTATAAGTGAATGTGCAGTTACCTGCTGTCAATTTTCTCATGGTCTTATCTTTATTTTCCCCAATCAATAACTTACTTGTGCCCTTGAAAAACATCATCAGAACATTTTCCAAATGTCCTCCCTCACAACAAAGAAAAATATTTGAGCAAAACCTAATGCCCAAAGACCGTGCATTTGACAGTGCATGCAAAATTCCACTCCCATAATCTTTACCTTTCTGTGGAGAGGGAGCTCCTAAGACACAACCCTTCTTGTGAGAGCAGGGGACTCTTTCTTTTTGGTCTCTATTCCCCAGCGCCCAGAACATAGTTGGCACTTACCACATGCTTCTTGATTGATAGACTCAGGATCATAACGTTAGAGCTTGGAAGGGCATTGGGGGTTATCTAATTGAACTCATTTATTTTAAACAGGAGAATGCCAAGGTCCCGAGATTATGACTTGCCCAAAGTCATACAGGTATTAAAGAATAGAACCAGGATTCAAACCCAGGTCCTCTGACTGGCCAGCTAGTTCTCGCTCCACTATTTTCTCCTCTTTTTGTCTGGGACCAAGATTGGTTATTGAAATTAATCAGAATTTGGCAGCATCTTAAGTAATGTTGGCACATATGTTCTTCTCTTGGTTCTCTCTTTGCTTGGTTTTTACCTGTTCCTTTAGCTTTTCCTGTTTCCCTGAATTACTATTGGTCATTAGGCAACAAGCATCTTAAAAAAATATATTTTTTTTTTGGTGAGGCAATCGAGGTTAAGTGACTCGCCCAAGGTCACACAGCTAGTGTGTGTCAAGTCTGAGGCCGAATTTGAACTCAGGTCCTTCTGACTCCAGGGCCAATGCTCTATCCACTGTGCCACCTAGCTGCCCTGTAATAAGCTTTTTTTTTTTTTTTTTTTTTAGTGAGGCAGTTGGGGTTAAGTGACTTGCCCAGGGTCACACAGCTAGTAAGTGTTAAGTGTCTGAGGCTGGATTTGAACTCAGGTACTCCTGAATCCAGGGCCGGTGCTCTATCCACTGCACCACCTAGCTGCCCCAGGCAATAAGCATTTATTAAGTGCTTACTGAGTACCAGGCACTCGACTAAGCACTGGGGATACAGAGAATGTACCCCAAAAGCCCAGCCTCACATTCTAAGAGGGGAAACAAGATGCAGATAAGCTTTGGATTAGACAGAAGGTCAACTCTGACGGAAGACTCCATTATTGGGGGATGAGGGAGGGAAGGGGGGGGACTAGAAACCTTCCTGCAGAAAGGGGAGATCTGAGCTTTTTTTTTTTTTTTTTGGTTAGGCAATTAGGGTTAAGTGACTTGCCCAGGGTCACACAGCTAGTAAGTGTCAAGTGTCCGAGGCGGATTTGAACTCAGGTCCTCCTGAATCCAGGGCCAGTGCTCTATCCACTGTACCACCTAGCTGCTCCTTGAGCTGTCTTGAAGGGAGTACAAGAGATGAGCAGTTTCCATCTTTTCTGCTCCCCACATGCTGCTGTGATGAATCTTTTGTTACAGAGCCCCTTTTCCCCTCCCCAGTTTTTCCTGATTTCTAGGAAACCCCAAACCCTGAATCTGCTCTTGGAGATTCTTGGTTCCTCTTTCCATTTCACTGGGAAACATAAAGTCCTCTCCATGGCTGGCACAGGACGACGAAAAGAAATGACAGTGTGTGCTCCGTGGAAGAAATCAACTCGAGCCAATCCATGACAAGCTATTAAAACCCTTTATTGTTATTTTTTTCCCCAACAGTTACATTTTTAGTCAAAAGGTTAAACCACAGAAACACTTTCACTTTTCTTCTTCAGAAGATGAGACAGGTCAGAGTTGGCATTGGGGACACAAGAGAGATGCACGTTAGCTTGACACGGGCGGGCCTGGGGCTTGTAGCCACTGCATCTGGAGTCTGACCCTTGAGAGGAGATTCAGTCTTGCAGAGTACACTGGGCAATAACTGGGACTGACCCCCGACTCCAAGAAGGGGACCCTGCCTGTGTGTCTGAGTTCACTTTCCACCCTATGATCGGGATGCCAGCCAACGACACTCAGTTTTTTGCATGTTATCCTTTGTAGGTGAAAATATTGCTACTGACCCGCTATCTAGGTGTTTAGCTAGAGAGGAGATGAACCTGTTCCAGGACACACATGCTCTTCCTTACTCCTGCCCCCTTTGTGACCGAGAGCACTGGCGACCTGGCCGAGCAGCCTGGCTAGGGTTAGGGGCCGGTTGGTGTATGGCTGTGAATGGGTTACATTGTCCCAAACTCACTGACCTTAAAGAGATTGGACCAGAGGTTGGTGGGGGCCTCGTTAGCACTGCTAATTGGTCACAGACAGTGGCCCGCTCTGGTGCAACCTCTCTGCACATGTTTGAGGTCATTAAACTGCTGACCCTCTGCAGCTGTATACTCATGCCTTGTTGGCTGTTGGCTGGCCCCGAGCCTTTGGGCAGGAAGGACTGTTGGCTCAGAAAACTTCATCCCCTCCCTGGGGAAAGGGCTTAGAGCTAGACCCTTTATTACCAACTTGGGATTTGTACAGGGATGGCGCTGAGGCTTCCTCTTCCCTAAGAACAGTTTCCTATGGACTTGGCATCTTTTCCTGTTTACTTGGAAGTACAGTCCTGTGTGTGCCACAGGAAGTCAGGCAGGAGAGATGGGGGTGCAGTGACCCTTCAAGGGAAGGAAGGGTGGGTGAGTGGCCATGGAGAGCTCCTGCTTCCTCTGCATTAACCTGGGGCTCCAGAGAGCCCGGGCTCAGGGCCATGTACAGGTGGGGAAGTAATGACTGTGAGCTGATGTTGGCCCTACCTGCCAGGCAGAAACCTGTGCAACTATGATTAATGGTTTTCTTTTCTACATGTGGGCTAGGCTCTTCAAAGGGGCAGTGCAGGCTGGGAGGACTGCCCCTTGGGGTCATAGGCTCTCCAGACACTCTAGTTACTGCAAGACTGTTAGGGTAAGGGTGGGGTGGTAGAAGCACACAGGAGGGGAGGGAAGGTAGACCAAAGGCACCCTTAGGACAAGTGAATTGAACCCTATCTCCTCAACTATCCCCAGGTTCCAGACCAGGGGCCAAGTAATCCTGTAGGAAGGGCCTGTGTGCTTCATGTGGGGCCTCCCGGTATTCGGCATCCTTTACTCCTAAAGCTGGAAGCAACGGAAATCTCTAAACAAGGACTGAGAAGAGCTTGAGGGACCAAAATCTCCCCTTCAAGCAAGAAGCTCCCAGGCTGCAGTAGAAACAAGGTTTGAAGGTGCAGAGAGACCTGGATTTTTTCCCAGCATCATCCTTACTCTACAGAGAGTGGCAGAGGCATGAGTGCAACACACACACACACCTTCCCACTCCTCAGCTTCTAGTGACCTCTAACACTGACTCTTACAGAGCTGAAATACAGCTTGTCCTGGGTTCTACTTTGCAGCTGTGGCCCCGCCAAGGGTCCCCTTAGATTCCCAGCTCCAGAGAGGGCAGGTGCTATTATTAATGTAAATACACTCTGAGTTGGCTTCCCCCTGGGACCAGAGATTTCAAGCAGCAGAGGTGGTACAGTTTTGTTGTTGTTATTGGGGTTTTTTTTTTGGGGGGGGGGAATCTATGCTAACTTGAGCCATGGAGGAACCATCGGGAAACCAAACATATTGACCATAAGCCAATCGAATTAAAAAATAAAATTTTAAAGCAGCAGCAGCTCTTTGTGTAATAAATATCGCAAAGCACACTTGGTTTTATATATTTTTTTCAAGTCAAATGTAACAGCCAATGCCCCAGACCCTGTTCTCTTTACTCAGAATCAAGCTGTTGAGATCAGCAGAATACCTGAAACCAATCAAAGAGAGAAGCATTTTCCTTTCATCAGCCAATCAAGAGTTGTTTCCAGTTTTAGGCAGCCAATCAAAACCTTTTCACATTCCTAAAAATGACCTAAATAAAGCACCAAGGCATAGGAGAGCTTCCTGGGAAGTTCTATGCCCAGACAGCAAGAAGGGGGATGAGGTGGTGAAAGAGGCAGAAATAAAAAGACAAGGTTTCCATTGGTCAGGATTTAAAAAATAAAAGATTTCTCCCTTTAGCCAATTGCAGAGTCCATCCCTTTGAGCCAATCCCATGTGCACCACTGGCCTCTCCCTTGAGAACACAGCCGGCTGAGCAGTGGGGCTGGGCAGGGGGGAGGGGGTTGGGGGTCTGAAGAGGGGGGAGGGGGGAAGGGCAGGGGACCCGGTGCAGTCAACCAGCTTCTCCAGCCGGCAGAGCTCTCATGGCCCTTGTTGGCTTCCAGGGGTTCCCAGGATGCTTTGTGGCTATTGCCTCCTGTCCTCTGTCTCAGACCTGGAAAACGCCATGACCACATCCTCTGCACCTGCAAAAACAGAAGCCGGGTGAGGGAGAGCACCAGCAGGTGTTGGGGCCGGGGGATGAGGAGGCCGGATGGCCGCCGTCCCCGCTGGGCTCCCGAAACAGGCCTCAGGCCCGAAGCTCCCAAGACCCAAGAGGCCTCTCGGCACCTTGCCTTCATGGGCCTTAGGGGACCCTGCACATTCTGCCTTCATTCCCAAACTTCTTCCCATCACCAGTGCAGTTGACATGTCTTCTGGAGCTAGACCCGCACTAGCAGAACCATGGCTAAGTGCTGGCAGCAGCTGGCTTCAGGAGCTTGAGGGGGGGGGTGGCTGAACCACCTCAATGCTCACTTCATTCCATCATTTACTCACTTGCCATGTCCTGACAGAGGGTAACTAACAAGGTGACCCAAGAGCAGCCGCCAACGGGCCTGTTAGAGGCGTGAGGAGGGTGGGGTGGGGAGGAGAGGAAGAGGGAGAGCTAGCATGGACACAGTGCCTACTGCTCGCCAAGGACTGTGCTGAGCTCTTTGTAAATATAACGGCACTGGATCCTCACACCCACCATGGGAAGGGGGTGCTATTATCATCCTGATTTTACAGAGGAGATGACTTGACTTGTCCAGGGACAAGTTGCTTTAGCCTTCCCTTAGCTCACTGCTCAAATCTGTCCTGTTCTAGCTTGTCTGCACATAGTTCCCCCCATCAGACTGTGAGCTTCTTGAGAACAAGTACTGTCTTTGACCTTTCTCTGTATCCCCAGCACACGGCACAGAGACTGACACATAGTAGGTGCTTAAGAAATGTCTCCTGGGGGCAGCTATGTGGTGCAGTGGATAAAAGTACCGGCCCTGGATTCAGGAGGACCTGAGTTCACACTCGACACTTACTAGCTGTGTGACCCTGGGCAAGTCACACAAAAAAAAAAAAGAAAGAAAGAAAGAAATGTCTCCTGACTGACTGAAGGCTGTGCTTAGGAAGTTTCGGGGTCTAATGGAAAGGCCAGGCTTCACTCAGCACCACTGACTGTCCCACGTTGCTTCAGCTGGAAGAGACTGGGACCAACGGCTTCAAGGACACCAGACAGAAGCTGCAAGAGAAACTAGAGATGGGAATCTGCAGAGCTTGGGCTGTGAACACAGATGTCTTTCCATCGGACAGACAAGAGGGCAGACAACCTCCATGCTCCAGCAGTTTTTGTTCTGGAGTAAAAGCCAAGTTTTGTGGCTGTGTCATAATTTGTTTGTGAAGCTCTCAATGTCAGGGGTGGTTCTAAGGAGATAATAAGAATGAGAACTGAATCTGGAGCATTTTATCGACCAAACAGAAACTCAGTTGGCTGGCCCCCGACACACAGCAGTAAGAAATGCATTCAAAATGAGCATAATCCTCTGGGATCATTATTACTAACTCTGGAAGAGTGGATATTTTTGCAGGGTTCAGATGAAGCCAACTCTTTCTTCTAAGGCTCAGAATTGATTAAACTGATAAGACACACAAAAGGCCCATCCCCTAATTGATAAGCAGTTGAAGAATATGAAGTTTACAAAAGAAGAAATTAAAATGACTCATGACCAAAATTTTTAAGTTGTCCAAATCCCTAATAAGAGAAGTGCAAATGTAAACCACTCTGAGGTGGAACTTCACCCCTGTCAGACTGGCAAAGATGGTAAAAGACAGGAACAGACTATGTTGGAGGGGTTGTGGGAAGGTAGGCATACTGATGAATGACACACGGCTGATGGAGCTGTGAATTAGTCCAACCATTCTGGACAATAATTTGGAATTGTGTGAGAACACTCCATATACTTTGTTGTTGTTTGTTTATTTTTTTGAAACTAGGTCTCCCTATTTCCCCCAGGCTGGCTCCTCTGGCTAATTAGTACAGGTCTGCCTGCTCAGCTTCTGACCTGGTCAGGTTTGCCCCCTCCATGGGCAGCCTCATTGCTCCCTGTTCTTGGGAGTTCACTATATGGGTGCCAGACTTAGTGTGGACACCTGATCTCTTTAAGCCCGATTGCAGCCCAGGGCTCCTTTGCTCACCAGCCTCAAGCTTCCTAGTAGAAGGGGTCACAGACATCGGCCACCATGGTTGGCTTTGACAAAGGGGTCCCACTACTGGTCAGAGAGCCAAAAGTAGTCAGGGGCAGAGAAAGGTGCCATAGACAGCTCCTGTTTATGGAGCAATTTAAGGTTTGCAAAGTGTTCTGTGTCTGTTATCTCACTTGATCCAAAGAACAACCCTGAGAAGCAGGTGCTATTCTTATAATGCCCATCTTACAGACAGGGAGACTGCCACGGAGAGGGGTTAAATGACAAGTCATTCAGCTAGGAAGTGTCTGAAAAAGGATTTGACCTTTTCTCCCAGGCTTCCAAACCACAGCTCAATCCCCCCCCCACCCCCCCCCCCCCCCCCCAAGATTCACAGCTGCATTTCCTCTGAATGCCGGCTGATTAACCAAGTGAAATGGCAAAAAGCTCCAAACAAAGCAGGTGCTCGTCAGCTGCCCAGACTGGGCTCTAGGAGGGTTAGAGGACAGCATTCTATATCGAGCGAGTCAAGGAGGACACAGGGACTGTGCAGGCCTCCTGAACCGATGCAGAGAAGATGACTGACAGACACACTGGCATTAGGAATGTGCACTGAGACAGCAGAATTAAGTCAAATAAAGCGTTTTCCTTCAGTGACAAGGATCCTGCCTCCAACCACCTTGTGTCTGTCCAGTCTCTCCACATGTGTCTTTGCTCTCTCTCTGCATTGGAGTTTCCCTGAGAAGATGGAATGGCAGCTCTCTGAGGGCAAGGACCATTTATTTCACTTAGACACATTACAGGTACTTCATAAATGCTTGTTTGAATACAACCACCCCAGTCGGTTCCCAAGTACTGAAGCTGGAGTGCATTTGCACTGGCTGTGTCAGGCACAGGCATATTGTTGGATGATTTGAACTCGGGGTAGGGGATGGGTTTGGACGGGGACACAGTTATCCGGAAGTGATGTGGTGTGAAAAACCAAAATGCATCAATCAACATTCAAATCAAAACAATGGAGAGAAGACACGCAGGGTGGGCAAACAGAAACTCTTGCCTATGTTTAGGTAGCTCATTCTCTCTCCAAATCTTCCCGGCTGTTCAGAGGAGCAAAGTCTGAACTAACTTGGGGCCACCAGTCAGCCGGGCTCCTTCAATATGTACAAAATCTTTTTATCTGACTTTAGGATTCGGGTCCAGACCTTCATGAAATCATTTCCTTTGTCATGTTTTCCATGCTGGGCCAGCAAAGTTGAGGGTTGGGGAGAAGGAGAGGGAGGAGGGACAAAGAGAAACAAAAATGTCCATCCACACCCACTTGTTCCCAAGTCTCTAGGAAGGCATTTTGTTCAAACTCCAGACACCTGGAGGGGAAATGAGATTCTTCCTGCAACCCCCACTGAGGGGAGAGGGGAGAAGAGAGAGGAAAGTGCCCTTTGAGCTCAAGTTGAGTCCCAAAACTGAATCTGACTGAAAGTGCCCTCAAGGGCCTTGACACTTGGCAGCCTGGACGGGACTCTTAGTGACTACCCAAACACCACCAGTCAGGCTGTCCTGAGGCCTTTCTGGCTCATTTCTATTGAGCATTCAAGAAGGAATTCTTCCTAGGAGGGGGAGGATCGGAATGGCAGTGACAGGAAAGGCGACCCAAGGGTTGCCCAGTGGACGGGTGTGGGCTGCTATGCAGCTCAACTCTTGGCATGTGAGTGGGTGCAGAAGAGGGCAAGCCCTGCCCCAAACGTGTTGTTCAGTCTCACTCCAATATGGCAGGAAGCTCCTTCCTCTGCATCTTCTTTCCAATAGCTCAATCGGCCAACGGATGAGCTTCCTTCCTAACTTTTCTGCTGTATTTGGAAAATCGGATTGGGGGTCCCAGCGCTGGGCTGGAGAAGCACTATAGGGACCCAGTAATCCAATTCTCCATTCTAGGGAAGAGAAGCCTACTGAGTCTAACATTATCATACTGGCCTGCCCCTGATTCAACATCAGAGAACCCAAGATACTGCTTAGGAAAATAGTCCTCCTGGGGGCTTCAGCATAATTCCTCTCCTTACAGAGAAACTGCTTCTGAGAAGAAAGTCATTTGACTTTTTGAAATGAGGCCTCCTTCAGAAGGGCCATCAAAGGCTCCTCTCTTTCAGGAAAGCCTGCAGTCTCTCCCTTAGGATCCCAGGAACATACTGTTCTCTCCTCGTTCTGAGGACCACACAATATCACTGCAGGCAGATTTTCCTAGCGACAGCAGAATCCAAGATTACATCATACTCTGCATGGTAGCTGAGCTGGTGACCTAACAGATGCTGAATTTGTTTCCATTTGCTTCCTTCCTATCCCACTAGATAGGGAGGGGTGGTTGGAGGGAGAAGGGAGATGTTTACTAATGAACCTCAGGGCAGTAAAGAGGAATCAGTAGCCGCAGCATTGGTAGTAAGCTTGCTCTGTTCTGCTCCTGTCTGCCTCCCTCCATCTCTCCTCAGGATTCTTCAGTTTTCCCAAAGCTCTTCACTGGGCCACAGGATCAAAAACAGCCTGGGTCCCTCCAGGGGGACGTTGGGAAGTCTGCAGTTAAGACCATGCCAGAGGATCTCTTACCTGGCTCAGTTCTGGGGCTTTTCACTGGCTCCTTCAGCACCTGATACTAGCACATGTCTGGCCATTATTTCTGACCAAATAAAACCCTGACAGGCAAGGAAGGAAGCTTTCCTTCATGGGTCTTAATAGTTGAAGAAGAAGTTTCAGCACAGTTTTCAAGAATTCACTCCTCCCTTCCACAGCCAAATGGCTTCTCCCTGTGGTGATTACAGTGAAGACGACCAGGAGTCTCTGAGAGTGGGGCTATGCCAGAGCTCTTGTCCTCGGCATCCCTTTTCTGAATCCTCCCGGGCTTTCGTTCATCACAGCTTCTCGAACAGGATCTCGTGTCTTTGGGGATTTAACAAGGGCCGGCTTTTCCCATACTGCTACCTCGATCCTTTTGTGACTAAGCCAGCTTTGGCAGCAGTCAAGTGCTCTCAGACAGGCTGGTGACTGCTCCTGCTTTCTCTGTATTCCTCTCTGGGAGGCACTGCAGATGCAGGCTCTGACGCCGAGGGAGGCTGATAGACATTTAGCTCTCTATCAGGCTGAAGAGGCCAACAGAATTTCAGGGCTGGGAATATCACTCAGCTTGCTTTCTTTTCTTCTTAGTGGCCAGAATCTGACTGCTGCCATACGTGCCTCGAGCAGTCAGTCAGCAAGCATTTATTAAGCACTTAGTGTGTGTGTGTGTGTGTGTGTGTGTCCCTGTACTGGGCCCTAGAGATAGAAAGAAAGGCACAAACATGGGCCCTGCCCTCAAGAGCTTCCATTCAAACCGGGAGAGAAAATGAAAATCATCAGGTACCGATAAGCTCTAAAAACATATAGTGAGAGGAAGGTCAATCACAAGGTTATCAATTTCAAAACTGGAGGGGGAGGCTGGTCATCTGCAGACAGGCAGAGTGTCAGGGTCCCAGTCTTACAGAGGCAGCCAATAAGGACGAATAAAGGTCAAATGATGGGAGTAAATACTCCTACCAACTTGACCATGGTCCCTTCTAGGAGGGTGGGGGTAGGCCCTGAAGGGAAGAAGTTCAAAGATCATCACTGCTCCAGCAAACACTAAATCTGCTAAGGGATGAGACCAGATAAAACTTCTTTATTGCTACTTCTCATCAACAGATCTTGTTTTGATTTGGTGACACTGGGTAAGGGACCAGAGAGCACCGTTAATGATATGCCAAGGCCCAGAGGCCTTCCCTTTGCCACCTGCCATTTCTATTCTTCTGAGTTTCAAGGGTGTGGAAGCAGCATGCCCTCCCCCTCCCCTCGTTCTACCTGAAGTCACTCCTATCTAGACCAACCCTACCCACTGAAAAGGGCACCTAGCAGGGCCGTGACACACTGTTTAAAGGTCAGTCTAAACCCCTAGGAATGCAGTCTGAGTGAGTAATGCTGAGCGAGGATGCAGAGGCATGCCCAGGACTGTTCTCCATGACAGACTGCTCTGCTTAAGAGGGATTCCTGTGAATGGAGTTTGGGGGAGAGAAGTTGTAAAATGTACTTCGGGGCAGCCAGGAAGCTGCCAGGTCTGTCTCTGTCTCTGCCTTTAAAGTCTAATTCTTTGGGGCGGGTAGTAGAGAGGAGCTGGGAAACAAGGGCTCAGAGGAATGCCGCTGTTTGTCCAGAGAGCAGTTACCATGCATAATTCATCTCAGAGGCAAGAAAGACCTTTGGAGGCTGCTCTTGTCTAGGCCTGTGTGTGGAGAATGAGGAAAGCTCATGCTCTTATGGAAGGTCTCTGGAATTACCTGCCAGCCAGTCATGGGGGACAGGGAAAGCTCAGGGGTCAGAAGCTCCATTCCAAGGCAGGCCCTCTACTTCCCTCCACAACCTGTGTTCTTGAAGTTTCAACTCAAGACCACAGAATGGGCTTCTGAAACTGCCTAGCCCAGATCTCCTCAATGTTATCACTGTGGTGAGGGAGATATAGTGGGTAGAGTGAGGAAGACCTGGGTTCAAATCCCATTTCAGACACTGACTAGCTGTGGAAGCTGAGACAATCACTTCTCTACTCTTAGACTCAATTTCCTCATCTGTAAAATGGGGGTGTGGGTGTGGAGTAGACTTACCCACCTCTAAGATCCCTTCTGGCTCTAAATCTGTGATCCTATTAATGCTATTTCCACTTTAAGGAAAAGCCAGAGCCAGTTTCATTCTGAAGAATAGTCATCCCACTGTTTTGAAATTATATTTTTGGGGGGCAGCTAGGTGGCACAGTGGATAGAGCACCGGCCCTGGATTCAGGAGGACCTGAGTTCAAATCCTGCCTCAGACACTTAACATTTACTAGCTGTGTGACCCTGGGGCAAGTCACTTAACCCCAATTGCCTCACTTTAAAAAAAATTATTTTTTGTAATGATCAGGCATTTATTTTTTCTCCCTAGCTAGTTACAATTAAGGGAATCAACTGTCCCAGTGCCCAGAGCTCTTCTCCTGGGCTAGTCTCCTTACTAATCTGTTGCTCCTATCAACCATCGCTCTCTGAGCCCGAACTGGAGGTTATTAGTCCTGTTCCCTTTCCCCTCTCCCAGCCCTGCCTCTTCCACACTCAGCATTTATGGTCAAGGGAGCTGGGGAGGGAAAAATGGCCAGCCTTCCCGAGTTCCTGGCCAGCGGGCCGAGGGGTGGACAATGGGGTCATTAACCTGTTTCCACAAAGCACGCCCCCAAGGTGGACATTTCCTACATTCCAGTAGAGGCAGATTCAGCCAGACCAGCACACAAAGCATTAGAATCCAGGAGGCTCCAAACCAGGGCCTCTAAAAGAATTCTTGAGCCTTTGACACCTCCCCCTGCACCCCACTCTTAGCACTTACTCAGCCGTCTGCTGCATAGTGTTGGGGATTGCAGGCAATAATGTGGGAGAGAATAAATGTGAACATTCTCCCCAAAGGCTGATGAAATATGCAAATGTGTGTGAGTGTACACAAAGCCCTCTCACTAGGTGGCCCCCGGGAAAATCCTAGCAGAGACCCTTTGGCCCTGTCTTGCCTGCCCTCCTGGGAGGGTTGGCCTCTTGGCTTTGCTCAGTCAGCCTTGGAGTTCATGAGTCATTGGTGCTACTGCTCTCCCCTGTTCCATGCATCTTGCTTCCAACATGCAAAGGGGCGTCCCTTAGACACAGGGCCTGGGCTCCTTAGAGACAGCCAGTTCCGGAAGGGGCTTGTCTCAGCTGTTGGTCATGCTTCCTCTCCCCATAGGTCTTCAAAGGCAGGGCTGAATGCTCATCGGTCAGGGAGGCGGCAGAAGCCATCCCTGGTGCATGCATACATTAACTCTATCCTCAAAGATATCCATCCTGGGTCGACCTTCCCAACTCTAAAATGTGTGACTCTAAGCTGAGCTCATAATGTCATAGGACTGAGAGCTGGAAAGCATCTTAGGACTTTTATCTAGTGCAATCCCTCCTTAGGAGGAGGGAAAACCAAGGCAGAGCAAGGTGAAGAACTTAGCCCAGCCCAGCTCACTTAGGGAATTATGCAGCTCAATACTTAACACAAGGAATGGGAAAGGAGCTGAGCATCTTGGCCTGGGCCCCAAGTGGTACCACCCCCCCCCAGGCAGAACCTTCCCCTTGGGGAGAGCTCTCGTGGTCAGGAAAGCTCCCCCCAAGTCCAGCCCAAAACGCCCCCCTGCCCCCCGAGACCTTGGGCCCTTCCTCCACTCACTCTCTGGGCCAAGCGGAACAAGGCTGAACCCTCATTCCCATGACAGATCTCCCAATAGTGGGAGACAGCTCCCAGGGCTGGCCCCGGTCTCCTGTCTCCAGGCTCACACAGCCTCCTCTGGAAAGAACAGAGCCTGTCAGCCAGTGTCTTTGCTAACATGGGGTTCTGAGAACTGAACCCAATGCTCTAGACAGGTCTGACTGGGGCAGAGAGGCTAGTGGCACTGTCATCTTCCTCGGCCTGACCCCCGGGCCTCTCTGAATGGAGTCCAAGACTGAAGCAGGCTTTCCTGGGGGCCAGAAACCAGCCAGCTTCAAAAACCTCCTTTATGTTTTCCACACAAAGTGCTCTCTGCCATTTCATCTGACCAAGTGGCCTCTATTTAACCCCGTGTAGGGACACTACATTCACCCTTATGAGATCCAGGCCAATGCTCCAAGCTGGAGAAATCTTTTGGAATCCTGCCTCTTTCAAGCAAATTTGCCTTTTTATCTAGGTAAGCCCCAGGGCCAAGGGCAGATCCTTGGGACCCTGCCAGAAAACCTTCGAAGCAATGAGGGATCATTAGCCAGTGCACTCGGGTCTACTCCATTAGCCCAGTTCGAAACCCCCACCTGGTCTAACTATCCTCTAAACCCATACCCTCCTCCCTCATCTACCAGGTGGGTAACCTGTTCCCTCCTCCCTTCGATGTCAGCCCGGCATGGTGAGTTCTTAATGATACATCCAGGCTCTTCATGGTCACCTCTTCTCCCAGCAGATGGGGGTGCTGAATCTGGCATCAGGAAGACCTGAGGTTCAAATGTGGCCTCAGATGCTCACTAGCTGGGTGACAAGGCCTAGTCAAGTCACTTCACCCATCTGCCTCAGTTTCCTCACCCTCCCAGGGTTGTTATTAGGACAAACTAACTAACGTCTATAAAGTGCTAGGCAACTTTCTAGTGACCCTAAAGCAATGTTATTATTGTTTTCTAGATGCTCTGCTCTTATTACCCCCTCAGTAACACATCCTAGAATTTTACCAGGAAAAGGTAAGTGTCTTTGGACCAAATGCTATGACCTGATGAGCTCTGCTAATAGCAAAGGTGACCTTTGTTGATCTGTCATTGGGGAAGTGGTAGGCAGGGGAGAACCCAACAAGGGTCCTCAAACTCACTGCTCCCCTGCACAGCCCCTCCCAGTAAGGCTGCAAGGGTCTGGCTGGAAAGCCTGGGTGGACTCAGCACATGAGCCCCGCCCTCATGGGGAGCTGGGCCCCAATCTGCTGATCCAAGCAGGCTGGTCCACCTGCGATGCTGGGAGGTTCCCCTCACTGTCTGGTCCGGGGCTGAGTCACGGGGCAGCCCGGCCCCATGACTGCCGTTTGGTGTGTGCTAAAGACAAAGGAACTCAATCCTCCAACATTCATTCTCTCTTTTCAATTAAAAAAAATATTACCACTACACCACTCGTCCAGCTCACAAGAAATGATAAGAATATCTAGCATTCACATCATGCTGGGAGGTTTGTCAAGCACTAAGTATCTCGTTTTATCTTCACAACAACCCTAGGAGGTCAATGCTAGGATCATCCCCATTTAACAGAAGAAATGGAGCAGACACCACTAAAGCAACTTGCCCTCAGCCACACAAAGAGGAAGCATCTGAGTGGAATTTGAACCTGGGTCTTCTGATTCCAGGACCAGTGGTCTGTGCAGTATGGCCGCACCTCACTGCCTAGAAACAGGAGAGTCTGAGGGATCTCAGAGTAATTATAACTGTTCCAATACTCTCTTTATGAACCAATAAAATTCTAGTCCCTTTGGGGTTTTCTCTCTCAAGGTAATCATTTCACTTAGGCCCTTCACAGACTCCAAAAACTCTAGTTATTCTTTCCAACTAACAAATTAAATACAAGAAAGACTTTGCAAAGACAGAAATCTTAGCACCAAGTTCAAGGGTCTCTCCAATTTCACAACCAGGAGGTAAAACATCTCCTCTTCTCTGCCTGGAGAATTAACATCAACAAATTTCCACCAAAAATCCATGGGGAAACTGGCCCTGCTGAATATCAGTGATAGCCTATCCCCCTAACACCCCTTGTATGCCCCCCCAGCTTAGACCAGGCAAGTGTGAGGCCAGCAGGTGCTGCCTGACTATCTTATCAACAAGGTAGGTTTATCGCTAGAGCCCCCAAGGAACTGAGCCTGGTGCCTGGGCCAGCTGGAGGACGCACAAAACACAACACGGGTCCCAATCCAGCCCCTTGTGGGGCAGCAGGAGTTACTCATATGGTCTCCTCACTCTGCTGGGCTGGGCCACGTGCCTCAGCTCAGTTGCCTCAAGGCTCTCCAGAGGCCCAGCTCTCTCCTGGAGATACTATGACACTTTGGTTGCCATGGAAACAGCAGCCACAGAGCCACCAAGGTCTCAGAAGCCAAGGGCAGGTAGCAGGCTCCAGGGCATCTGCTGTGCTCCAAGCTGACAACTACCCACAAGGACACTTGGAGGAGGAGATGGGATGTGGGAGCCATGCAGCCAGCAGGCCCTGGGGAGCATGGGAGGGGGCGGGGGTAGCAGTCATGGCCAGCTGGATTAGCTCCTGTCAGAGGCCCCTTGTCTCTGGCATCGTCTTATCTGGAGGAAGTGGATTCGAATTTCCCAAGGACAAACACAAGCGGAAGCTGAAGTAGCCCCCCAAGAGCCAAACGATCAGTGTGTGACCCATGGAAAGAACAAAGCCTGGCAGCACAAGGAAAGGGGCCTCTAGGGCCAGCTCTGTGACCTTGGACAGATCCCTTCACTGACCTTCAATCTCCTCATCTGTTGAAAATGAAAGAGAAATTGAATCAGGCCCACCTGGGGGAGAAGGGGTCTGGGAGGTCATCTCACCTGATCTCCTCCTTTCAGACCATGAGGAAAGTGACTTGTCAATGACGTGAGTTCAAATATGGCTGTGGGACCCAGGCCAGTCAACTTCTGCTCGTTTCCTCAACTATACAATGGGGATAATAATGGCACCTACTTGTCAGCATTGTTATGAGATAGTCTATGTAAACTACCTAGCACAGTGCCTGGCACACAGTAGGTGCCTACCCCCACTCCTTGTCGAGGTCACACAGCAGCAAGGCAGAGCAGGACTTGAACCCAGACCATTTAGTGAATCCAGTGTTCTTTCTGCAGTCCTATGCTCCTAAGAACACTATGAAAACAACAGATGGAAACAGAGAGGAAAGGCCTTTGGAGGGCATGAGCCCCCGTGGATGTCTGAGCAGCCGCTTCTGTCAAGGTGTCCAAGAGTGGAACAGACCGCCTCTGGAGCTCACCTATCCAGGAACATTACTCAGCCCCTGCCATGAGCCAGCATGCAGGACTGAGCAGATGAAAACAAAGCAAACAAAACTCCCTGCTCTCGAGGCACCTGCGATCCGTTTCTATGAATGGTGACTCTGCTTCTGACAGCCCCAGCTTCACACTGAGCTTCCGGGACTCCCAGGCCCCTGGCAGCTGCACTGAGGCCCCGGGGCTGGCACCAGCCCCCCCCCCCCCGCCTTTCCCCAGGGCATGCATCTATTGTCTCTGAGTAGAGGCTGCCTCTCTCTGTCCTGCACAGGTGCAGAAATGTGGCCTCAGGCCCCCTTTCTACCCCAGGCAAGAGGCCATGGGCAAGGGAGAAGAATGTAAGAAGAAGGACCCAGGTGGGGCACTAGGAACTCACTTGCAACCCCGCCACTGCCCTTTCCACACCCTCAGCAGAGAATGGAGACCCTCA
The DNA here is from genome assembly GCF_019393635.1 of Dromiciops gliroides. Taxonomy (NCBI): domain Eukaryota; kingdom Metazoa; phylum Chordata; class Mammalia; order Microbiotheria; family Microbiotheriidae; genus Dromiciops; species Dromiciops gliroides. Next base: position 625,345,321 of record NC_057863.1, on the reverse strand, counting down.
GTGAGGGGAAACTGCTCCCTCTCCATGCCAGTTGGGATGACACTGTGGCTAAGTTGTCTTGCCTTCCATCCAAATCTCAATGTGACCATTGGAACCTCCCCCCCCCCCCCCCCCCCCCCCCCGCCCTGCCCCCGCTTCTCCCAGCTCTGCCCTCTGGGGCCAAGTGAAGCAGGTGGCAGTTTATCCCTCCAACTAGAGCGCTTGGAAGATGACGATCAGGCTTCCTCTAAGCTCAGGCTCTCTGTAGTCCCCACAAGGCTCTTCAGTCCTTCCTGACCACAGAACAAATCCCTCATTCTGTGACTCTGGTTAAACCTTCATCTCTGTGTTAGGCTGTTAAGCATCTTGCTCTGCGCTAACTGTCCCTGTGATGAGGCAGAACACGCTCCTATGCTCTGCTGGCTAACAGTCCTCATCCTGGAACAAGTCTCTGCCCAACGTCCTGTCTCATGGCTTGGGAATGGTTTTCTTCCCTAATGGGTAACAAGAATCATTTTGGGAAGGATAGCACAGTGCAAGGGGGTTGGAAGGTGTGGAATTCTGACTGACCTGTTCTTCCAAGGAGCCCTGTGATGTCTTTGAGCCTCAGTTTCCTGATCTGTAAAATGAAGACAGGACTTCTTTTCCCTGCCTGGCTTCAGTACTAAGTGTTGGGAAAGAGCTTGGTAAGCTGAAATGTGAGCCATTTTCTGGTGGGGGCCCTGAGGTCTTTCAGTGGCTGGTCCTCAGTCTAGACACGTAACTACGTTATCCAAGCTAAGAAGGACAGACTGAGGCTCTTCTACACTCCCACGAGGCCAGTCTCAGGGCCAGAATGCTGATCAGGAACCACATCGCCCTCTATTCAGCACATCTTTGCCCTTGCTTTAGATGGTTTTCCCCTCAAAAGCATGTGTGTGTGGGGGGGTGGGGGGGTGTGGGGGGGGGGGTGCACACGCACTTGCGCACATGCACACAAGTGCATAGCACACTGGGGTTGCACATGTTTTATTATTAGGTTACAGGTAATTCTTGGGTAAGTGTTGATTAAGTCAGAGAAGATTAATTTCCTTTCCCAGAGCCCCTTCAATCCTCACTGGGCCTGTTCTCACTGGTTTACCCAGACAGAAATCCAAGCCTGGATTTTTTTTTTCTTGGGGATCACCTTCCTGTTTATGAGAGGGGGGGCCTGAACTCCCTCCTTCAATATAAAGAGACAGGCATCTCCCTTCCTGCCCAGTCCAGCTTCTGTGGCCGTGGCCAGCGCCAGCCCTGCAGAGCAGAGGCAACATAACCAGCTCTGCATGTTAGAAAGCGCTCGGGTAAGCAGCGCTGTCCTCCAGGCTGGTTCCTTGGGTGAGACCCTCAGGTCTTTCAAATTGGAGACCTCCTCCCCTTCCTCCCCCTCCTCACCCCAGGAGGCTACCTCAGCTTTCTACTAAGGAAGACAACACAGGCCCATCTGTAAGCAATCAAACAAGCACAAAGAGTTCAGGGCTGTAGACATTTCCCTGAAAACACTCTTTAAGGGAACAAGGTCAAGAGCCTGCAAGTTCCTTGTGCCCAAGGTTCCTGCTCTGGAGTGAGGACTGAGAGAGGCCTGTTATCAGAGGTAAGCAGAAAATTAGACAAGTCTGTGTCCACATCAGACACGTCCCATGTGTTTTCTGTGACAAGATGGGTCAGTCTTAGTTATGAAGAGGGACCTTCAGGGGCTGCTCAGACAGATCCTGCAGTGGTTGGTGCCCACGTCAGGTAAGGCAGGGTAATGACCTCATCAGCTATCCTAAGGTTTTGCTGGGAGGCCTAGAATTTGCAGCCATTGACTTCAGTGAGTGACCTGGATTCTGTATACGTGTGGGAACTGCCTGAGGCAGGAGAGGGCGGGAGCAGCTGCCCCTCAAGGAGCCTGGTCAAAGTGCCAGTCAGTCAACAAAGCACTCAGAAAGCACCTACTGTGTGCCAGGCATGTGCTAAGTGCTGGGGATAGAGAGACAGAGAAGAAGCAATGCCTGTTCTCAAGGAGCTGCCAGTCTAATGGGGGAGAGGACATGTGGTCTAAAATAAATGCAGCTTTTATCTTGACCTGAGAAGTTTGCCTCAGCCTGTCCTGCTCTCCAAAGTAGGCCTGGCAACACAAAGGAGATCTGCCTGCTCCTGGGGGCTTCCCAGCAGCCCTGGCCCAGAAGAAACAATCAGAGCAGCTCACTGCGCCCCACGGCTCAGGGGCCTCCTGGGAGGCCTGTCAGTGCCCTCCGAAGCCCTCTAGCATAGCCTGCCTTCCCTTTTCAAAGCCAGAAGCACCCTGGTCTCTGGTCAACTCTGGGGTTATTAAGGCTCCTCTCCTCCCTTAGCAAGCCCAGGGGCATCCAGGCCCTGCTTGGGGCGGCAGCTGCCACTGACACTGCCTTAGGCCCATGCCCCTCTCCTCCCTCTCAGGCTTCCTGCCTTCACCCTGGCTCACATTTGACAACTGTTCCATGGCTGCCTTCCTACAACTCTCCAGTCTGTGGAGTGGCAGGGGGCGGGTGGTGGAGGGCAGCAGCCCCACAGCAAGCGACTGGAGCTCAGGCTCCCACCAGAGGGGCCTGGGAGGAGAAGGCCAAGGAGCCTGCTCAGGCTGGTTCTCCGCCCTCAGGTTAGAGAGCACTCATGGGGAGAGAGCATGTAGGAGGGGCAGGGATGTGGCTGGGGAGGAAGGGGAATAGTCCCATTTGCTGAGGGAGTCCGCCACCCTAGTGGTCAGAGGCTCCCATTCCAGCTGCTCTAGCTCTTTCATCTGTCCCCATCCATCCGTCTCCTCTTCCTGCCTCCCTTTTGCCATGCCCCCCTCCCAGCTCCAGTGACTGTGCCAGCTGGGCAGGTACCAGTCCTTTTATCCCCAAGGCCTCCTGCACCAGGACTCTGGGGAAAAACCCAGTGTTCTTTTAAAATTTGACCAAGGGTAGGGGAGAGGAGGAAGGAACTCCCACCATGGCCCCAGGGCAGGCAGAGACCAGACCAGGCCCCTCCTCAGATCTGCAGCCCCGAATCGTCCAGCCAGGCAGCCTGCCTCTGGTTCTTTGTCCAGAAGAGGGAGACAATGGGTGTCTGTGTGACTTTCAGATGGCTGGCTGGCACGAGGGATCCTATTCCTCCTAGCTCAGCTGCTTGGGTTGGCGGGGCCTGTCCCCCCCCCCCCGCCCACCCTGTGGGGCTCAAGAGGCCCCAGTCCTCTGGCTTGTTTCCCAGTGTTCCACAACGCTGTAGCCACCTGAATGGTGCTAGCTCTGGGTGCCAATGTCCTGGGGGCTCTCAGCAGGCTGTCCTCCTGAGGAGAATCCAGTGGGGCTGCCCATATGGCTGGTCTGCGGGCCTGGCCCATCAAGGTACCCGCAAGGTGTAGCAGCGCACACATGAGAGAGAGGCTATGGTAGCCCATTTCTCCCTTAGAACAGCCCCCCCCAATTCTGGTGGAAAAGCAGCAGCTGCTTCAGGGCACGAGGGACCTCCTTTTTCCAGGTCAGTGGAGCTGCCTTGTCCCCACCGGTCAGCCCAGAGGGGTCAGACTGAGCTCTGGCCTTGCCCCAGATCCAACACAGCTACACAGAGCTCCCAGCATGTTCTTACAGGGCAATGGGTTTGAGGGAAGTGGGGGTTTGGCTTGTGGGCACAGGCCTGGCCAATGCAGATAACCTCGTGTGAGAGGGGAATGTGGGTAAAGAAGAGGTGCAGCAAAAAATATCCACAGCCCATCCGTGACCCCAGCTTCTTTTTCTAGGCTGCTCAGCCCTGGCAGGCCTGCTGGGCACCCGCAGCCTGCTCCAAGCTGAAGGGCCTGGCCACGGGCCACGAGGCCCAGGGGACACATACTAATGAGCCCTGAAGCAGGCTGTCCTCCCCACCAGGCCCACCTCTTAAGATCTCCCCCTCCCCCCAGCCTCCAACATTGTGCGCCAGGCTGCTCATGCTCCGGGATGCCCAGGCTAGTCTGGCACAGCCCCTGGAGGTAGGGTGTTGGGGTGGGGTGGGGGGGGACGGGCAGCTGCCTGGACCAATTCAACTGGGGAGGGGGAAGATTTCTGGCTGAGCTGGGCACATCCAGCCTGGCACGCCCAAGTCAACCAGTTGCTAAAAGAGGCAAGGGCCCCAAGACAGGAGACTTCTACTTGGTTATGGATCTAGGTCAGTCTTACGGAGAGGAGAAGCGGTAACCCTCACGCAAGCCCCTGGCATTCAGCAGCCCTGCCCACCCCAAGCTCAGATGACACAGATAAGCAAATACAGCAATCAGCAGTCCTGGCTCAGCATCCTGAGAACCCTTTCAGTGCCCACTCACAAGGCACAAGAACCATCTTTACTTTGGCCAGAACAAAAGTCTGGAAAGGTCTAACATGCCGGTAAAGCCAAGCCCTTGCTCTCTCCAAACCACGAAGGCGTGCGGGACACTCAGGTCTACCAGGCCTGGAGGTTAAAGAGGCTGCTCCTTTTCAGAGTCCTCAGCAGGCCAGAAAGGCCACCTTATCCCCATTTCCCCAGGGCACTGATTGGCCATGAAGGCAGAGGCTGCAGAGACAAGGCCCGAAGCCTTCCCAGATAAACAGGGCTGCAACACCTGGCATTGCAGCTGCTTAGGAGAAGGTCCTGGAACTGACTGGGATTTACTTGGCTCCCACCCAGGAAAGGGAAAGGGGCTTGTTTTACACATATGTCCATGTGCACCTCTCCCTCATGAGACGGAATGAAACGTTTATTAGGTCCTCACTGGGGGCCAAGGACCTCGGCTAAGTCCTGGGGATACAGAGAGGCCGCACAGTGCTTGCCTTCTGGATGCTCACAGTCTGGGGGGGGACCAGGCACAACACAAAACACAAGCCCACCGAGTGTAAGAACTTTTGAGGGTTTTGTCTACTTGCTGTCCCTAGCACAGACCCTGGCACAGAGTTGGAGCTTAATAAATGTTTGTTGGTTGACTGACCGTTTGAGGCACAGGAGGGGAGGCACTAACTGACTTACTGATGTTTGAAAACCACCCCTTGCTAAGATGCAGGGCTCGGGACTTGGTGGGTTGGAGGTGGAGGCAGGCTGGATCCCTGCCATTCTGTCTCTCCTGTTCCTCCATCCCAGGTAACTTGCCTGTCACTTTCCAAAGGCCCCAGGCCTTCATTAGCACAAGGAAGGCCCACAGAGGGGCCTGCAGAGGCGAGCCACTGTCTCCACGGCCCCATCTCGCTCTCTGTGTCTCGGCCCCATCTCGCTCTCTGCGTCTCTGCCCCAACTCACCCTGGTCGATGGAGTGTGAAGGGAGCTGGCTCAGCTGGCTGCTCACCACGCCTGCATACGTCCGCAGGAACTCTTCCTCACTGGCTGTCAGCTGCAAAGGGAAGAGAGATGGATGCCCGGGTTAAGGACAGAAAACAGTCCTACCTGCAGAGGCGCAGGGTCTGCCCTGTCACCCCCAAACACCAAGGTACAGGCCTCCTCTCTGACGCTGTCCAGAGCGGCGGCATTCTCTTCTCAATGATCCTTCTTCCTCGTTCACCTGAGTACTAAGCATCCGAGCCGTCGATGGCTCAGGAAGAAATCCATGTGCATGCCTTAAAAATCTGCAGCCCCGAAACCGGATGAGACCCTAATCCTCAACCCATGGCCCCTGGTTACCACAGGATCAAAAAAGGCTCATGGTCCTAAATACCACGGCCTGCTAGAAACCCGAGGGCCATCCATGCCGACCTCATCACCCCAGGTGTGTGCTGTCTGCTCCCAGCCCAGAGTGCCCCATCCCCGCCCCATTCCCATTCCCTCCCCACCATCAGGAACCTTCCCATGTGTGACCGCCCATGCACAAGCTAGGCCCCAGGCTCAGACTGCAGGAGGAACATCCAGGGTTGGAGGCTCTGCCCCCTCCCCCGTCCCAAGAACCATCACACACCTCGTCCCGGTGTGGGCACAGGCCAACTTCCCCAGGGGCCTAGCTTGGCTCACCCACTGGGCACCTCCCATTCCTAATCCAAGGCGACCGTTTCTGCCCTGGCCTGCAGCCCTCAGCACACCAGGGAACTTACATTTGATCCCATCTTCCTCAGCATGAGCAGGTACCCGAACTTTCTGCTGAATATACATCTCCTCCGGACTCTACCCGGGAGCTCCTCACGGTTCATTCCCCTCAGTCCAACTCCAGAGATTCCTGCGGATCAAGGGCCAGAGTCCGAGGGTGAAGCTGAGAGCCACACCCCGAGGCAGAGAGTTGTGTATGGAGCTGGGCCCTGCTGGGGACTCACCACTCTCCTTCCTCCCCAAACACCTTTTTGACCCGAGGCCAGGCCTTTGATAGGAGCTTAACAGCTGGCCCGGGATGCTTGGAGACAGTGTCAGGGTCCTCTCTTCCTCCCACCACCAGCCTGGCCAGCTGGATTTAGCAGCTATGTCCAGCGGCCGAAGCCAAGGACCGGGAAGGGACACGAAGAGAGGGCCAAACACATGCCCGCTGCTCTCGTCAGCAGTGCCAGGCCTGCTCCCCAGGAACACTCCCTGATCCAAAGCCCTCCTTGACCCCTTCTCCCAGCAGCGAGCAGGCTCAGCTGCAGCCAGTCAGCAGAGGTCTGAGGGTGTGCATGCCCTCTCTTATCTCTCTTAATTAGGATGCTGTTGTGTCCAGGCTGCCTCCTCCACTCAAAGGGCAGTGGAGGAAATAGATACTTTAAGAGCCCTGGGTTTCCCAAGCCAAGCCAAGCCAAGCCAAGTACCCGAGCCAGAGAAAGGCAAAACACATCTAAGCTTTGGGCTCTGGGAGCTGGGGAGGGTGAGCAGTGTGGAAAGAGGAAATCCATTACATTTACTACATACACAGCCATTCCAATCATAACCCCACTCAACATAACACACTGTGAGCCACAAACATGACCCAAAGTCAGTTATGTCCATTGATTCTCTGTTAGAGGAGCCGAGTTGGGCAAGAGGTATATCAGAATATGAACTCATGCGAAAGACAAAAAAGTATATTCCTTAAAAAAAATAATGGGTTAGTGGTACCAAACCTGGAGCTTTAACTATAAAGCGGCAGTCATCAATAACTATCTGGTACTGGCTAAGAAATAGAGTGGAAGGGCACAGGAAACGCTGTATTAAATGACACTAGTAATGTAGTGTTTGATAAACTCAAGACTCGAGCTTCTGGGATAGGAACTCAGGATTTGACAAAAACTGCTGGGAAAACTGGAAGATAGTATGACAGAAATAGGCACAGACCAACCTCTTACACCTTATACTAAAAAAAGGTCAAAATGGATACAGTGATTTAGACATAAAAGGTGATACCATAGGTAAATTAGGAGAGAGAGGAATAGTACAGCTATCAGATCTTTGGAAAAGAAAACAGTTTATGACCAAACAAGAGATAGAGTACATTAGAAATGCAAAATGGATGATTTTGATTACATTAAATTAAAAAATTTTTGTACCAACAGAAGCAATGCATCCAAAATTGGAGGGAGGCAGAAAGCTGGAAACAATTTTTATGGCCAGTACTTCTGATAAAGGCCTCATCTCAAAAATATATAGGGAAACTAAATCAAATTTATAAGAATCCAAGTCATTCCCCAATTGAGAAATGGTCAAAGGATATGAACAGGCAGTTTTCTGATGAAAGAAACCAAAGCTATCTACTCCCATATGAAAAAATGCTCTAAATCTCTAATGATTAGAGAGATGCAAATCAACTGGGGAATGGCTGGACAACTTGTGGTATATGTATTCATATTCAATGGAATACTATTGTGCTGTAAGAAATGATGAGCAGAGAGGAGTTCAGAGAAACCTGGAGGGTCTTATGTAAGCTGATGATGAGTGAGATGAGCAGAACCAGAAGAACATTGTACACAGTATCATCAACATTGAGTGTTGATCTACTGTGATAGACTATATTCTTCTCACCAATGCAATGGTACAGAAGAGTTCCAGGGAACTCATGATAGAAGAGGATCTCCAAATCCAGGGGAAAAAAAAAGAACTGTGGAGTATAGATGCTTAATGAACCATACTATTTCTTTTGTTTTGGGTGCTGATGTTTTTCTATTTTGAGGTTTTTCGTCATTGCTCTGATTTTTTCTCTTATAACATGACTAATGCAGAAATAGGATTAATGTTATATGTATATATAGACATATGCATATATATAAAACCTATATCAGATTACCTGCTGTCTAGGGAAGGGGGGAGGGAGGGGAGGAAGGGAGAAAAATCTGAAATTGGAAAGCTTGTAAAAACAAAAGTTGAGAACTATCTTTAAATGTAAAGGGAAAAAAATACTTCATTAATTAAAAAAAAATAAGCCCAAAGGATACCAGGCTCTAGAAATTGAGGCCTAATCCTAAGGTCCAGCCAAATGGACTGACGACCAATTGTTTTCAACAATCCCCAGGCTAGAACAAACAGAGAAAATAGTGTTGAGAGTTCTGGACAGATGACATGAGGGTCAAGCAGTGGGAAGCCCTGTCCTCATTAGAAATAAGATTTGGGAAATAAAGACCTTGGGGGTCTGGCTGTCTTTATATCTGACGCCAGCAGCTAATCTGTGTGGGGCTAGCCACTGGCCTCCCTCTCAACTTCAGTGTCTGGGCTCATAGGATTCAGAGTGGGAAGGGGTCTCAGAGGCCATCTCATTCAACCCCAGCCTTTTACACTGGAGACTGTCCCACCCCAGCTCCAAAGCAGATGTCCGTGACCTGAGAGTGCTACTAACAAGAGAGGTCTCTTTGGGACTGGAGAAGGGCAAATGGTGTCCTGATCAGTAAATAGCATTAGCAAACTATAGGTCTGTGGGCTTGAATTTCAGTCCTGAAAAAAATTCATATGGCTGGCCAAAGGGCTATAAAAACATGCATACTCTTTACCGAGGAATACCACTACTAGGTTGGTATCCTAAAGAGATTTTAAAAAGTTAATTCGAAATTGGGGTGATGCCCATCAATTGGGAATGGCTGAACAAATTGTGGGATGAGAATATGATGGAACACTATTGTGTTTTTTTTGGGGGGGGGCAGCCAAGGCAATGAGGGTTAAGTGACTTGCCCGGGTCACACAGCTAGTAAGTGTCAAATGTCTGAGGCCAGATTTTAACTCAGGTCCTCCTGAATCCAGGGGCTGGTGCTTTACCCATTGGTGCCACCCAGCTGCCCCCACTATTGTGCTTTAAGAAATGATGAAAAAAAGAAAGAAATGATGAGCAGGGTGGGTTGGGAGAGAGGAAGAGAAACTTGGAACACAAAGTTTTAAAAAATGGACATTAAAAATTGTTTTTACATGTAATGGGGGGGGGATTAAATTCTAAACAAAAAGGGGGAAAAAAGGATGGTTGGTAAACACTAGAAAAGGAAGCAAAGATCCCAAGGAGCAGCCGCATGGCTCCAACAAACAGGTCGTGCCAAACTGTTACTATACTGGGAAAGTGAGGAAATGTTGCAGATACAGTCTATATTTTAGCAAAGCATTTAACAAATTATCTCATTCTTGTCGACAAAATGGCCAGATATGAGGTGAGAGGATCATTCAATTAATTGGACTCAGAAATGGTCAAGTGGCCACGCCTAAAGAAATGGTCATTAAGTATCATTATGCTGATGACCCTCAATTCTACCTATTTTGCCCCAAACTCTCTGCTGACCTCCTATCTTGCATCTCCAAATGCCTTGCAGACATCTCAAACTGGATGTCTGGTAGACATCTTAAAGTCAGTATGTCCAAAACCAAACTCATTAATTATCTTTACACCTAAGTCCTCTTCCCCTACCTTCCCTACTACTATAGAGAGCAACACCACCTTCTGGGTCCCTCAGGCTCACTGCCCGGGAGCTAACCTGAAGGCCTCATGCTCTCACTCCGCCATGTCCAAGCTGTTGCCAAGGCTGGCCAATTTAACCTTTGCAACATCTTTTGAATGGGCCCCTTCTCTCCTCTCTGACACTGTCATCTCTCTGGGGTAGATCCTCATCACCACACACCTGCTAGTGGGCCAGCCTGCCCAGGTCTCTCCCCGCTCTGATCCATCTTCCATTCAGCCAGTGATGCACAAGTCTGATCAACCATGTCACCTCCCGGTAGCTTCCTGTCTCCTCCAGGACCAGATACAAAAGCCCCTGCTCGGTATTTAAAGGCCTTCTCAGTCTTCTTATGTCTTACTCCCTAACACATACTTTTGGGCTCGGTAACGCTGGCCTCCTGGCTGTTCCACAAACAAGACACTCCCTCAGCTCTGGGGATATTCTCTGGGTGTCTCAAATCTGGGACACTCTCCCTTCTCCACTCTGCTTACCGACCTCCCTGCCTTCCTTTTTAACCAGATTTCCTTTTCTACAGGAAGCCCTGTCCAACTCCTCTTAACTCCAGTGCCCTCCCTCAGTTAGTGGCTTACTTACCATCGATGTAGCTTGCTTTGTCTATATTTGTCTGTGTTATGACTGCAAGCTCCTTGAGGGGAGGGACTTTTTGTCCCAGCATACAAGTAGGCACTTCATGTTTATGGATTGATCTGATGTCAACTTGCATAGACCGGGTCTCCAAGGCAGGGTCCCAGGAGGCAGCTCTAGACCATTTTAAGCAGTGCCTTGGACGACGGCCCAGAGGCCCATTTATAATACTTGCAGATGATACAACCTCAGAGGGATGGTTGCTAACACATCAGCTAAGAGAGTCCAGGCCCCAAAAGATCGGGACAGACTGGAGCACTGAGCTGAATCTGGTACACTGACATTTAATGGGGATAGAAAGGGAGTCTTATGCTTAGTTCCAAATACTAAAGTCATCTTTTCAAGAGAGGGAAGCTGAGGCCTGTCTAAAAAGATCTGGCTCCATGTGAGTCAGGGATGTGATAAAGCCCTCCCAGAAAGCTAACGCCCTCTCACGCTGCCCAGAATATCTGGGGCGAGGGAAGAGACAGCTCATCTGTATTGTGTCCTAGCCAGATCATCGGGGAGTCAGACTAGGCCTGAGTTCTTGGAGTCACGTTTTAGGGAAGACAAGATAATCTGGCATGCCCAGTAAAAGAGACTGAGGGTTGCGGGCAGCTAGGTGGTGCAGTGGATAAAGCACCGGCCCTGGAATCAGGAGGTCCTGAGTTCAAATCCGGCCTCAGACACTTGACACTTACTAGCTGTGTGACCCTGGGCAAGTCACTTAACCCCAACTGCCTTACAAAAAAAAAAAAAGAGAGAAAGAGAGAGAGTGAGGGTTTGGGGACCAATCATATCACGTGGGTCAAATGGAGAACCAGGCATGTTTAACTTGGAAGAGACTAGACTTGGGGACAACCAGAGCTCCATCTTCAAGTCTTTAAAAGGCTGCTCAGCCCCGAGGGCAGAGCCAGGAGCCAGGGGAGAAGCTGCCAAGATGCACCTAACAACTGAAGCTGTCCCAGAGTGGAGAGGCTGCCCCATGGGTATAGGGTTTCCTTCCCCCAGGGTCTTTAGGCAGAGCCCAGCTGACTGGCAGGCAGGCATGGTTTGGACTCAATGGCTTCTGAGGTCCCCTATGAGGCAGTGATCATGCCAAGGGTCAGCGGCTGCCCTGGGGGAGCCCTTTACAGAGGAGTGAGGCCCGGGCTCTCTAGGGCATGAATCTCCTTGCAGCTTCTTGCCTGTCGGTCCTGAGGCTCTTGGGCTCCTCACTGCTCCACCCTCTGCCTTCCGGAAGTGAAAGGGCCCTGTGAAACCTGCTTAGTGAGCAGCAAGCTGAAACATTCACTCCTAAAAAGTCTTCCTACAAGTGCCACATAGGTTGGGGGAAGCACACTGCAGCCAGGAATCTGCAGGGAACTTTCTCCCATGGCTCTAGCTAGAAAGCTCCAAGACAGTGAAAGGATGCCCTTTATAGCCTGATCTCCCAGGCCCCCTGTTAAAGATGCTGGTGCCAGTCTTGGACCACACTTGGTTCTTTCCCATGAACTCTGCAGCCCTTCAGTTCAGTATTAAAACATCAAACAGTCATGTGCAGCTCATTTGGCTACCAGTGACTACAAAGATGGCATCAGGCCTCTGAAGCTGAAAGCCGCTCACAGACCAGAGCTTCTGTGTCCTCCACCTAACACCAGACATAGGTAGATAGCCAGAGCCTTTATTAAGCCCATTACTCTATGCCAGGACACTATGCTAAGTGTTGGCGATACAAAGGGGGTCTTGGTCTGCTGCTTGCTGTCCAGAGTTCTTCCCCATGGCAACAGGAACACAGTTTAAGAAGGGGATCAAAAGCTGGGGAATGTCCAGAAGAGGGCAATGACCAGGATGGGGAAAGGCCTCTGGATTCATGCCACAGGAAGATTCATTTTTTTAAAAGGGGAACATGTTTAACCTGGAGAATAGATGACTTATGGGAGACTGAAAGCTGTCTTCAAGTATTTGAAGGGCTGCCGAAGAGGAATTGACTGGTTCTGCTCAGCCCCAGAAGGAGGATCCCAGGAGCAAAGGATGAAAGTTTCAAAGAAGTAATACTTAGGACAGAAGTCAGGAAAACCTCCCTATACTTCAAGATGTCCCCCAAATGGGAGGGGCTACCCTGGGAGGCCTCAGGCAGAGGCTGGACGAGCACTTTACTGGGAGCATCAGGGAGGCTTCTTTTTCTGGCACAGATGGAGCAGACAGCCTCGAAGGGAGAGGCCTTTCCAACCCGGAGGAGTCCAGGACTTTCCAATCAATCAACTCGGCTTTCTCCAAGAATCTCACCCCAACAGTCTTTCTGCATGTGCTAATGAGACCCCAGAAATGCTCAGGTGTAGCTGGCCCCTGCAAGTAGACAGGAGTCTGGGGAATTTACACTTTTTTTCTTTTTCTAAAATTTAATTTATTATTTTTATTACATGTTAAGTTCCAAACTATCTCCCTTCCCCCCCTGCACTAGAGAAGGACTGACTCTCTCTCTCTCTCTCACTCTCCCTCTCGCTCTCTCTCTCTCTCTCTCATCTGTATGTATGTATGGATATGTAAACCCATACTCCTATTTATTGGGTCCTTCTCTGGAGCTGGATAGCACCTTCCTTCATAGGTCCTTTGTAGTGATTAGAAGTATTTATATACTCAGAATAACTTAGTCATTCATATATGGCTGTTACTGTATACAACATTCTCTTGGTTCTGCTCATTTTACTTTTCCTTTATTTCATACGTGTCCTTTCCATGTGTTTCTCAAGTCACTAGCTTATCATTCCTACAGCACAGGAGTATTCCATCACAATCATAAACCATAACTTGTTCAGTCATTCCCCAATCTAGGGCATCCCCTCAATTTCCAGTTCTTTGCAACCACAAAAGAGACTCCTATAAATATTTTAGAAAATCTAGGTATTCTTTTCCTTTTTCCCTGATCACTTGGGGAAACAGACCTAATAGTGCTATTGCTGGGTCATATTCCAGATTGCTCTCCAAAATGGTTGGATCAGGTTCACACAGTTCCACCAACAGTGTATTAATTCCAATTTTTCCACATCCCCTCCAACATTTGTCATTTCCCCCTTCTATCATTTTAGCCAATATGATAGGTGTGAGGTGATATTCTTTTTTTTTTTAAAGTGAGGCAATTGTGGTTAAGTGACTTGTCATGGGTCACACAGCTAGTAAATGTTAGTGTCTGAGGCAGGATTTTAACTCAGGTACTCCTGAATCCAGGGCCGGTGCTCTATCCACTGCGCCACCTAGCTGCCCCCGATATTTCAAAATGTCTTAATTTGCATTTCTCTCATCAAAAATTATTTAGACATTTTTAGATGACTATATATCTCTTTGATTTCTTCATTGAAACAGTGCCTTTTCATATCTTTTGATCATTTATCAGTTAGGGAATGACTCCTATTCTTATAAATTTGATAAAGTTCTCTTTATATTTGAGACTTGAGGCCTTTATCCAAGAAACTGTCCATGAAAAATTTCCCCCCCAATTTTCTGCTTTTCTTCTAATCTTGGCTACATTGATTTTCTTTGTACAAGCCCTTTTTACTTTAATGTAAGCAAAATGATCCATTTTATACCTCACAATGCTCTCTACCTCTTGTTTATTCACAAATTCTTCTATCCCTAAGTCTGATGGGTAACAGGTTCCAGGTAGTTCACAATTTCAAACCAAGCTTTGAGTGGGTTTCTTCAGCTACAGAACAGTGTATGCGTGCTGGCCACTAGGTGTCAGCCCTTGACCAGAGCACCAGAGGCCCAGTGCCCAAGTTTTTGCGGGGCAGGTGCCATGAGGAGGGCGCATGCATGGAAAGGCAGGCTCCTAGCAGGGCCCACTTCTGACCCAAGATAAGCTATCCCTTTTCCCCCAATGTAAACGTCCTCCCTCTTTCTTTGTCCTTTATGCCATTTCAGCTCTGCTTCCTACATGGGACTCAAAGTGAAAAGTAACTTATGAAAGGGGCACCAAGCAGCCACTCTAAGTGGGATCTCTTTGACCAGGCAGTGATGTCATGACGGGGACAGAAGTCTCGTTTATCAGACAGCTACTAAGCACAATGTCTCCTGAATGACTCTGGACCTGGAGTCAGGAAATTGTTGGTCAGCTGTGTCTGACTCTTCATGACCCTGTGGACTACATGGCATGCTAATGCTGTCCATGGGGTTTCTTGGCAAGGATACTGGAATGGTGTTTGCCATTTTCTTCTCCAGTAGATTAGGCAAATAGAGGTTAAGTGACTTGCCAGGGTCACAACAACTAGTAAGTGTCTGAGGCCCACTTTGAAACTCAGGTCTTCCTGACTCCAGGCCCAGTGCTCTATCCACTGAGTCACCTTGCTGCCTCGTCAGGAGTCAGGAAGGCCTGAGTTCAATTCCTGCCCCAGACACTTACTGGCTGGTGATACTAGACAAGTCACCTAGCCTTCCTGTGCCTCAATTTCTCATCTGGAAAATGAGGAGGGCTGAACTCAATCATTTCTAACATATCGTCTAGCTCTGCATCTGTGTCTATGGTCAATATTATTTGCCTTTTCTTTCTCTTTCTGTTGCCCTCATCCACTTTCATAGGGATATTCAATTCTACATGCTATAAATTATAAAAGAATTATAGGCCCAGGGCCTATCAAAAAACTTCAGCGACTGCTCCCTGCCTCACCTATTTCTATCAAAATTAGGATCTGGGGTTTAGATTTAGCTAGCATTTATCAGCCTGTTAAGGTTTCCAAAAGCTCTTTTCATATGTTATCTGACTTGATCCTTACTTGGGAGGTAGGTGCTATTTTGACCTTATTTTACAGATAAGGAAACTGAGGCAGGCAGAGGTGAAGTAACTTGCCCGGGTCACACAGCCAGAGTCTGAGGCAAGATTTGAACTGAGGTCTGGCTGACTCCCAATCCGGCCTCTAACTACTGTGCCTACCAAGTCACATCTGAAGTCATACTGTCACACAGTGAACTGTGTTTCCTGCAGACGAAATTGTGTTAGTTACTAATAATTTGCTTCTTATAAACAAAAAAACCTCCTTCTTGTCAATATTTGGCTTCCATTTCAGCTTTTCCTAAGCTAGATGCTGCATTTCTGGTTTCTTCCCATCCTTGATTCCAAACAAGAAGTTCACCTTCACTCACAGGGGTAGAAAGACAACTGAGAGCGGGCAGAGAGGCATGGTGGTTAGAGTCCTGGACTCGGAGCAGGAAGACGTCAGTTCCTATTTGGTGCTATCTGCTTATTCATCTGGGGTGACTGAGCCTCAGTTTTCCTTTGTAAAATAGAGATAATAATAACTGCAATAATAATGAGCATTTATATAACACTTTACAAAGTGCTTCTCAAACATCACCCCACAGGTTGTCTGAGGCTCAGACGTGATAATATGCGTCAAGCTCTTTGCATTATTAAAAGGATGGGGATCAGGTCTATAGGCATCGCTTTTCTCTCTCTTTCATCCCAATCCAAATGGTCTTAAAAAATGATGTATTAGATACCCAGCTAGAAGAGGAGACAGAGCCATGAGTGTGGAAAGCAAGTAAACAAGTCATAATGAGTCTGTCCATGAGTGTGTTTCGGGGTCACAGGCTATTTGGTCGGACCCGCCTATGGAATTTTCATCACCATTTGGACCAAGGCTGCATTAGCAGCTCCTATCCCCACCCCCCCACACACACACACACAAAAGAGGCAAGAATTGGTAAATATTTCATTAGGTTAAAGCTCCGTGACTAGCTTGTTGCTTACTTGCACTCATTCAGTCTCTTGCTTTCAGCTGGGGGTAGATTAGGGAAAGGTATCATCAGAGGTAGCCCTGAAGCTCGAATTCTGAAAGAAGCAAGAGATTCTAAGAGATGGGGAGGAGGGAGTGCACTCCCAGGATGAGGGGCAGGCCAATGCAAAGGCATGGAGATGGAAATGGATATCACATCTGAAGAACCGCAAAAAAGGCCTGTCTGACTAGACTACCGAATGCAGAAAGGTATGTAATGTATGATGAGGCTGGAAAGCTAGGTTGGGTCCTGAGTGTGGAAAACTACAAGACAAACAGAGGAGGTTATACTTGACCCTAAGATCAATCGAAGCAATTGAGGTTGCTGAATAGGAAGGGAGGGACATGGACAGACCTGCAATTTGCTACATTTAGGGAAAAATCACTCTGGTAGAGTCCTGTAGAGGAAGGGCTGGAGTGGAAAGAGGCTTTAGAATTAGAAGGCTATTTTATACAGACCTGTACTAGTGTGAGGGCTATGAGAGGTGAGAAAATGAGATGAATATGAGATGTTGCTGAGAGAGAAACAACAAAAATTTGGATAAATGGGGTAAAAAGTTGAGGAAGGGACGAAAAAAGAAAACAAAGCATTCATTAATCACCAGGAACTGAGCTAAGTGCTATACAATATTATCTCACTGGATCCTCACAACAATCTCTAGAAGGTAAGTGCTATTATCATCCCCCCCCCACTTTTACGAGGAGAAAACTGAGGCAGTGAGAGGTTAAGTGATTTGCCCGAGGTACACAAATAGGAAATTACATGAGGCCAGGGAACTCGGTCTTCCCAACTGTAGGCCCGGCACTCATCCACTGTGCCACCTAAGCTGCCTGAAGTGAAAGATATCGTCCTACTCACCCCCTGAGGATATCCCTCGTTTTGAACCAGGATGATGGGCAGGATGGTGGTGCCCTTGACAGAAAACAGGATGTTCAGAAGAGGGGAAGGAAGGCTGGTGGGGAGGAGGAAGGAAAAGACAACGAGATCCAGAGAGGTCGGTGACTTACCCAGGGTCTCAGAGCTAGTCAGGTACAGAGCCGGGCCCCAGAACCTCGGGGGATCTTCCCAACACAGTACCCAGGGTACTGTGAGGTTCATCTTGGGGTAAGTAGGCTACTTACTGAGAATTCTTTGTATTCACCAGGCTACTTTCCCTTTGGATCTCTACCCCAGAAATGTCACCCATTTGAAGAAAAAGACTACAAAACTCAACTCTTCTTCTGTAGCCACTACTAGCCATGAATATAAACATGATGCTCTTACTAGTTTATCTGAATCTACCTACTGGAAATTCATTCTTTTTTTTTTTTTAAATCATAATAAGGCACACTGACAAAAACCATCATGATACAGAATGCGTTCTTGGGTTTGCTGGGAAACTCATTTCAGGCAACGTCCAACTAGGCGATTTCTTTCAGAAAAAAACAAACAAAAACCCCGCCTGCCATAGCCAGAAATCTCTGCTGTTGTCTCAACACATCGCTTTTGCCATAAAAACCTAACAGACTGAGACCATGTCTTGAGAAAACTAAAACCTGTAGATTAAGGTGAAGAAACAAAAGGGTAGTCACTTAACCTTGCTTGAGTTGAGAAGCAGCAGCCTTGACATTCCCACCCTCCCCGGGCTACCTGGGTCACAATTCCAAGCCCTCTTACCTGCTTTTGGAAATCAGCTTCGGCCAAATGGATGCTTAGTTGTGGTCAGGAGAATCACAGGGTGGGAGAAAAGGAGGTGCTGCCCTGTGGAAAAAATATAACCCAATCACACACATGGAAGAGGGTGGGAAAAGAGGGTGGCACCTCTGCCAGCTTCAAATCCTGAGGAAAGCTCTGTCTCGTCATCCCTCACAGTGTTCCAAGAACAGCTGGCTCCCCCACAGGTCCAGAAATACCTGTGTTTCTGGCAAGCCCAAAGGGAACCAGCACCTGGGGGGAAGAGGACAGTGAGGTGGTGATGCTTACTCAGCATTTCCGGCAGAGAATCAGGTCAGCCAGCCTGGTATCACACACACCCAGGCCAGCAGGAGGCCCAGGCCCAGAGTGAATCACTCTAGGACAGCTGATTGACAGATTTCCAGGTTCAAGAAGATTTAGTTCCACCCCACACATGCCCAAACCCAAACCCAAACAAACAAAAAAGCTGGAAATCAGTACTTAATCTCTCTGTGTGCTTACGTATTACATCTTGTAATTTTATCTTACATACATCACACGATTTACATATAAAATACCCTTTGCTGATAGATCTGCAAAACCTACCAGCCAGCGCCAAATTTCTGCTAGCCCCATCAAAATTTCTACCAGCTCATAAACCCGCCCAAACCTAATCATGATAAAGAAAGTTTTCTAAATGCACCTCCCTTTCCCTTCTTTGTCCAGGTGGGGGAATTATGGGAATTAAATGCCATATACACTTTCAGACTCATGCTTACTCATCATAGGTTGCTTTTGTTGAACTTCTTTTCCTCTTTTTAATGTTTTGTGACAGGAGAGGAGGAAAAAGAGACAAGACCAGAAATTAAGGTGATGTAAAGTCCAAAGAGTAATAAAGTTAAAAAACCCCACAACATTGTCTGCCTGTCGTGTATACCCCCTCTCTTCTCTCACCTTTCCAAAGTAACCTAAAGCCATCAGAGGAATCACAGCACCATAGATTTGGAACTGGAGAGGACCTTGGGGGGGGGGTCATCTAATCCAACCCCCTCATTTTACAGATGAGGCAACCAAGGCTCAAAGCAATGAAGTGACTTGGTCATGGTGACACAACTAGTAAACGTCAGAGTCAAGATTTGAACTAGGTCTTCCTGATTCCCAGGTCAGCACCCTATCTACTGTGCCCCCCCTCTCATTCTATGCCAACAAACAAACCAAACCAAACCAAATCTATGTGCCAGGGACAGGACAGAGGTAGAGCTAACCAGTGTCTGCATGCTCTCCTAGGCAACTGGGGGGAGGGGCAGATCACTAAAATACATGCAGAAGGCCACAAGATTAGGGTCCCTGCTCCCCCACTGTTCTTTCTTTTGTCCTACCACGTAAAGCAAGGGATTTATAGTCAGCCTACCCCCATCTTCTAAATGGGAGTCACCAAAACAGGAAACAGGTGTTGAATTCTCACCTCACACTTAGCTACCTACTATGGGCAAGGCACGGTGCTATGGTCTACCACTCACTGTGTCTACACAAAAGGCTAGCTCTGCTCAAGTTTGCTACCAATGGCTAAGAAAGATGCTCAGTCCTGAGGAGGTGAAGTGACCTAACCCTTCCCTAAGGTAAATCCCAATCTCCTGTCTGCCTACTCAATCTGTTTAATGGGTTTTAATGTGCAGAGCCCGAACTGAGGCCTGGCCCCACAGCTGATCATTCACCAGCAGCATCAAAACATGCCACTTTCAGGACAGCCCCCCATGCATAATAATGAATGCTTTTTTATTCCCCTCAGTGTCAAAACTCTAAGATCCCAAGGAGCCTAAGAAATCTGCCCTCCCCCCAAGGCCCTGAATCCTTCTGAGCGTAAAAGAACTAGTCTTCTACTTCTGAAGGGCTCAGTTTCTGCCAACATGACCAATTATCCTCTCCTGTTGATGTGGCCCTAAGCTAAGAACCAAAAAGGCACACTGTGCATTCATGACAGAAGGGACGAAATGGCCCTTTCCATGCTTCTCAAGGCACCGGCTTCTTTTTCCCTTGTCTCGAATCCATGACCCGTCGGCCAAACTCTCTTGTCTACCCTCACCCAGAGTTTTTTGAAAAGCAACTGACACAGGCCAGGAAAGTCTTCCCAAACTGGGGAGGGGGTTTGGAAGGTGGGAAGAGGAGGAGCTAAGGAATAATCCTGACATTTCTGCTTCTGGTTCCTGTTGGTTAGTGATAACTGAGTACGTGCAAACTAACCTATTTTAAACCATCCAAAACTAGAGGCTGGCCCCCTTAGATATCTGGTCCTTTGGTCACTTTTACCATCCCCTAGTCATCCAGGCACCCACATAGGCCTACACCACTGACCTGCTCCCCCTTACCTAGACCAGCACAAAATGGAGGCCTGGATCTCTATCCTGAGATCTTCCGGAATCCTGGCTTCAGTCATTCAGGAAACTAATTCATTCATTGTTAGGACTCCCACTCCTGGGCCCAGCCCAGATGACTGGAAAATGAGTATATACAAGGTAGGCCATTTAGCCCAGTGCACCCATTGGCTGGCTCTCTCCCTCCCTCTTGGAAACTTCTTCCCTATACGTGTTTTCTTCCTTATGAGAATATCAGCTCCTTAATCTTTGCCATCCTAATACTTAGCATAGCACCTGACACAGTAAGCATTTAATGTTTTCTCATTCATATATATAAGCTCATTAAAATGATATTTATTGACCATCTTTTCTGAGCATTAAACATGTTGCTTGACATTGTGAGGGATACAAGTAAAATGTGTAATCTCTTGCAATCAAGGAAATTGTCATCTTGATGAAAAGACAAAAATGCATGTGAAAGTTATGTATATATTATCATATTTTTATGTGCTAAAATGAGTGTCACAGGCATTCTGAAGAGGAAGCAATAAATACAGATGGAAATTTTAGAAGTAGGCCTTCTGGAGAAAGTGGGGTCTTGACCTGAACTTGAAAGAAGAAGAAATGTAACAGATGGTAAAGAAAGAGTCAAGGCAGAGATAGTCAAAGGCATCAAGTGCTCTAAAAAAGAGGAAAACAAAGGCTGGGGAGAGATGCTGAGATGCAGTGAGGATGTGGTGGACTCCAGCTTCTGTAGAGAGGTAGGGGACGAAGCTAGACTGCAAAGGTTGGGGTGGAACTGCTGCTGGTCTGTGTGGTGCCTGCACACACTCTGTGTCAAACTATGCTAAGTCCAAAGGCAGCAATCACGGGACACCCAGAATGGGGCTACTAGGATCACTCAGGGCTCCAGAGGTCCTCTCTTCCCCCATGATCATCACTTGATATTCATTCAGCCAGACTCAATTGGCCTTATAAGGGGGTGGTACAGGTAGTACAAAAGAGTCCCTTAAAAGTCTGACACACGGGGCAGCTAGGTGGCGCGTGGATAAAGCACCGGCCCTGGATTCAGGAGTACCTGAGTTCAAATCGGCTCAGACACTTGACACTTACTAGCTGTGAGACCATGGGTACGCTCACTTAACCCACATTGCCCCACAAACACAAACAAAACAAACAAAAAAAGTCTGACACACAATTTAGAACTAAGCCCAAAGGGCTATGGGCTGTGCATACCCTTTGACCCCAGTAAGACCACTACTAGGTCTGAATCCCAAAGAGATCATAAAGAGGGAACGGGACACACACGTACAAAATCTTTATAGCAGCTCCTTTCATGGCGGCACCCAAAACACTGGAAATCAAGGGGATGCCATCAATTGTCTGGAATGGCTGAACAAATTATTGGCATATTTATGGTAATGTGAATAACTATCGTGCTGTAAGAAATGAAGAGCAGGCAGATTTCAGAAAAACCTGAAGACTTACGTAGACTGATGCTGAGTGAACGTGAGCAGAACCAGGAGAACATTGTACACAGTGACAACAACATTGTGCGATGATCAGCTGGCTCAGCTGTGACAGACTTAGCTCTTCTAAGAAAGACAAAGATCCCAAGACAATTCAAAGGACTCATGATGAGAAAATGCCCTCCACATCAGAAAAAAAAAAAAATCCGAACGCAGATTGAAAAACATACTGTTTCCACTTTTGTTGGGGTTTTTTTCTTTTTGAGTTTTCCCCTTTTGTTCTGCTTTTTCTTTCACAAATGACTAAAGCAGAAATATGTTTAATGTGATTGTACATATATAACCTATATCGGTTTGCTTTCTGTATTGGGGATGGAGGAGTGAAGGGAGGGGGAAAGAAAAATTTGGAACTAAAAATCTTATAAAAACAAATGTTGAAAACGATCTTTATATACAACTGGAAATAATAAATACTTTATAATTAAAACAAAGAAAATATATAATTTTTTAAATCTGCAGCACATCTCTCACCAGTCCATAACAGAATCCAGGGGAAAGTGGGATTGGTGAATCAGGTCATTCACAGCTTCTGAAAGTCTCTTTGCTAGAGTCTTCAAGATGTTCCCCCTTTGGCTATAGGGGAAGCTTTGTGATGGCTCCACGTGGAGCTCAGCCTTGAGTCTGGAACCTGCCTGTCTTGCCTCTTGATGCAGACACTGCTATCTCAGGGGACTCGGGGGAGCGATACTAGGATGCCATGGGAGATCCAAATCCTCTGGATTTTTTCAAGCTCCAAGGGCCCTCCTCTGACAAGAGGCACAGGAAGGAGGTCAAAGTCAAGTTCAAGGCTCTCTGCCCTCTGCTCTCCCCCAGCAGTTCTTTCTTAAGTGTTTGGCTAGAACTCTCATTTCCCTAGGAGTTTATATAGACCCCAGAAGTGTGCCCAAGTCCCTCAGACAATCTAAATAGACTTTTTGTCACATGAAGGGGAGCTGTACAGGCTAAGTCACCACTTAGTGATCAATCAGATGTGCTTTTACTTAATCAATTTTGTAGCAAGGATTCTTATCTCTTACTTTAGAAGTAAGTTTAGGCTGACCCCCACCTTCACATCTGAAGAAGAAGAAAGAGAGAGGTGCTAGTGAAGGGGCATAGGAGAGCCAAGAGAAGGGCTTTTCAAGTGGCTGCTGTTATGATCTCTGTGTGTATAAAAAAAAATTTCCCTTTTATTTTCAGTTCCAAATTCCCTCCCTCCCCTCTCCCTCCTCTTGGTGACCCTTGAGAAGGCAAGAAATATTATACCCTTCATACATATGAAGTCATACAAAACACACTTCCAGTGTTAGCCATGTTGGGGGGGGGTGAAAGCAAGAAAATGAAGAAAGTGAAAAAAAATTGCTTCAATCTGCACTGACAGATCAGTTCTCTCTGTGGAAGTAGACAGTATTTTTCATCATGGGTCCTTTGGAATGTCATGGGCCACTACATTGTTGTTGTGTGGATATTTGAAGGTGAAGAAGCTGGAAAATGAGGCTGAAGAAGAGGATAACTAAGAAAGAGATCCATCAGGGGCTCCGGAAAGGACAGCATCTAAGGACTCAAGTCACAGAGAAAAATCTGAATGTAGCCCTGAAAGGACATGTGAAAAGACTGGATATGTCTCCTCCTTTGGGAATGGGATGAAGGGAGGACAGAAGTAAACAGAGTAGACTGAGGTGGAAGGGAAGGTAGATGAATGGGTCTCATCGATACAGAACTAGGATGGGGGGGGGTGGAGAGGGAATGGAAGGAAGCTTGATGACAACAGAAAACATCTGAAGCAAGTCCTGTGAGCAGTGGAGCAGGGAATTCAGTGGTGTGATCAAGCCAGATAGCATGACTTTCTAGGGAACTGGGGCTTCCAACAAAATGTCTTTCACCAAAGTGCATACGGTAGCACCTGGGAGCTAGATGGATTCTTTAGCTTATGGGGAAATCCATGGTGGCACACATGGCAATGCTCATCAAATCATAGCTCACAAAAAAACCCACCAAGCACTCTTTAGGTTTAAGGCAGAGATTACTCTGACCAACATGCCCTTCCTTGGTGGTAGGGCCCAAAAGGCTGTTCTTTTCTTTTCTTTTTTTTTTTTTGGCAGGGCAATGAGGGTTAAGTGACCTGCCCAGGGTCACACAGCTAGTAAGTGTCAAGTGTCTGAGGCCAGATTTGAACTCATTTCCTCCTGAATCCAGGGCCGGTGTTCTATACACTGTGCCACCTAGCTGCCCCAAGGGCCGTGCTTTCTATAAGGAGCGTGATTACAGTATCCACCAGTAAATAAACATGAGGGAAGCCCCCATGTGCCAGGCACTTCACTAAGAGTGCTGGGGATACAAAGAAAGAAAGAAAAAAGGCAGTCCCTGCCCTCAAAGGGCTCAAAGTCTAATGAGGGGGACAACATGCAAACAACTCTGTCCAAACAAGTTACAGACAGGACAGATTGGCAATAATGGACAGAGGGGAGAGGTTAGCATTAAGAGAGATTGGCAAAGGCTGTTTATAGCTGGGACTTAAAGGAAGCCAGGGAAGCCGGAAGGTGGAGATGAGGAGGAAGAGAATTCCAGACATGACAGAGAGCCAGAGAGAATGTCCGGAGTCAGGAGATAGAGTGTCCAGGGAGATGCAACATCACATATCATTAGTCTTCAGTGGGGAGCCATAGCTTCATAGCTAGGGGAGTAGAATACATGCTTTGATCAAGGACCCTCTTATTGAGGAATTCACTGCTCCCACAATGAACCCTCACTTGCTCACTACCAGGAGGTAATCCAAGAGGCTCAGCTTCTGCTCTCCCCTAATCCTCTCTGGAAGACTACTTCCCAAGGAGTAGGCCACCACACTTAGAGCCGCTACCACTCACCAAAATAAACCCCTCAAGCAGGAAGGATCAAAGGAGAAATCGATCCCCTTCCCACACAGATTTTTCTTTTTTGCCTTATCCCAGAGAGTATTCAGGCTGTGACCAGGTTGTACAAAAAGTAGCAAAGGAAGCCACTTCAATTCACACACGTCCCCCCTGTTAATAGCACTCAAGTATATATATGATCACTGACAAGAGGTCTGATTTTATTTCATTAGACCCTTAGAGAAAACAGGAGCTAAGATCACTGTGGAACAGTGTCTGGAGGATCGAGGGCAGGGGGGAGTGAACCCAAGGTGTGAAGGGACTTGGTCAGGAAGGACACTTGTTACCTAGCTGTCAGGATTAGAAAGCCACAGAAATAGGAGTTGGAAAGCTGAAGAAAAATGCAGTGGGAGTGTACTGATGCTGCGTGAAGTGAGCAGAATGAGGAGAACACTGTACACAGTAAGAGCAACAGTGTTCGATGATCAACTGTGATAGACCATGCAAAAGGGCTCATGATAGAAAATGTTCTCCACGTCCAGAAAAAAGACCTGCAGAATCTGAATGAAGCTTGAAGCATACTGTTTCCACTTTTTGTTGTTGTTGTTTTTTCTTTTTTGAGGTTTTTCCCTTTTGTTCTGATGCTTCTTTTACAACATGACTAATGCAGAAATATGTTTAATGTGATTGTACACACATAATCTATATCAGATTGCTTTCTGTTTGGGGAGGGAGAAAAATTTGGAACTCAAAATCTTATGAAAACAAATGTTGAAAACTATCTTTACATGTAACTGGAAAAATAAAATACTATTAAGATTGGAAAAAATGCAGTGGGAAAGCTCAACATCTCTGCCTAATTCTTCCCTATCAGTGTCAAGGAGGCCAGGCTGAGGGGTGCAGAGAAATGTTAGTGCCCCCCAAAGGAGGGCAAATTTTGAAAATTAAACAGGTGAGGCTGGACCAAATTTTTCTATTTTACCTACTCTTCTCCCTTCCCCCACACCCTATAAAAAGACCTCAGAGCCAGAGAATTCAGAGAACAACAAAATGAAGCAGAAAATGGAAATGTGGCCTCCTGCTGGGATCTCACCCACCAGGTGGGCAGCACCTTAAGAGCTTCAAGGCAGCTCTGATACTCTCACAACATCAAACCCAGAAAACCAGAGAATGGCCACATATCCTGCTCTCAGTAATTAAACTTCAATCATCAATCCTCAGACCTCATGAGTAACCCCACCCCACTGCCCATGATAATTCCATAGTTCTTAGACGCATTAATATCGATCACACAAAATTTGGGATTGAGCTGCATTCAGCACCTCACAGTATTTTTAGTAGATTTACTATTGGTCTTTCTTACAAAATGGTAGC
Organism: Dromiciops gliroides; assembly: GCF_019393635.1. NCBI lineage: Eukaryota > Metazoa > Chordata > Mammalia > Microbiotheria > Microbiotheriidae > Dromiciops > Dromiciops gliroides. The sequence continues at coordinate 625,319,438 of NC_057863.1, read as the reverse complement.
ACGGGGGCTGCTAGGTGGTGCAGTGGGTAGAGCACCAGCCCTGGATTCAAGAGGACCTGAGTTCAAATCCGACCTCAGACATTTAACACTTACTAGCTGTGTGACCCTGGGCAAGTCACTTAACCCCAATTGCCTCACTAAAAAAAAAAAAAAAAAGTAGCACGTACAAGCAGTAGCAGCACAATCTGGGGACTTGGCTTGGAGGTACAAAATGTACCCTGTTGAGGTCACTGACTCTAATCCATTCCTGGAGGGCAGGGGCAGGGGAAATGATCCCCCACCCCCACCCCGCAACAATTGCATGAAGCAAGATAGGAGGGGAGGAGGGAGGAACTCATCCAAGATGATCTAATTAAGATCATAGAAATAGAGCCTAGTCCTGTGAGCTCACTAGTGTAGGGAGCAGTTGGTGAGGAACTTTATCAACCAATGTAGAGAAGCACCTTCTTTGCAATTTATACTCTTAGCTGCATAAAGCATGGAGAAGTGAAGTGACCTGCCCAGAGTCAAAAAGCCAGAATGTGCATATCTGTATATATTCTAGCTCCTGTTGCAGACACTGACCTCATCTGGTCCAGGGATGCTACTAAGATGTCTATATGACAATAGGAACTCCTCCAAAGTTTTGAAGGTTTTCATCTGGTCAATGGAAGTGAGGAGGGATGGCAGAGGAGGCCAAGATCAGGCCAAAGTGCTTCCCTTCCCTCACTCTGAACAACTCCTTTTCAGGAGACTTAGGGAGGATGGCACTTCACTCACTGTTGGCTGGAATCTCTATGTCCCAAGTTTTATATTAGTCTATTCCTGATCAAGTTTCCTCAACTGATCTGGACAAAGTCACTCCGCTTCATGGAATGGCTCTTCAGAGGTATTTAAATTTATCAAGGCCTTTTCAAACTTAGTTGTAATGCTTTTAAGTAACTTGATTCAACTAAGATGAATTCTATGCATTTAAAGCATCAGGACACAGCATTGTTAATTACTTAATTTAGGTAGTATGCAGTCATTTATTGATTATTGAATTTACCCTCCCCTTTATTTAAAACCTATCATCGGGGCATATAGGTGGCACAGTGGATAGAGTACTGGCCCTGGATTCAGAAGGACCTGAGTTCAAATCCAGCCTCAGCCACTTAACACTTACTAGCTGTGTGACCCTGGGCAAGTCACTTAACTCTAATCGCCTCACCAAAACAAACAAACAAAAAAAACCCCACCTATCATCATGTATGATAATGTAAAACATTACCATATTTGTCATTTTATACAAGAAAACCTGATTAAAGATGAAAGAAAGTGAGAAAAAAAAAAAGCCAGCATGTGCCAGAGGTAAGACTTGAACCCAGGTCTTCCTATCTTGAGGGTTAACTCTCTCAATCCACTATGACATATTGCCTCTCATGTACAAAATAGATACAAAAAGAATCCAAAGTCATTTGACAACAAATATGGGCATGTACTAACCACAGGGCTGGGGAAGGATCCCAAAAGGTTTTGTGTGTATAGAAGGTGGGATCTGGCAGGAGCAGGAATTTACCACGTTGTTGGCAGCTGTGTCCTCGTCTGCAAAGGGGGAACAAGAAGCCTTATGGCGCCTAACTCTCAGGGTGGTGGTTGAGAAGCTCAAATGAGATCATTGGCACATCTTAGAGCCAGCTCTAAATGTCAGCAACTATTCCATGGGTGCTTCTGCCCACGGCAAAGCACACAGTGCCCCGGCGAGGGCACAGCCTCGATCAGAGGGGATGAGGAGGCAGCCAGGACAGAACATACACCTCTATTCCAACACAGGATACTGGACAGGAAGAAAAGGAAAGAACAGCTGGCATTTCCCCACCTCCATGAAGATTAAGCTGTCCAGCACACTTCCTCGGGTGGGGCTCTCTGGAGGGAAGACCAGCCAGAGTCAATATTACTTAAGAGTCACAAAGGAAATATCCCAGCTGCAGGAAGATCTTGCTTTAGGTAACTTTAAGGGTCTGTGTGTATGAAGACATGCATGTACAAATGTGAATCTACACTGGAGGTCTCTGTGAAGGGCTGGCGATGAGAAGGCAAGTTCCCAATGCTGCGGTCCTGTTCACATGCTAAGACGGCGCTTCCACGGAGCAGTTGTCCTCCTGATCTGGGCCTAATTTAGAATGAAGGCACTCTTCATAGTTTGCTCTCTTGTCAAGCCCTAAACCACACAAAGCCCACCTTCTGACAGCTCAGAAGAAAAACTGGCAAGCCAGCTGGGCCCGAGGCAGCATCCCCGCCCCCAGCAGCACGCCAATGGCCGCAGGCCAGCCTGCCTGAAGAGGCAAGAGGCTGCAGCTCCAGAAGCAACACCACACCAAGGGTAGCCATTAGTCTCTCGTTGTAGCCCAAAGGAATTCAGTGGTTCCACCCCTGCTCACAAGTGGGTGAGCCAGGAGAGAAGGAAAACAAGGCAGCTCTCTGCTTCACTGATTTAGAAGGATACCCCCCCCCCAGCACAGCTGGAGCCCTGAACTCTGGCAGAGCTAAAGCATGAAACCTGAAGTCAGGAGCCACAAATTCGCTCCAATTCAATCTGACTTGTGCCTTCATTCTGCCATGGGAAGTCCATGGTAAGGGTAGATTGCTCATCTCCCCAACATGCTATTGATTAATGGCACAACCTTCCACCCTAATTCCTGTTGCCTCCCATTCTGGGGGTGACATTCACCCAATAATGCACATTTGGAATCCTATCACCTTCAAAAGTCGTCCAGGTTTTTTCATTAGCCAATGTCAGGGGGGGAAAAGACCCATGGGATGGGTAACTGGGATCCCTTCTTGTTCCAGGCTATAGCTTACATTCAGATTGCACTTAAGGGTTTACAACCATCTTATGAGATGGGTAGGTTCTTACCCCCATTTTACAGATGAGGAGACTGAGGGTCAGAGAGATGAAGTGCCTCACCCATGATCATACAGGCAATAAGCACTGGGTCAAGAATCTGAACCCAGGTCACTCCTGATTTCAAGCCCAGGCTTCCTTCAACCACACCACTTGGCTTCTCTAATCCAGAAGCTAGGACTCCTCCACAGTGTGCTGATAGCCCTTGAGAGAGATTCTGGTTCTTCTGTGTGAGGCCAAGTCCATTAAATCTCAAGCTGAAATCAACCCTGGGTTGGAAAGTCAGTCCCAAAAGCGCTCTCAGGAGGAGGCCCTCCATAGACATAAGTCGCATATGACGGATGTCGCCCCTCGGGAATTAACTAGGATAGATTTTATGTATTAGAAATTCCATCCACCCTGCCCACTTAGATTCATGCTCTGTTCCCCTTCCTTCTCCCCCAAATCACAGTATTAAATCAGAAATATCAAAACAAAAACAGGAAAGGAAAAAGAAGAGTTGATGCTATTTACTTATGGGGAGGAGACCATTCAAACTTCCCACATGCTGAATCAATGTGTTTACTTAGGACTGGTGACAGTCACACAGGAGCAAGCCTTGTTTTCTACTGGGGGAAGATGCACAAGTTGGAGCCAGCCGCAGCATGGCCTGTTGCCCAGCTGCCCAACACTGCTGAGGAGCATCCAATTACAGGGCCCCCTCCCCACTTTCTGCCTCTCTCCACTCCACTCCCCCCACTGCTTTTCCTCCAGTAAAGTTTCCTATAATTAGTTCAAATAAACAAGCTTCCTGCACTGAGTTCATTGCATTCCCCTAAGAATCACAGCAACTGGGAAACCCTCCAGCTTCCTGTTGGGAGGATTAGGTCATTAAATCAATTGGGTCGCCTGTAGGATGAGTGCTCAGCCGTCAGCTCCCTGGTCAAAGACTCAGCTCCATGCATGCAGCAGGCCAAGGACCATCTCTCTCCCCAAAAGCCTCCTCTTTCGGTAAACCTGAAGGACAGAAGTGAGACTACCTACCCTGAGGATCCTTGCCCTATAATCTTGCTGTGGATCTCCTTATCAGCAATAACAGGGCACTTATACACATGCACATTTCTCCTGCAGAACAGAATGAAGGGTTCCTGAACAGCAGACAACCAAAAGACAAAGCTGAGGAGCTTTTTCTTTTTAAAGACAGGAGTGAGATTCATTAAAAAATCCTTAGACTAGAGGCCTTCATGCTGTTGGCATGAGCACTATTTATTAGCAGGAATACTGTGGGGGTGTATGTATCACACAGACCCACAGATCCATGATTCTTTTAATGTGGGTATGACCAACAACGGTACAGATCACAGCTCATCCTATCCAACCCTTGTCCTTGTCCTCCCATCAAAGCACCAGCATGGTAGGGGCCCTTCAAGTTCTCTTGACCTTGCTTACCAATAGAGCATACCGGCTGTCCACTGGCTGATTAGACCTTACTAGCCTAGCATGGGCAGTCCATCATTTTTTCCCATCATTCGTCTCTCTGACAATCTCCTCCAGGCCACTTCTCCAGCACAATTCCTCACTGGCCACATGCTTTAGCTTGTTCCCACCCACTGCACCCCTCTCTTCAATGCCCTCTGAGTGATCCTCAACTTCAACCCCTCTTAAAAATTTTTATTTATGAACTTAATCATCAAGCTCAAACATTTCAATACACAAAGAACAAAAAAGGTTGCACGTGAACCTGTGAACTTCTGTTATGTGGTTTAAGGTAGCCGTTACTACCTTACTAACCTAAATTAACTTAAAGTCACCCCATTTGGTTCCTTTTCTCAACTTTGTTTCTGTGTATTCTGAAAATGTTTTATTGCCACTGTTCCTTTTTTTTTTTTTTTGCTTCTCACATCTCAGTGACAACTCTTCCCCTTCCCCCAACCCCTCCCAACAAATACAGTTAAGGCACTGCACTTCCATTCAGCAGAGACTCTAGTATTCTGTCCCTTTCAACTACACAAAATCATGAAAGAACATTGGTGTGAGAGAGAGGCCTTGGTTTCAGATTGGGGGGGGGGGGCTCCTTAAAAAACAGTACCACTTGGGGCAGCTAGGTGGCGCAGTGGATAGAGCACCGGCCCTGGATTCAGGAGTACCTGAGTTCAAATCCGGCCTCAGATACTTCACACTTATTAGCTGTGTGACCCTGGGCAAGTTACTTAACCCCAATTGCCTCACCCCCCCCAAAAAAAACAAACAAAAAAACCCAGTACCACTGGATCCTAAGGGCAATCTGGCCCCTCCTCCCCTGTGCAAGACAAAGACGTGTCAAACACTGGGCCGAACCAGATTAAGATGTAATTGGGGAATACTTAGCAAAATAAACAAAAATACAATAGCACATGGATAATATTCCATTTTAAAGCTCAGTCAAGATGAGGCCTGCAGAGATCTTGAAGTATGAATGAGTTTGACACTCGGCTACCCAACTGCATGACACAGTCTGTATGATCCCACTTGGATTTTTCACTGTGAATGATCATGTTGAAGTGCTCTGAATGATTAAGGAATGGGTCTAATTAAGATATTTAGGAATAAATAATGATGATGGTTAGCATTTATATACCATTTTATGGCTTACAAAACATTTTGCAAATATTACCTGATTGGATCTTCACAAGAACCTTGGGAGGTAAGTGTTATTATATAACCCCCAACATACAGAAAAGGAAATAGAGGAGGGCAGAGGTGAAGTGACTTGCCCAGGGTCACATAATGAGTAAGTGTCTGAAGTTGGATTTGTAATCAGATCTTCTTGACTCCAGGCCCTGAATTCCAACCACTGTGCTGCCTCAGTTTCAGGACTTGCCTCAGCCCAGCATTATCCCACAAAAAGAAGCATCTAAGGGCCTTACTGGTTACAGGTAATCCCTCTATGCTGCATACCCTGCCTGAGAGTGAGTGATAAACCACCTTTGGTAAGCATAGGACTCCCTGTTGTTTCAACTGGACAAAGGCATAATCAGAGGGTAAAACAAAGGAAATTTCTATCCCTTAAAACATGCAAGGAATGCCACGAGTTCAAGCTATGTATGGTAGAATGTACTGGGAGAGAGGCTTTAAGGAAACTTTTTGCTCTATTGAATCATGTTGTTTTAGTTTTTTATAGTCAACAATTCCTCACAGTGAGATCTTGTAATTCTCTATACAGGATTGTGTGACTGTCAAGATGGGGTTGGTTATAGAATTGTTGTTTGTCCTTTGTTCTCGAAGAAGACCATGACACCAGGAGGTTGTCATGACTTGCACTGAATTGGATTTAAGTGAGGGAGGGCTGTCCAAGGTCACCAGCCTCACTCTCTCCTCCAGAGCCATCTGGGTCCAGTGGCAAGATAAATAATAGCAGGACAACCAGAGATGGCCCAGGGATGGTTTTTTTTTTTGGGGGGGGAGGGGTTGGTGAGGCAATTGGGGTTAAGTGACTTGTCCAGGGTCACACAGCTAGTAAGTGTTCAGTGACTGAGGCCAGATTTGAACTCAGGTCCTCCTGAATTCAGGGCTAGTGCTTTATCCCCTGCACCAACTAGCTGCCCCACCCCCCATGTTTTTTAAGGCAATTGGGCTTAAGTGACTTGCCCAGGGTCACACAGCTAGTAAGTGTCTGAGGTGAGATTTGAACTCTGGTCCTCTTGACTTCAGGGCCAGTGCTCTATCCACTGCTCCACCTAGCTGCCCCAGCTATGGAATATCATTTGTGCCAAGCTACCTATTTGGTTCTTATTCCTATGCAGGGAACATTTTTACCAATCAAGACCTCTTTGGGGTTCTTAATGGCCAAGACAGTAGAGCCTAAGCTCTGCCAGGTTTTACCGAGTCAGAAAACCAGAGTGTAGGCCCCCTATCCAACCATGGCTCCATTTGAAGATGACCATCATAGATAGGAATGAAGTCCACCAGGTGATGGGCTTTTTGGCCACAGCTGTCCTTTAAGATCATCAATCAATCAACAAGCATTATTAAGCTCCCACCATGGGCCAGGCATTATTCTAAGTGCTGGAGAGGCAACGACAAAAGTCAAACAGTCCCTGTCCTCAGGGAGCTTACTTTCTCCCCCTCTCATTTGCCCCAAGGGGCAATAAGGGTTAAGGGACTTGCCCAGAGTCACACAGCTAGTAAGTGTCAAGTGTCTGAGACCAGATTTGAACTCTGGTCCTCTTAAATCCAGGGCTGGTGCTTTATCCACTGCACCACCTAGTTGCCCTGGGAGCTTACTTTCTAACAAGGGAGACACTATGTACATAGAGAAGTGTAAACAAAATAAACAAAAGGTAGTTAAATTCAAAGATGCCATCTATTAAGAAGGAGAGAGTGCAATCAATGTGCATTGATGGGAGTCCTGCCTTTGCAGATTTTCAGAATGACTTTAGTATATAGAGACACACAGAGAGTGCATATACACACTACAAGTTTACAGGGAGAAAAACATACACACTGTTTATACACAGATGTGTATGTGTATACATATATGTGTGTATATATTATATATATTTTATATATGTTTCTAGTCTGTTATTAGTTGTGTTCAAATAAGTGCACCTGGTGTTTCACAAGCATAAGCCCTTCCCATTTCTCTCTTCACACTCCCAAATAAATAATCCCAGGAGGAAGGAAATCTCAGCTCAAGACACCCTGTTGGGTAGGACTCAGTTTCCTTCCTCCCCAAGCATTTCACCATTTGATACACGACGTAATTCAAACACAGAAGAAAGTCAGAATCCCCAGGAAGTTTATACAATTAACTGTATATAGTTGAAGCAGGGCACTGCAATCCTATGGCCCAAAACTCTCAACAGATCACAAACCTAGTCTATGCTATATTTTTACTCATGTCTGAGCGGAAGGTGAGGAGCCTGACAGCCTAGGATTGTGGGTACAAGAAGATGAGAACAGACACACAGCAGCAACATGATGAAGAAACAAAAAAAAAAAAAGGACACCAAACCCTTCAAAAGCCCCCTTATGGTTTGTCCTCCCAACTCCAATATTATTTCTGGCCAGATAAGGAACTTTAATATAGGACCACAGGGAGCTAACTTCCTGCTTTGGTATCCAGGCTAAGCCACAAGGCCCCCAGGTGGATACAAGCTCTAGACCTATGCCGTGCCAAACACCCAGAATCAGGCACACCCTGATGAACTGGCTTTAGAAGCCCAATCCTTATTATCCATCAGTAATTATGCTGCCCCGTTCCCAAACTCATGAAACCATTAGTCACCAAATTAAATGGGAGCTGGAGCCTAGGCAGGAATTAGCTTGCAGAAGCTCCCAGGTCAAATGACTCCAGGTTTTATAGGCTAAAAAAGATTGTCTCACTCCCAGAATGAAACCTGGGAGGCTTTTACAAGTCTGGACCTAGAGAGCACACACAGAGTTTGTCCTTCTTACACACAAATTATCAACTGAAAAGAAAAAAACAACAGGATATTAACTTGGTGAAAAGTTAATGTAATTACAATCACGAAGTCATAGAATCTTTGAGTTTAAAGGGACCGTGGTCTCTTAGTCTAACCCCAACCAGAAGCACAAAAGAAAAAAGTTAATTTATCTCTAAGGTAATGTAATGTTCCTCCTCCTGAGGATGAAAGCCAGTCAAAAAACCTCTCTCTAGAACTATATAGCAAAACAAATTTTATTTAGGCCACACGTTTGTTATGCAAAAAATTTCCAGCACAAAAGCAGATGAAAAAGCAGATCTAAGTAGTATTATCTGAAAGTACTTCACCATTGAAAGTGTTCGTTCAAATGTCACTGGTAAACAAGAGTTCTGAACTAGTACAGAACAGCAAGGTCAGCCCCAAGTAAATGTGCTCTTCCCAAAGAAGGTGGCCCTTTCCAGCAGGGGCCAAAGGTCAGGAGGGATCTAGGGATAAAGCACACAGAGGATAGCAGCCAACTCTTTGGAAAAGGGTAAAGTAGAAGATGGGTAGTTTACAATAAAAAAGTCACCCAAGTAGGAACTCCCTGAGCTAAGAGCAAACACAATGCGAGAGGTTACAGATGATGAAGACAAGAGTTGAGGGGAAAGCTCATCAGCAATGGGCAGCCCAGACAAACTGTGGCAGCCCTGCCTCTCTGTGAACTCTGGGGGCTCATCACCGGTACCACAAGCCTACAGGCCCCAGAACTGGACCTGCAAGGTTGTATGGAGTCTGGGAAAGAAAGAAGCCCAGCAAGTGCCTCTTTATCTGGCTGAGCAGCAGAGTGCAGGTAGAGAAAGAATCCCTCTGAGAATTCTACCTGTCATCTGGTGCAAGCTGGACTCCGCTTCAGGGAGCCCTGGAAGGCAACTTCCACACAAGAAAGTACTCAGGGACACAAGTCCACTGATTCCAGCACTGAGGGATCATGGGACCACAGGATCATAGATTTAGTGCCAGGCTGCCGAGATCAGCCCTTTCATTTGACAGAGGAGGACACTGAGGCCCAAAGTGGTGAAATGCCTTGCTCCAAGTTCCCAGGTAGTCGGAAGTGCCAGAGGGGGGTTCTGAGCCCAGGTCCTCCGACTCCAAACCCAGTGTTCTTCTCTGGCACCAGGCTGTCTCCATTAGAGCCCGTCTGCGCCTTCCTTTGGGTCTCCAGCATGAGCACCACGCCTGGCACACAGTAGGTATTTAATAAATGCTTACTGGATTGGATTGTCAGAAACTCACAGACTCTGGCCCCCAAAAGTCTCAACTGAAGCCTCTCCCTTTCTCGGAACGCACTGATCGTTAACTAGGTCACACTGCCTCGCTCTCAATGCTCACACAGACAAAGGGCAGTCAGCTCTCCTCTGCACTCCTCTGGGATTCCCCTTCAATCACACTCTGAAGCTCTCTCTTGGCTCCTGCTGAAGATGAAGCTTAGTAGTACCACGAGCCCTCATGAAGCAATCATTGTGTGGAGAAGGGGGGGAAGGCACCCACAGAACCATTGCACCCTGGCCTGCATGTTCCCCTTGGGCAGCTTGTGGGTGGAAAGCTCATCCAGGCCTTTGCTTGATCTACCTGAGCCTGGCTGGAGGGTGAAAGGAAGAACACTGTGTGCCTCTCACTGAAACTGCCCTGCCTCCTTCAAGAGATTTGGGGACCTGGTGGCTGGTAAACCTAAAGAAAAAATTTCCTTCTGACTGATTCTGCCCCTCCACTCACTGCCCTTCTCCCCCACTGTGTGAATGCCATGTACACATCTGCTCACAACAGGGGTTCAGGAATGCAGCTTCCCAAGCCCACGATTAATGACAGGAAGCTAATAAATCCCACCAGAGAGTACAGGACCCTCAGCCCCCCAACCTACCTGCTTCCGTGTGCTTCTGTCCTCAATTGGCAGAGAGAGAGTTGGCCCACCAGGATTTGGCAATAATGAGGAGAATCTGGAGGAAAGAGGTCTAGTGACGGTTACATAATAAATGTACAAGATTGCATCTGATCACTAGCTGTCAAGAAAATCTTGGGGGGGGGGGTGGATCAAATGAGAAAAAAAAATAAAGAGAGACAGACAGACTATGATGTTTTGTAGAAGTTTAAAACTCCAGGCTCCTAAACAAAAAGTTTAGGAAAAGGGGCCCTATTTCACCAACAATTTCCCAATGTCTATTTTATCATCATCACCCATCCTCATTATTCCTCTTCATTCAATGCAAATACACTAATGAGCTAATAGAAAGGAGCTCATCAAGTGATACGCTGCCAAGGTGCCCTAGTTTCTAATGATCACTCAACAAAGTCAATCTTTGTTAGTTAGGCATAGAACTGAATTCAATTCAATAAATAATTATTAAGAACCTATACACAGGGCGCTAGGTGGCGCAGTGGATAAAGCACCGGCCCTGGATTCAGGAATTCTTGAGTTCAAATCTGGCCTCAGACACTTGACACTTACTAGCTGTGTGACCCTGGGCAAGTCACTTAACCCCCAACTGCCCTGCAAAAAAAAAAAAAAAAGAACCTATACACAACACTATGGCTGAGGGAAGCTCCAAGAGAAATAAGACAGGGTCCCTCCCCTCAAGGAACCTACAATTGAGTCACTTCATTAATTGACCAGCTTAACCTATTAACTCTTTACTTCCATTCCCATTACTCGAATAAGCCTCTTTGCCTGGGCTCTCTCTTCCTGAATACTTCAGGAAAACCTGGCGGAGCTTGAAACCTGGGATTCTGACCATTCCTTTCTACCCAAGAGGTGGAGTCAAATCCCACCACTGAAGCTCATTCCCTAGCTGTGGATTCTGGTCGCCCCAGGGGCTAGGCTGATTGTTATCCCCAATACTAAACACTTGCATTAGTGTCAAATGATGGCCTGGTGTGTCAGGCCCCAAAGATTCAAATCCTGGTCCTGCCCCACTTGTGACCTTGGGCAAGTCAGGGTGGCTCTGCAGGCCTCAGTTTTCCCATCTGTAAATAAGGAGGTTGGAAGAGATGGGCTCCAGCCTAACCTCAATGATCCTAGAATTCTGGTCATCAGTTTTTCCTTCACAAACTGTTCTACTTTATAGATGAAAAAAAAATGTAGACATGAAGGTCAGAGAGAGGATGCCCTGCCTAGACTGTGAGTTCCCTGAAGCCAGTGAGTGCTTATATCTGTATCTCACTCCTTTTGTGCACCTAGCATCTGAGAAGGCAGCTCCTTCAATCACAGAATCCAGGCATGTTAGCACAGAACACTCCTTAAGAAACCACCTAGTCAAAACCTCTCGATTTACAGACGAGGAAACTAATGCCACAGAGCTGAGTGATCTGTCAAAGAGAGAGGCGGTGGCAGGACCAGGTGTCCTGCTCCCAGGCCATCATTTCACCAGGCCTTGAGGATTTGCTGCTGCCGCTGTCACTGCCACCGCCAGGGAGGGACAGTGAGACAGCACAGCCAGGAGTAGAGTGCAGGTACTCAGCTGGCCCGGTCATGCTCCTGGCTCTATCAACTGGCCCCCTAATGACTCCAATGCTATGCTCGTTGTTATTGTGTGTCCTCTGTTCCCTAAGGACATCAGGTGATGTCATGACTTGCACTGAATTCGATTTAAGGGAGGGAGGGCTGTGCCACAGAACTGTGCAGGGTGAAGGAAGAAAAACACCCCCAGAGGAAGCCTGTGTAAACTCACTTACAGGAAAGAAAGAGAACATACAGAATCATTGCCATAATACAAATGAACCCAGCCCTAAAAACAGCCTCATTCTGATAACATACAATGTTTCATCAGGTCCCAGGGAACAGAAAAGAAACCAGGTTTTTCCCCTTTCAGAAGAAGGATGGACCACAGGCGTGGACTGTTGTAAATGGGGTCCAATGTGATATAGGCTTCTTTCACTTATGCATTATTCTTTGCTATAGAGAAGGTTCTAAAGGGCAGAAGGGAGAACTGTAAGGGAGGGACAGTGGTACAAAGAGCAGAAAAATGAAAAGGAAAGGAAAACACCCAGGACTCTTACTCCTTGAAATTATTTGGAAGGTGAAAACTAATTAGAACCATCTATTCCTTCCATCTCCACCTATAATAGTCTCTTAATTTCTCTTAGGGATTATCCTTTTCCCTCAGTGATGATTATGCCATCAGAGCACAATAAATTATTAATAACAATATATATACAACACTTGCTACTCACCCGCCCCTTTCATAAGAAGAGTTTCAAAAAGCAGTGGAGCTCAACAACATAATGCCCCTGGGAGTTATGAAAGTAAAAAGTATTATTATTCCATGCATGGATGGAGGAAAGTGAGGCCAAGAAAGGTTGAGTCCAAGATTAGACAAGTTAAAAGACAAGAACAAAATAAATAAACTAACCCAGAGTAACTCAACCACAGCAAAATCCAGGCAACACTAAGGTACCTCCATCATCGCATCCATCTCATTTCCGTCTTGTTTTCCCTTGCTATAGGTGACTCCCAACTAAAATGCATTTTGGATGTTGCCAACGAAAGGTCCAGGATGCTGAAAGTGACTTTTACAACATGGCTCTGGAGTCAGAGGAACTGGGTTCAAATCCTCATTCCTCATCCACAGAATGAGGGAGTGAAACTACACAACCTTCAAGTTCCTTTTCCAGCTCTAAAGCTAGGATCTGCTACAAAAGTGAACTATGATCTATGACCCTAACTCACTCACTCCCCTGGCTCTCCAAAGGTAAGAGAAACAATTACTAGGAGGCCACTCATCAGGAGGCAAAGCCTAATTTTTCTGCATCACAATCTGGTCGCCTGGACCATCTAAGGGCTTCCTAAGAAGTGGAGCTTCCAGACTTGAAATGTCATGGGGGGGGGGGGGGGGGCGGCGGCTGAGTTTTCCATCTCTATCCACCCTTGACCAAAGGAAAATGTTTCTTCGTGGCAGAACTGCTTCTGCATAGGGAGGTAATCAAACAGGAAATGCTCAGGGTGACAGAGCAGCTACCTCTCTGTAGAGGACTTGACGCTGAGAGAGTCCTTCTCCCTTTCTGCCCTCTCCACTCGCACCCACCCCAGAAGTATACAGATGGAGATCAACAGCAAAACTGGAAGATCAATGGAATGTCAGAGAAAAGTGAAGAGGGTAAGTCTCTACATCATCATCCATTGACAAGCAAAGAGGAGGAGACAGCTGGGTCTTAGTGTTTCACGGGCCTTGGTGCAGGGGCCAAGCAAAAGCTGAAAACTTAGTGGTGGTAAGAAAGCAAACCACAATGAGCTTGCAGACGCCAAATGCGTTCTTCATTGGCCTCTCTACCTCTAGCAAACCTTACTAAAAGCTCCCACATCTCCCGGCCCAGATCCCAAGAGAGAGCTAGCTGGTCTGCCAATGAGTTGTGATTAGCACAAGGCAGAGCAGAAAAGACCCTGGTCACCGGGTGGTCTTGAGTAGCTTTCTTGGGCCAAAGATGGCTCCCTCCACCCACTCTTTTAATACCTCCTAACTGGGCCTTATTCATCTGCTGGTAAAATAGGTAGGGAAGAGGTGGTCTTAGTTATTCTTTCAGTTTCATACTGGGTAATAGTTCATTCCCACTCAAATGTTTCCACCCACCATCTCATGACCTGACCATGAGAACACTTCCTAGCTCACTCTGTCCAGCTCCATTCTCAAATATTCTCAAAGCGCTTATCCCACTGCCAGATTAGCCTTCCAAGAGAAGGGCGCTATAAGTGAAGAGGCCCAGGAAAAGACGCCATCACAAGATACAAGCTCCGATCCCACCAGAAACGTGTTTAAAATACTGGAGGAATCGCAGTGTTGAGGATGGAGCGACAAAGCTGGAGTCAGGAAGACCTAGACTCAAATCCTGATGCTGTGTAGCCCTGAGCAAGTCACAATCCCTTTGGACCTCAGCATTCTCACCTGTCCTCTAAGGCCCCTTCTAGTTTTATCTTAGGATTCTGCGGTCACGAGTTCCACCAAAACCACTTAAAACCTCTCCTGTCTCAGAGACAAAACCGAGGTTACAATGGCTAGTGCCCCAGAGCCTCCTTCTTTCCTCAGTGAGGCTCTCTTCCCCAAAGGGTGTCTTCATTGACTGTTCTGCCCACTCCGATAGACCCCTAACCCTTACTTCCTGTGGAGGGGCCTTTTCTTAAGGACCACTGACTGCACATCGAAAATGCAGTCCCAGGGGACGTGGGCATGAATCTGGCCCTGTCCTGGTCTTCCTGTATGACCCTGGGCAAGTTAGCTCAGACCTGGAGGGCTGCTGAGATGACCTCAAATGATTCCCATTCAAAAGTCTCTGGGCTAGGGGGCAGCTAGGTGACACAGTGGATAGAGCACCAGCCAGGGATTCAGGAGGACCTGAGTTCAAATCTGGCCTCAGACACTTGACATATATACTAGCTGTGTGACCCTGGGCAGGGCACTTGACTCTCACTGCCCTGCAAATAAAAAGTCTCTGGGCTAGACACACCAAGAACAATTTGCACCATTCATGACTCAGGGACCTCAGAGCTGGAAGGGATTTCAGGGGTCATGCATTCTAATCCATACCTAAGCAGGATCCCATTTGCAACATCCCTGAAAAGGGAGCCATTGAGCTGCTGCTGGAAGGTCTCCAGGGACAGGAACTCGGTGTTACTTGAGGCAATGAGTTCCACTTTGGGATCTCTCTAGTTGTTAGGAAGTTTGTTCTTGACATGGAGGTGAAATCTGCCTCCCTGACTCCTTGGGACCCCCATTCCCAGCTCACTGCTGCCCAAGCAGAACAAAGCCTGGGAACTTCAAATTCAGATGCAGGATCACAGACAGATCAAATGTCATCAATCCAAACCTGTCATTTTACACCAGAGGAAACTGAGGCCCGGGAAGGCTAAAGTGCCTTGTGCAAGGTCACACAGGCAGTAGCAGAGGCAGGTCCTGACTCCAGAGCCAGTACGCTTTTCATTGAGCCCTCCTGCCTGCCTCATGCATTAAGAACCTACTATGTGCAGAGCACTGCTCTGCGTCAAACATGGCTGATTTCATTGGCTGCTTTATAGCACAAAAGGTCAATATGACTGAGGCTTTAAATGCCAGGCGCTGGAACCCAAAAAGCTAACAAAGGGAACTAGGCCTGAGCAGCCAGCAGGCAGGCAGGCCTGCCCAAGCCCCATGGGCCAGGGGCCCCTCAAAAGGGGCTCTTCCCCTACCTCCATTTTTCTAGTGGGAGACTGCAGGCACACGCCCCATCCATGCCTCAGGAAGGACACCAGCTAAAGTAATTAACACCCAAGAGGCACCGGGAACTTCAGATGGGAGGTGCTGCCTCCCAGCTCAGGGCTAATAACGCTTCTCATTTGCTGCCAGGGAGGGGAGTCCCCAAACCGCCCGCTGGAGAGCCAAGTTGGCAGCCTCGCACTAAGCAGCAGGCACTGCTCAGACAAGTTCGGTCTAAGCTAGACAGGGAGAACCGGAGGGGAGGAAGCAAGGCCCAACACAGCTCCAGCTCCCAGACCTCCACAGGCCTCTGGCCTTTACTAGGTCCAAGGAGAAAGACAGTAAGGAGCTAGTGGGGAACCAGCTGGAGAGGTGAATTTTGCTGTCACCTCGAGCCAGGCAGGTGAAGAGCCTGCCTTAAACGGGCCCCTCTCCTGGGAGACTGAAGTTGGGTGACAGAAGAGATGCATGAAGGGATTTATCAAAAGCCAACGTGGGAGACTGGGGGGGTGGGGCTGGGAAGGCAGGGAGACAGGCAGAAGGCAGGAAGGTGAACCAGGGTTATTTTTAGGAGTTACAAAGAGTTTGGGGAGGGGAGAAAGGGTAGCAGGGGAACCAGGTGCAAATGAACAGAGATGGGTGTCAAGAGAGCAGGGAGCCTGGACACTGTGCTGGGGTGGATGGGGTCAGGGAGTCCAGTGGGAGAGAAGAGTGCTGGCAGAAAAGCCACCCTGGGTCTCTGTGTGACCTCTCTGGGCTGCAGGGCTGGCTACTGCAGGGATGCTCACTGTGGGGGTGGCCAGGAGGGGGGAGGGGTCCAGGCTGAATAGGGGAATGTGATGGGCCTCAGGGACAGTTGCCTCTAGGCACCAGGAGAGGGAAGGGTTGAGATGAGGACAAGGGGATCCTAGCCAGGCCCAGGGTCAGAAGTGTGTAGAGTATTATTAAGCAGGGGTGATCAGAGAGCTGAAAAGGGAGAATGCTGGGGGTGGGAAGGGTTAGGACCGAAGCTGACTCAGTGGAAGAGGTTGGGGTCAAATGGGACTGGATGTGACTGCGGTGGGGCACTTATGTGTGTGCTAGGAGTAGGGACAGAAGGGTACTCAGGGAACCTAGAGAACTGGTCCAAAGTCCTGGGGGTCAGTGAGTAGGGAGAGAAGTCTGTCCAGGTCAGCCCCAAGGTATGCTAGAGGGGGGAGGGAGAGGGCACAGAGACTCCTGATGGGGGATGGGGTTGAAAGAAGGGAAAAGTAGGGGAGACTTCTATCTGAACACCTCAGGCTGGTATGTGTATCGAGTGAGGGTGCAGAGGACTTGGTGGGGAGCGGTACAGTGAGGGTGCAAAGGGACAAATCTGTTCTGCTAAGTGGGAGACAATGGAAGTCTGTATTTTTTCTGGGGTGGAGGAGCAGATTCAGGTGATCTGGGGGCTACTAGGGGTAGACAGGGACTCAGGAAGATGAGAGTGGAGACCTTGGCTGCAGACTCTGGGGTCAGAAGGGACATTGAAGGGAAGGACACAAGTCTGTCCAGGCTAAGCCAGGATGAGTGGATGGATGAAGAACAGGGAGAGAGGCAGTGGCTAAGGGTGCCCCTTTGAGGTCTGGCCAAGGGGAGGAGGGGCAGGGGCAGACAAGGGGGCATTGGAGTTCCTAGGATGGCTTGGTGGGGAAGTCTGGGGAAAAGTGACTCTGTCTGTCAAAGCCAGATGGGGGGGGGGGGGGGCCCAGAATTCCAGGCTGGGAGAAAAGTGGCCTGTCTGCCTGGCCAGGTCAGGATGGGGGTGTGCAGAAAGGGGAGGCGGTCCTGGAGCACCGGGCTAGGGGAGGAAGGAGCCTGCCTGGCCCAGCCTGTTCAGAATGGGTTGGGGGGTAGCCCCTGGAAGCCTGGGCTTGGGGAGGAGGGTCCCTGTTTGCCCCAGTCGGTCAGAGTGGGGGTGTGAAGGGGGAGGGGCCAGAGGCTATAGAAGGAGGGGGCCTCGTTAGATCTGGGTGTGTGTAGGAGGGTGGGTGAAGGTATGGGACAGAGGTTGGAGTGGGGACCTGGTGAGGATGGAGGTGTGCAGTGAGAGACTGGGGAGGAGGGGCCCCTGTCAGATTGGGGGTGTGGACGGGGAGGGGGAGGGGACAGAAGCTACGGGAGGAAGGTACCTCAGATTCGGGGTGTGCACGGTGTGGGGGAGGGGAGGGAAGGACAGAGGCTGGGGGTGTGCACACGGGGTGGAGGGGGCAGAGCCTGGGGAAGAGGGGGGCTGGTCAGGCTGGGGGTGTGCAGGGGGGAGGGGATAAGGCGCCCATCAGTGCAGCCGGCTCTCGTTTGGCTCCGGCCGGGGGGCGGGGGAGGGGGGGGTCGCCTCCTCGCCGCCCCTCCCCGGGAGACAAAGAGCCGGCGGCTCCCCACCGGGCCCGGCCGCCCGCCCAGCGCGCGCCGCTTACCTGGGCCAGCCCCGGGGCCGGAGCGCGGGGCTGCGGGCCCAGCTTGCTCCGGGGCACGCTCTGGCTCGGCTCGCTCGGCTCGGCGGCAGCGGCGGTGGTGGCGGCAGCGGCGGCAGCGGGAGCAGCAGGAGCAGCAGCAGCCGGGCCGCCTCCGCCTCAGCGTAGCCTCCGCCTCCCGCTCCGTGAGTCACCGCGGCGGGGAGGGCGCGAGGGAGGCGCCAGGCCGCCGGGGGTGGGACCGGACCAAGGGCGGCCTCGGCCCCGCACAGGCCGCGGCGCGGGTGGCTGCAGCGGCGGCGGCGGCGGCGGCGGCAACGCCCGCCTGTGGAGAGGAGGGCGCGCCGGCCGAGGGGAGGGACCAGGAGGCTTCAGAGGCGGGGATTGGACAGCCTCGAGGGGCGGGGCCGCGAAGAGAACCGGAGCTTCCACCGGAGGGGGAGGAACCTGAACGGGAAAGAGGCGGGGCCGCAGAGGGAGGGGGGGGGGGGGAGACGTCTGCAGCTGGGAGGGCGGGGCCAGGATGGGGGAAAGGGGCGGGGACTAGGAGGGAGCAGGCGCTTTCTCCAGTAGGGGGAGTGGCCTGAGACTCGGGGGTGGGGTCTGGACGGGGATAGGGCGGGGCATAGCGGAGAGCTTGGTGGAGGTTGGGGAAGTGGCCGGGAGTACCCTGGGGAGGCACCAAGTGGGCGGGGATGGGGGCGTGTCAGGGGCAGGTCCGGAGAAGGAGTTTCTGGGGATGGAGCCTGCTGATCACCACGGGTCCTGGGGCCACTGTGATCCCGTAAAACTAATGTCCTCTCCTACGCACAGAATTATATTTCAAAGCAGGAGAAAGCCAAACCAGGAAGGGCCCAGAAAGCCAGTTTGAACTTGTTCGACTAGTCCTGGAGCTGGGGGAGAGAGAAGGGGGAGGAGAGAATAGCTCAAGTCAAGTCAGAAGCATTTATTAAGCTCGTACTGTATACCAGGCAATAGCTGAAGATTCAAAGAAAGGCAAAAGACAGTCCCTGCCCCGAAGGAGCTCACAAACTAATGGGAGAGACCACATGCAAACAGCTATGTACAAGCAAGCTGTCTACAGGATAAATTGGGAGTAATAGCTATGATGGATGTAGAATTGGGAGCTGGGGAGACAAACGGGAAAGCTGGGGCGAATTTAACAGGATGAAGTTTAGTAGGGATAAATGGGTCCAAAGATTCCACTGCAAGAGCATACAGGAGGTGGAGTGGAAACGTGATTAGACATCAGTTCCCGTGAAAAAGACCTTGCAGCCAAAAGATCTAATGCCAATAAAGGTTGCATTAACAGAAGCACGGGGCTGATTGTACTCATTGACAGACAGCTTTCCAGCCTCCACATCTGGAGTGCATTTTAGAAAGAACATTGACAAGCTAGAGGGAGAACAAGATGAACAAGATGGGAAAGGGACTGGAAAGCATGCCACACTAGCATTAGGAACTGGGGGTGGGTGGCAGTAATAATAATAACCCATAACAATAACAGGAAAGGCAGTGTGGTTTAGTGGAGAGAAGGCTGGTCTTGGATTCAGGAAGTCCTGGATTCAAGTCCTACCTTTGTTACTTGCTAAGTATGTGAACCTTGGCAAGTCCCTACCTCTTGGTGCCCTCAGAAAAATCTTTGACCATAAGTTTCAGAGAAGGTGTTAATCAGGATGGGTAGAGAGGAAACTCCCTATACTGATGAACTCACCAGTCTGGTAAAAACAAACAAAACTCTGACATTTATCTATCACAGGGGTTCTTAATCTGTTGTTGTTCATTGGTGTCTGATTCTTTGTGACCCCATTTGGGGTTTTCTTGGCAGAGATACTGGATTGGTTTCCCATTGCCTTCTCCAGCTCATTTGACAGGAGAGGAAACTGAGGCAAATGGGGATAACAGACTTGCCTAGGATAGCACAGCTAGTAAATGTCTGAGACTGTATTTGAACTCAGTATGATTTGAACTCAAGATGAGTCTCCCTGACTCCAGGCCTGGCATTCTATTTACTGTGCCATCTAGAGGCAGCAACAAGAACAACAACCACCTCTCATTGAAAATTAGCATTTCCCTCGATTATAAATTAAAAAATATATATATTAACCTGAGAAGGGGACTGTATTCACCAGAGAGCCAGAGTCACACACACACACACACACACACACACACACACACACAAGATTAAGGACTTCTGATCAATCAGTTGCCTGAAAGTGTGTATCTCATAAGAGCCTCACACTAATCCAGAGAAGTAATTGCTACAAGGGGAGACTGGGCTATATGGGGAGAACTAGCAGCTCTGGTGAGAGGACTTGCTGGTCCTTTTCAGGGCTGCTCATCCACCTTAGTTTTTCATCTGTTATCCAGCTCTCACCAATTTCTCCAAGAAGCTGTAGCTTGTGCATCAGCCCTGGTAGTTGTTGCTTGTCCTTCATTCTCAAAGAGGACCACAACACTAGAGTACTTTCACGACTTGCAGTACTATCACGACTTGCAGTGATTTAGATTTAAGAAAGGGAGGGCTGTGCAAGGTCACCAACCTCACTCTCTCCTCCAGAGTCATCTGGGTCCAGTGGCAAGATATATATATAGATAGATAGATAGATAGATAGATAGATAGATAGATAGATAGATAGATAGATAGATAGATAGATATAGATATAGATATAGATATCAGGACAACTGGAGATGGCCCCAGATGTTTGAGGTAATTGGGGTTAAGTGACTTGCCCAAGGTCACACAGCTAGTAAGTATCTGGTGAAATCTTCCTAGCAGACTGCTGCATCGGGTTGAAGGTAACAGGCAAGTCCCAAACCCATTGATGAGTTAGGTAAATGCCTACCCAAAGCATGTGAAGACTTTCCCTGGTGGAATGAAGAGATGAGAGTAATTTGTTCAAACAGTCATGAAGACAGCAGAAGCAGACACTGTGAAGCACTTAGAACTTGGTCAGACATGGAAGACACCAAGGTCACCCACTGCACCCCAGGCCTTTGTCCTGACTTTTGTCCTGCCTTTGCACTTTGATGGCTCAGAAAGAGAGATAGAGGCCGATGACTTTGTGCAACTCTGTCTCACTTAAATCCAGTTCACACGCAAGTCAAGATGTCACCCTGTGACATCATTGGTGCTCTTCCAAAATGAAGGATAAACAACTTGACAAGAAGAAATTGAGGTTAAGTGACTTTGCCCTGGTTTTTCAAATAATATGTATCACAGAAAGGTTTAGAACCCAAGAATCTGACAGGTACAGCCTTCTGTCCACTACCACATGCTGCTAAGTAACATACAAGTTTTCTTGACATGTATCATGGGCTGGCATGCAAAAGTGGGATTAGAATTGTTCCATTTGACTGAATAGAGAAGCAACAGGACTCATGGAGAGGAAGGGAAGTGTTATAGAGAGATAAACTTTGGCTCTTTTTAACAATAAGGCCTATCCAACAGTGAAATAGACCGGCAGAGTAAGTGCAGTCTCCCAATGCAGAAAGTGTCCAAGGGTATGGCCAATGACCACCTTTGGGGTATGTCATAGCTGGGATTTCAGCTCTAGGACCTAGACTGCGAAAATCCAAGGGCCTCTTTGGCTCTCGGATTCACTGACCCATAAATCCAGAATGGACAATTCCAAAGCATTCAGAGATGTGACCTACTTCTCATCAGAATAGTCTGCCTTCCAAGTATTCATGTTAATATTATTGTTCACGTCTCTGAATTCATAACTGTTTCCTATGGAGCAATTAGACCATCAAATGTGCAGGAGGTCTTAGCGTGGATTCTGTGAAGCTGTTTCTCTTTAAAAAAAAAAAAGTTTTGGGGGTGGCTAGGTGGTGCAGTGGATAAAGCACCGGCCCTGGATTCAGGAGGACCTGAGTTCAAATCCGGCCTCAGACATTTGACACTTACTAGCTGTGTGACCCTGGCAAGTCACTTAACCCCCATTGCCCTGCAAAAAAAAAAAAAAGTTTTTTGATAACTATTTCAATATGATTGGTTCCCTTTACAATCCTATGTATTTTATGTTATGCATTTAAAAAGTACTATCCTGAGAAGAGGTCTATAGGCTTAACCAGACTGCCAGAGGCATCCATGACACCCAAAAATGCAAAAAAAGGAAATTGTTTCAAATAAGATTCTCAGTTCTGACCTGGATGAGTGCTGAACTTTTTTATTTCTCAGCCTAATGGATGGAAATGTCTGGGGCAATCCTACCCCTAATGGATTGGAGTGTCTGGAGAAATTCATTTCCAACTGTGTCTTTTAGAAATGAAGAATAAGGGGGCAGCTAGGTTAGAACAACCAGCCCTGGGGTCAGGAGGCCCCAAGTTCAAATCCAGCCTCAGACACTTATTAGTTGTGTGACCCTGGGCAAGTCACTTAACTCTGATTGCCTCCCCTCCCCCCCCCCCAAAAAAGAAAGAAATTAAGGCTAAGACTTAACAAGTATTATGTTGCTGGGATAAGGGGCAATGGAAAGAGAATAATAGTATGGAGGCAAAAGACCTTGGTTTGAATCCTAGCTCTCCTGCTATGGGTGTGACCACAGGCAAGTCACTTAAACCTCTCTGGGTCCCAGTTTTCCTTATTTGTGAAATGAGGAACTTGGGTTTCATGCACAATCTCTAAGAGCCATTTTCTTTTCTTTTTTTTTTTCCTGTTTTTTTTTCTAATACCCATTTTCAACTTTAAACTCTTCTGATCCAGTGGCAGGGGGCAGCAAGAAATGCTTCCTAGTAAAAAATGTAATCCTAGTATTTCTCCAGTGGCTAAAGGTTAAGTGGGAGAGATTTTTTCAGATATGTATGGGAGCATTCAAGACCATGGGAAAATGCTGGATACCTCAGAACATCATTAAGCCCAGAAATCTGTGTGCCATAGGCAAAATTTGAATTGATCACCCTGATCACCAGAAGCTTTGAATAATCTTCACAGTAACACTTGGGACTAATCACTAACTAAATACAGACCACTGAGGGGAGAATTTCCTAGCATTACAAATGTGTTTATAAGATTTTATATTTTTAAATGTTCCTTGATCCTTTCCCTTTGTCTTCCAGGTCCAGAAAGGTCAGGACTGAAGGGTGGTAACTATTGAATGTTCCCTGGGCTTACAGGTTTGGGGTTTTATTCAGTAAAAATTGCCCTGTAGGGGGCAGCTAGGTGGCTCAGTGGATAAAGCACCAGCCCTGGATTCAGGAGGACCTGAGTTCCAATCTGACCTCAGACACTTGACACTTACTAGCTGTGTGACCCTGGGCAAGTCACTTAATCCTCATTGCCCCACCAAAAAAAAAAAAAAAGCCCTGCAGTGAACTCGGGACTCAGTGGCTTCTTGCTGGCTTCAAGGCAATAATTGCTTGCAGAGGACCCAGTTATTTTTGTTGTTAAAGCTAAACAGTTTGGGGGGGCGAGGTCTCAGCTTCCTTATATTTTTGTGTTTCTTTGTTTTTGCAGGGCAATGGGGGTTAAGTGACTTGCCCAGGGTCACACAGCTAGTAAGTGTCAAGGGTCTGAGGTCGGATTTGAACTCAGGTCCTCCTGAATCCAGGGCCGGTGCTCTATCCACTGTGCCACCTAACTGCCCCTTCATTATATTTTTTAAACCAACAACAAGACAGAATTGGACTTAGATGATAGATGTTCAAACTCTTAACAACTTGTGACTCTTAGGGTCTTGGGTCCTCTCTAGACTTTTCATGCCTACTCCTTTTCCTCCAAGTAGGAGAAGGAGGGATATCTCTAGGTATGGTCAGAATATCATAGAATTCTAGAACTAGAGCTGCAGAGATTTCAGGGTCATCTGGTCCAACCCCCCCCATTTTACAGATGTGGAAACTGAGGCCTAGAAAGGTTAAGTGACTTGCTGAAGGTCACATAGGTATTCACCATGAGGGGCAGGAGATAAATGAAGGCCATACAGCTCCAGAACTTAATTTCTACATTTTAACTTAATCATAGCACTTAGCTTGGCAGCCAAATTCAATGTTCTTTATACCTGTCATCTCTTTCCCCCTCCTTTTGCCACCTCAGCTAGGTGGTGAATTGGGTGGAGCACCGGGCTTGGGGTCAGGAAGACCTGCATTCAAATTTAGCCTCAGATACTTCCTAATGGTGTAACTTGGACAAATCACTTAACCTCTGTCTGCTTCATTTTCCTCATCTGTAAAATGCGGATAATAATGGTACCTACTCCCCAGGGCTGCTGGTAGGCTCAAATGAAATAATATTTGTAAAGCAATTAACAGTGTCTGCCACATAGTAGTCACTTAATCAAGCACTATTTATTAAGCACCTACTATGTGCCAGGCACTGTGCTAAACTTTGGCGATACAAAGACAGAAGACAATCCCTGCTCCCAAAGAGCTTACAATCTAATGGGGGAGACAACATGCAAACAAGGCTTGTTTCCTTTCCTTACCTAACCTTCCTACCCTTCTTTTTCCCTTGAAATGGGGGAGCAAAAGAGAGAATAAGGGAGGGGACACTTGGTACTGTAACTCCATTATCTTCCATACAGTAATAGGCATCTCACTGGGAGCTTATCACTGATTTTAATAATTACATCTGTAATTGGGAGCTTTCTTCTTCAGGGTTAGAATGTATTTTGCTCGAAATATGTTTAATGTGATTGTACATCTATAACCTATATCAGATTGCTTTCTGTCTTGGGGAGGGGGGAGGGAAGAAAGGGAGGGAGAAAAACTTGAAACTAGAAATCTTAGCAAACAAATGTTGAAAACTATCTTTATATATAATGGGAAAATAATAAAATACTTTTATGATTAAAAAAAAAAAGAATGTAGTTTCCTCTTTAGGAATCCCAGAGACTAAAGAGAGGAAACCCACACCAACAAATTTATAATGCAGAAGATCAGTTTAATACATTCCATTTATACAAATCAATGAAGAAAATTAGACGTGGGTTTGATTGCTTAATAAAATGCTGGTGACCTTCAAGCCCCTCAGTCAGACAATCTAAGAGAAGAAGCTCCTGGATTTCCATCTGCTAATGTCTCTCCCACATTTTACCTCAGATTTACTTTGCATTAACATTGTATATAAAATAGAAGGACCTCGAGAGTAGGAATGGTTTCTTTATGTCTTCGTATGCCCAGCTCTGTGGCCTGGTACTCAGTTGGCGCTTAATAAATGCTTGCTGAACTGACTCTGTACCTCATACTCCCAGAATGAAGCTCCCCAGCTCTCCAAGGTGTCCCTGTTAATGCACCGGCCCCAGGCATTCCAAGCACAGTACACTTTAACAATCCCTCCCAGAGACGACTCCCTTTGTTATCCAAACCAGAAGAGGGACTGGCTGCACTTAGTAGAACCTTGGGCCAAATAAGAGAGGAAGGTGCTAATAATGCCGACTGGTTTGAATGCTATTTTGGAGGCCGGGAGGGCCTTGTGTGGGCAGCGTGACCTTTTAGCTCTTACTGTGTAAAGAGTCCCCTTCTCTGCCCTTAAAGGGCAGGCAGGCACAGAGCAGCCAGAGAGCCCGATTTGGGATCAGGAGAGAAGGTACAAGAATCTGTGCTGAGTATAGGCCTGGAATTACACTAATTAAGATGTAACAAGCATTTAATTTAAAACATTAAGAACTAGCCAGGGAGCTAGAAAACTTTTCTTTGACACAGTATACACATTCGTCATCTTGTTTCCCTTTTGCATCACTCTGACTGCCTCCTTTCTCCAAGGACCGGTACTGATGAGGAGAGGTAAGCTGCTAACAAATTAATAAAGCTTTGGAAGCACAGCATTCTCCTGGCCTTTGCCTTGGCAAATAATTTTCACCTGATTTTACTTTGGAGATGACAAAGAATTATTAAACACAGTGATGAAAGCATTTTGTAGATCAGTGAATATACATATTTTGTGTCATGAACGGAATAGGTGCGGCTGTGAACATCTGGCTCTCTGCCCACAAGGCTCGGAGTGTTGGTATCTGCAGCCTCTGATGACTGGTACCTCCCTACGTCACAGAACCCTTCTTGTACTGCACTGGGGCCTGGGAACAGGATCAAGAAATATTTATTCATTATTTTGGCTGAGTGTTTTGATAGAATAAAATTTCTCGTGAATGTTGTTTAGTCTGCACTGCCTAAAACATTCTGCCTACCCAGTAAAAGCAAGTCATACCTAAAACCTCAGATTAAAGTCAAATACTCAGAGTAGCAGCTATCAAAGGCACTAAGAACCCTGAATTCCTTCTTCCCTGGTCTTCAAATGAAATGAGAACAAGAAATTTACTGGCCGGTCAGAAACTGCTTGGGCAGCTAGGTGATGCAGTGGATAAAGTGCCTGTCAGACCTGGAGTCAGGAAGATCTGAATTCAAATCCAGCCTCAGACACTTACTAGCTGTGTGACCCTGGGCAAGTCACTTCACCTCAGTTTGCATCAGTTTCTCATTTCTAAAATGAGCTGGAGAAGAAGGAAATGAGCAATGATCCTAGTATCTTTGTCAAGAAAACCCCAAATGGGGTCAACCAAGAGTTGGACAGGACTGATCCATGAGAAAAACAGCAACTACTAATAAAAGGAGTCTTTTCTACTCACCCAGAAAATGTGTCCTTGTTTTCTCTAAAGATGATGTCAATAATCTTGCTAACAGTATATAATAGCATATAAACTTCTTGAGGACAGGGACCTATTTAATTTTGTCTTTGTCTCCCCGGCACCTGGTACAGTGCTTGGTACTGGTGTAATGCAGAGAGCACCAGGCTGTGTGATCCTGGACAAGTCACTTAACCTCTGCCTGCCTCAGTTTCTTCATCTGTAAAATGAGATAATAATAGCACTCGCCTCCCAGGGTTGATTTGAGGACCAAATGAGATATTTGTAAAACACTTGGCACAGTGTGTAGTGCCTGGTGCTTAGTGGGCATTGCTGGATGGATGCTGGTTGAATTGAATTTCGAACAACCAACCCCTTCCTTGCTGTCCTCAGGTAGTCTGTCCTGTATTTGGTAACCACAGGCAGTAGTATTACCAAAGTGACCTTTACCTAAAGTGAACGCATGACCATGTGATACTCCCCTCCACAAACTCCAGGTGCTCCCTATTATCTATTTGGTTTTCAAAGCTCTTCACAACCTGAGTCCTTCCTACCCTGCTTTTTATTTCCAAACACACACACACACACACACACACACACACATACAATCAGTATTTCCTAACACATAGTCTAAGATTCAGTGACACTGGCCTCCTTGCTGTTCCTCGAGCACATAGAGTTGGGGTATCACCTCCAGACTCGATGACCTTTCATTGGCCATGCCTGGAATGCTTTCCCTCCCACATCCCCCTCCTCTTGGCTTTCCTGGCTTCCTTCAAGACTCAACTCAAAATCCCACCTCTTCCAGAAAACTCCCCTAGTCTGTTCCCTCCCACCTGGCCCCCACCCCCATCACCATGGCCAGCGCCTTCCTTCCTGTATGTACACAACTGTTTACACTGTTTGTTGTCTCCCCAGCTGGAATGTGAACTCTTTGGGGGGCAGGCAACTGGTTTTCTCTGCATCTCCAGTGTTCAGCAGTGTCTGGCACATAGCATACACTTAACAAATGCTTGTTGACTGAGTCATGGTTTGGGCACAGATGGTAGGTCATTTTGGACTGGCCGCTATCTGCACAGCTGTATCAGGATATAGAGAGAGTTCCAGGGCGGGTGTGCACAGGCTGCAACCTGCCTTACAAACAAGGAATTATGCTGGACTAGGGTGTGTGTGTGTATGTGTTAAGGGGATGATAGACAAGCTATCTAGGCCGGACAAAGGATAACCAATGGGTAGCCTAGCCCAAGTGCTCCCTCAGTTATCTCATCCTGTCAAGAGGATGGGCCTCTAGGTTCTGAACAAGGACATGGATGAGAGTGGTGTGGGATTGGTCACGGTATGCACAGGGACAGGAATGCCCACCCCAGTGAGATCTCAGATCTACTGGCATTGTTGTCGTTTGGTCATTTTTTCAGTTGTGTCTAATTCTTTTTGTTTTGTTTTGTTTTAGGCAATGGGGGTTAAGTGACTTGCCCACGGTCACACAGCTAGTAAGTGTCAAGTGTCTGAGGCTGGATTTGAACCCAGGTCCTCCTGATTCCAGGGCCGGTGCTTTAACCACTGCGCCATCTAGCTGCCCCCATGTCTAATTCTTCATGACCCCATTCGGGGTGTTCTTGGCAGAGATACTAGAGCAGTTAGCCATTCCCTTCTCCTGCTCATTGACAGATGAGGAAACTGAGGGAAACAGGGTCAAGTGACTTGCCCAGGATCACACAGCTAGTAAATGCCTGAGGCAGGATTTGAACTCAGGAAGACGAGTCTTTCTTCCTCCAGACTCTATCCACTGTGCATTATTAGAATATTATTGAAGTAATAGAGCATAATCTACCTGCCTCGACCTAGGATCCTGAGATTTAAGTGCAATTTTGTGATATTAAGACTTTTCATTTTTGTTCAACAAAGACCATTCAGTCCAAATCAATTTCGCAGCTGTACAGCCCTGCACCACCCCCTCCACCCTTCTACCATCCTGCCCAGAAATCACTTCCCTCCATAGCATTCATCTTCAGCCGGTGAAGCAAGGTGGGAAGGGTCCTTGCTTTATGGTTAATCAACACCAAAGGCTGAGGCCGAGTCACAATTCTACCCCTGTGCCCACTAATGAAGATTTTACATGAAAGGGATGCAAGAAGGGTGAGGCATGGAGCAATACCCTGGGATCTGAGGCGCTTACCCAGCTTTCCTCCTGCACCAGAGGTAGCAGCCGGTAATGGTGATTAATTATTTAAATGAGAATATATGAGAGCCAGCACAGGCAGTGAGAGGAGAGGTGGAAGCGTCGCTCTGGGATCTTCCTGGTGGAATCATGTTAATTAGTGCAAGATATGTTACTTAGGGAAAGAGCTGAACATACCGGGTAGTCAAAGAATTAGAGCTTCATTACACTTTTAAAAAAAGAATCCAAGTGAGTAAATTACTGACAAAACGCCTTTTGAAAATCAAATTGCCTCCCCTTCCCCCTTCGAGTGGCTGATTTTTGAGATGTCCTGATGACATAAGGTAAAGGGGCAGGGGGTGGATACAAAAAAAAGTCTCTCTCTGGAGTATGGGCCCAAACCCAGGCTTTTGGTATGCAGAAGGACTTTTTTTGCGGGGGGCAAAGCAGCAAGTGACAGGTGACTATCACTCTTCCATCCTTGCCTTTCTTTCCTTTGCACACTGATCTGGAATTTTCCTGATCTTTGGGGATCAATGATAATAGAAGGGGGCAGCTAGGTGGCGCAGTGGATAAAGCACCAGCTCTGTATTCAGGAGGACCTGAGTTCAAATCCAGCCTCAGACACTTGACACTTACTAGCTATGTGACCCTGGGCAAGTCACTTAACCCTCATTGCCCTGTCAATAATAATAATAATAATAATAATAATAATAATAATAATAATAATAATAATAATAATAATAGAAGGAGTACACCATAGTCCTCCATAGTGTAGAAGACAGCTAGGTGGCTCAGTGGATAGAGTGCTGGGCCTGTATTCAGGAACACAAGTTCAAATCTGACCTCAGACACTAGCTAAGTCACAACATTTGTCAGCTTCAGTTTCTTCAGCTATAAAAAGAAGATAGTAATAGCACCTACCTCCCAGGGTTGCTAGGGCAGCTAGGTGATACAGTGCATAGGGTGCTGGGCCTGGAGTCAGGAAGACCTAAATTCAAATCCGGCCTCAGAAACTTACTAGCTCTGTGACCCTGGGCAAGTCACTTGACTCTGTTAGCCTCAAGTTTCCTCGTCTGTCAAATGAGCTAGACAAGGAAATGGCAAACCACTCTGGTATCTTTGCCAAGAAAACCCCCAAATGGAGTAGCAAAGAGTAAGACATGACTGAAACAACTGAACAAGAATATCACCATCATAGTGAAAGGAGGGCTGAACCTGTAGTTTCCAATTCAGCCTCCAACAATTGCTAGTCCCTCTGACATACAAGGCAGTCTGGTGTTGGAGCAAGAAGGTTGACTTTGGAGTCAGAAGACCTGGGTGTGAATCCCACCTCTGCTTCATACTATCTATATGACCTTGGCCAAGTCACTTAACTTTGGGGGGGCTCAGGTTCTTCATCTGTACAATGAGAGCTGGATAAAGAAACTGAGGCTCAGAGAGGAAATGACTCATCCGTGTAAATACCAGCAACTGGATTTGAACAATGGTCTTCCTGATTCCAAAGCTGGGATCTCTATCCCTGAGTCCAAGCCTAGATCTGTGATCCTAGGCCATGCTGCTTCTCAAACCTTCCTCATTCACAGTTTCCCTTATCTGGCTGTCCTGACACTTATGCTAATATCTTTATATTAAGTCATTTGGGCCAATAAGGCTACAATAAAGTGATACTGGTGCCTTCCCTCTCTTGCCTATTTCCAATTTATCCTCTTTGTAGTTTGTTGGTACTGAGTGGTTCTCTGCCTCATAAGACTGGGAGCTCCCTGAGGGCAGGGATTGTCTTTTGCTCTTCTTTGCACCCCCAGAGCTTTCTATAAGGCCTGGAATGCATGCAGTAAGTGCTTAATAAATGTTTCATGCCTGATTCTTGATAACTGCACTAACAATGGGTCTAGCCTTATTCTGCTCATTTCAGAATTCTAGGACTATCGTAATCCCAGAAGCAGGGTAGTATCATGAAAAAAGCTACCAGAGACCTGGGTTCAAATACTGCCTCGGACACTTTTAGCTGTTTGACTCTATGCAATACTCTCTTCTTCCCAGGGCCGAAATTTCCTCACCTATAAAATGGTGATGATGTCCGATAGTACCCAGCTCTCACGGTTGTTGTGAGAAAAGTGGTTTTAATGCTGTAAACACTATGCAAACATGAGCTATTATTGGCCTCTTCACCGCAGTCCAACTCTTTCCCCTTGTAGAGCTGAGTTCTTTCTGACAATTCCTATTTTAATAACATCTGTGAAATTAGAAATCCAGCTTCCCCTGTGATTACCCAGCTGGCTCTAGAGCTAACAAATAGCCATGTTCTCCTCACAGATGGTTTGGGATGACTTTTTCTGACCTTGTTTCCAGGTAACACATCATCTGTTGTTCAGTCATTTCAGTCGCGTCCAACTCCTCATGATCCCATTTGGGGACTTCCTGGCAAAGATAGTGGAGTGGTTTGCCATTTCCTTCTCCAGCTCATTTGACAGATGAGGAAATTGAGGCAAGCAGGACTTGCCCAGGGTCACACAGCTAGGAAGTGTCTGAGGCTGGATTTGAACTCAGATCTTCCTGACTTTAGGCCCAGGGCTCTATCCATTTGTGCCACCTACCTGCCCTTGCCTCAGTTTCCTCATCTGTAAAAATGGGGGAATAACAAACAAGGGCCTCTAAGTCTCCTTTGTGTTTGAAATCTATGATCCTGAGTATCCAGCTTTTGAAGAGCAGGAAACACATGGCTTTGACAAGAAACTTTCAAATCCAATGAACCCATTTTCTCTAATGATGGTTTCTATTTGGCTAGGGATGGGCTTCCATTACATCAGGACATCTCATCCTTGGAGAGGCAGCATGGTATCATAATGGAATGCTGTTGCTGAAATCAGGAACACTTGGGTTCAATCCTGGCTCAGACACTTAGTAGCTTTGTCAGCTTGGACAACTCCCCTAACCTCTCTCTGCCTCAGTTTCTTCATCTGTAAAATAAGGATTCTATTAATAGCCCTTACCTGGAATGTTTTGTTATGAGGCTCAGATAAACTCTACAAAACTTTAACATCCCATATAAATATGGAGACATTCATATTATTGGCACTGACTGGTGGGAGTCCCATCCTTCACACTCAGAGATGCCGTTTTCTGTTTGTTCCCTGGAGATCTGAAATTCTCTAACGGGTACCCAGATATAAGTCACACTTTAAGGGGAAAAGAGAGAGAGACAAGTCCTAACTTCCCTTTGTCCCAGATTCTGGGTCCTACTTTCATCTGGGCGATTGCTTTGCATCGGGTTTTGGCTTGATTGCAGAGCTGCTACCAGCAGGAACCCTTGGGGGGCCCTTAAAAGAAATGGGGCTTTGCAGAGGCCATCAATATGTTGTTTTCAAGGAAGGGGGTGGCAGGGGGAGGCTCAGGAAGGGGACAGATGAACTTCTTTAGCTGAATTCAAGTTGGAGGCATTCACTTGAATATCCCCAGTGCCCTTGCAGTGCTCACAGATGGACTCTAATGAGTAGTTAGACTGAAATAGCTACAGACTCCAGGGGGTAGGCTGAACCTATTGAGGGCTTCTCCTAGGACAGAAAGGAGCGTATAGAGCTTGTACCGAGGAGAAATGTCAGCTTCCTCCAGGCCTCTAGCAGAGTGCTCAGCGTGGGAGCATTTCTGCTCATCTTACTAATTGGGGGCTAAGTACAGACAGAACAGAAAGGGGCACTTATGTGGCTAATAAGCAGAAAAGCTTCCTTAGGAAAATGAGGAAGACAGAGAGGACACAGAGAACCCTCAGACAGGCATGCAGGTGACACTTGTGACTTTGTTGGGGTTTTTTTTTAAAGAACTTTAAGCAGACAATTTCCATTGAGGCTTTCTTTAGAAAGAGAGGCTTACAGAAACTGTGTGCTAAAGGGGCTGCGCTGTCTGAGAAAGATAAAGGAACCAATTTTAATTTGCCTACCATCGCTGATGCTAATGACACCCTGCTGAGACTGTCTGTAACATTAACATACAAATCCCCACCAAGCTAAATTACATTTTCTCGGCTGACATGTCTTAGGCCATTGGGGAAATCTCTGTGACTCATCTTAGGTGGTTATGAGGAAATAAAAGTAAAAGGATGATTCTCCTCCCCTACATGCAGCACCACCATGGAAGAGCTGAGCTGGAGGGGCCTTCTAACACAACAATGCTTAACCTTCTTTGGGTCTTAACCTTTGGCAGGGCAGTGAAGCCTATGGACCCCTTCTCAGAATAATGTTTTAAAATGTGTATAATAAAATGCATAAGATGACAAAGGAAACCAATTATATTGAAATAGTTATCAGTTTTTAAAAAAAGATCATGGACCCCAGGTTCAGAAACCCCTGCTCTGATATTAGGCAGATCAGTTTTTATTTTGTAGCCCTGCTCGCTTTTATTTTATGATTTTTCATTTCCTACAATTACTAAACAGTCTCCAAATAATTAAGCAATGGATACAAAGCCACACAGCCAAAAAGAACATAATGCCTGTCTTATTTATTGTCAGTCGGTCAACAGGTATTTATTAAAGAGTTTACTATGTACCTGGAACTGTGCCGGGCCTGGTGGATAGAAGAAAAAACAAAATTTGTCCCTTCAGGACCTTACATTTTAATGGGGGAGGCAATGTAAGCAATTCAAGGTACATTTTTACACTACAATTTCTTTTTTATTAAAATTTTTTTTTCCTTTGGTAAAGGAGCTAGGATTACAACCATACAATATAATTTCAAAGCAGTTCACAAAAATTTGTTATCCATTTACCATGAAGATGCCTATATTTTGTGCAGTGCCGTGGCCAAAAAATCTGCCACCAGGGGACAGGCCTATGGGCGACACACTGCTCAATTAGTTTAGCTATGCTGGTCCTTGGGAAACAGACCCAGTCTGTTGCCAAGGTCACATTCAAAGCCTTTCCAGCATTGCAGAAGCTGCCAAGGCCTAGGGTCCATTGGCAGAGCCTTTGAGAACCCAGGGTCACTTCCAGGCCACAGTGAGGCATCAGAGCAGGACTCTGGCAGCACTATGCAGGTGAATACTGCAAGCAGGTCCAATGCAGAGGGAAAAACCCCATATATACTAAAATATTTATAGTGGTATTTTTATGGTAGCAAAGAACTGGGCACAGAAGGGGTGCTCACTGATTGATGCATTGCCCACCAAACAGTACATGAATGTACTGAAAAACTTGTGATATCTCAATGCAGTCATGTTTTAGTCATGTCTGACTCTTTATGACCCCATACGTCAGTTTCTTGGCAAAGATACCAGAGTGGCTTGCCATTTCCCACTCCAGCTCATTTTATATATGCGGAAACTGAGGCAAACAGGGTGAAATGACTTGCCCAGGGTCACACAGCATCAGACATAAGTGTCTGAGGCTGGATTTGAACTCAGGAAAATGAGTCTTCCTGACTCCAGGTCTGGCATTCCATCCATTGTGCCACCTATTCCTATTGTGTCATCCTTACTATGGTGATAAAAAAATGACAAATATGAAGAATTTAGGGAGACTTGGGAAGACTTGCATGAATGGATACAGAACAATGTAAGCAGAACCTGAAAAACAATTTCCTTAAAAGTATTTTATTATTTTCCAGCTACATATAAGGATAGTCTTCAACATTTGTTTTCATAGGATTTTTAGTTCCAAATTTTTCTCCTACCTTCCCTTCCTTCCTCCTCCCCAAGACGGAAAGCAGTCTGATGTAGGTTATATATGTGTAATCACATTAAACATATTTCTGCAATGGTCATGCTGTGAAAGAAGAATCAGAGCACAAGAGAAAAACCTCAAAAAAGAAGGAAAAAAACATCCCCAAAGTAGAAACAGTATGGTTCAACCTGCATTCATAATCCACTATTCTTTTTTTCTGGATGTTGAGAACATTTTCTATCATGAGTTCTTTGAAACTGTTCTGGACCGTTGCATTGCTGAGAAGAGCCAAGTCTATCACCATTGTTCAAAACACAATGTTGGGGGCAGCTAGGTGGCGCAGTGGATAGAACACCGGCCCTGGAGTCAGGAGTAACTGAGTTCAAATCCAGCCTCAGACACTTAACACTTACTAGCTGTGTGACCCTGGGCAAGTCACTTAACCCCAATTGCCTCACTAAAAAAAAAACAAACAAAACCACAATGTTGCTGTTACTGTGTACAATGTTCTCGGGGTTCTGCTCCTCTCAGTCAGCATGAGTTCCTGTAAGTCCTTCCAGGTTTCTTTGAACTCTTCCTGCTCATCGTTTCTTACAGCACAATAGTATTCCATTACATTCATATACTACAACTTGTTTAGCCATTCCCCAGTTGATGAACGTTGCCTCGATTTCCAATTCTTTGTCACCACAAAGAGAGCTGCTATAAACATTTTTGTACATGTGGGTCCTTTTTCCTCTTCTATGATCTCTTTGGGACACAGACCTAGCAGTGGTACCACTGGGTCAAAGGGTATGAACAGTCCCATAGCCCTTTGGGCATAGTTCCAAATTGCTCTCCAGAATGGTTGGATCAGTTCACAGCTCCACCAACAATGCAGTAGTGTTCCATTTTTTTCCATAACTTCTCCAACATTTATCATTTTCCTTTTTTGTCATATTAGCCAATTTGATAGGTGTGAGGTGGTACCTCAGAGTTGTTTTAATTTGCATTTCTCTGATCAATAGTGATTCAGAGCACTTTTTCATATGGCAATAGATAGCCTTGATTTATTCATCAGAAAACTGCCTGTTCATATCCTTTGACCATTTCTCAATTGGGGAATGACTTACATTCTTATACATTTGATTTAGTTCCCTATATATTTTAGAAATGAGGCCTTTATCAGAAATACTGCCTGTAAAAATTCAACATTCATTTCTTTTTTTGTTTGTTTGTTTTGATTTGAGGGGCAATGAGGGTTAAGTGACTTGCCCAGGGTCACACAGCTAGTGTCAAGTGTCTGAGGCTGGATTTGAACTCAGGTCCTCTTGAATCCAGGGCCGGTGCTTTATCTACTGCACCACCTAGTTGCCCTCAACATTCATTTCTATAAGATTTTGAGTTCCAAATTTTTCTCCCTCCTTCCCTTCCTTCCCCCCTCCCCAAGATGGCAAGCAATCTGATATAGGTTATATATAT
Organism: Dromiciops gliroides; assembly: GCF_019393635.1. Classification (NCBI taxonomy): domain Eukaryota; kingdom Metazoa; phylum Chordata; class Mammalia; order Microbiotheria; family Microbiotheriidae; genus Dromiciops; species Dromiciops gliroides. Next base: position 625,283,709 of record NC_057863.1, on the reverse strand, counting down.
ATATGTACAATTACATTAAACAGGGGCAGCTAGGTGGCTCAGTGGATAAAGCATTGGCCCTGGAGTCAGGAGGACCTGAGTTCAAATTCGGCCTCAGACACTTGACACTTACTAGCTGTGTGACCCTGGACAAGTCACTTAATCCTCATTGCCCCGCAAAACAAACAAAAAAAGGCATTCACATTAAACATTTCCACACTGAAAAACAATTTCCATGATAACTTCATGAGTAGAAATCAGGAGTTCTGAACCTTTTCTATGTTGTGGACATCTTTGACAGGCTGGGGAAGCACTCTTTCTTGGAATGGTTTTAAGTGTGCAAAAAAAGTACAGAGGATGACAAAGGAAACTAATTATAATGAAATACAGTTTATCTGTCCATTTATCTACCTATTTGTCTGTCTACCTATCTGCCCATCCATCCATCCATCCTTCCACCAATTCATCCATTCATCCATCCATCCATCCATCCATCCAAGCTCAAAAGTTCCACAAGAACTCCTGGTGTAAAGGAAAATAACATTGAAAAACAGCAGAATTCTGGTCTAGGTAATAATGACTGTTGTTGACCTGAGGAAGGGAACCACTGCCTTTTTCTTGGCAGAGGAGTGGCGGGTCAAGTGGGATAAAGGATATCCTGTCACATGTAATCAATATGTCCATTTGTTTTGCCCAACTATACTTTCATTAGAAGGGAGGGTTCCATTTTCTACTGGGGGAAAGGATATTGCAAAGAGATGGAGTGTTAAAAAGAGACACCTTAATGCTGCAGCATCAATAAGCTATTAAAAAACAGCCCTGAGGGCAGCTAGATGGCACAGTGGATAAAGCACAGGCCCTGGATTGAGGAGGATCTGAGTTCAAATCCAGCCTCAGACACTTGACACTTACTAGCTGTGTGACCCTGGGCAAGTCACTTAGCCCTCATTGCCGAACAAAAAAAAAAAAACAAAACCAAAAAAACAACCCAGCCCTACAAAAAACTGGGGAAGGATAAGTGATGTGACCAAGGTCAAGGGGGCGATATTGGTGAGAGGATATTCCAAAATAACTTAATAAATACAAAATCCTCCTAATGGTGTTTTCTTAGTAGGTTGATTAAAGGCAGAGTCTCAGGGACAAGAGGTGGGAGAGTCATTGTAGATCAAGGGGTCTGTAGTCCTTAAGCAATAACAATAATCACTGGCATTGATAGCATGCTTCGAGGTTTGCAAAATGCTTTACAAATAGTATCTCATTTAATCCTCACAACAAGTCAGTGAGGTAGGTACTGTTATTATCCCCATTTTAGAGAAGAGGAAATGTAGGCAAACAGAGGGGATGTGACTGACCCAGGAAGTGTCTGAAACAGCATTTGAACTCGGGTCTTCTGACTCTAGGCCCAGCGTTCTATCTACTGTGTCACCTGTTCCTCTCATTCCCATGATGTAATTTGTTACCATTCATCCCAGTAGAGGTTTGAAGATCTTCAGCAAGAATGCTTTTACAAATTTCTGCAAACTGTGACATAGCCACAGACTTTTCTTTATTGCAAGGTCTATTTATAAACCTAATCCTGTCATTGTTCTCTGGCTTTGCTATACGGTATTGTTGTTGGTGAGTCATTTCAGTCATGTCCAACTCTCCGTGACCCTATTTGGGGTTTTCTTGGCAGAGACGCCAGAGTGCTTTGCCATCTCCTTCTCCAGCTCATTTTACAGATGAGGAAACTGAGGCAAACAGGACTTGCCCGGGGTCACACAGCTACTAAGTGCCAGATTTGAAATCAGGAAGATGAGTCTTCCTGACTCCAGGCCAGGTGCTCTATCCATTGTACCACCTAGCTGTCTATCTCTCCTAAGCTGGCAAAGAGCAGTGAAGTCAGAAATTACCTCATGGGGAGCAGCTATGCCACAGAGTCAGACTCCCAGAACAGGCCCTGGCACATTAGGCAGGGCACCCTGATGTTAGTCATTCCCTTCCTCTGCCCCACCTTCCCCCCTACCCAACCATGAACAACGTGACATGGAAAGCGGTTTGAGGCCTTGTTTTTCTCTTTAGGCGATGGACAGTGGGGACAATGGCCTTTGCCCACTGCTGCTATAAATGGATGCCAGTGGGTATCCATTGATACGGAGGGAAAGCTGAAGAGGAAGGAACGCAGGGGTCCTTGGTAAGCCACTAATTCCTAACCATGGTATGTTCCTGCCCAGGGACAAACTGCTGAGGCTGCTGGAAACGTGGGAGGCAGGGCCTAGAAAAGCCGGGATGTTGTTTGTCCCCCAAAGGGTTACTGTTCCTTTCTGGAGTAAGCACAAAGCATCTCGCTGAATCAGTCCAAATTCAAAAGTCGCCATCATCAGACATAAGGAAGAATGATGGGACACTTGGTGCAACGCTGAGACGCTCCAGAGAAGGAGCCAATCTGCCACCTCATGGTTTTGGGTTTATTTATTTTTTTTCCAGCTAGAAGAGTAAAAATAAATGCACCCAATTTTCTGTGTCTGCTGCCAAAGCCAAGGGTAGGATGGAGGTAGTTATTCAGATTAGGCCCCAAACCTGCTTGCATCTTAATTACCTGGATCGTTTGCTTCTCCTTTAGGTAACCATCTCAATTTTCAACTTGGCTCACCTAACACAACCCTGGCTTCTATGTATTGAGGGGCAGGACGCTAGGCTAAATGGAGCAAATGTTGATTTTTCACATGAGCCATTGTTCACATCTCAGCCTTGGGATCATTTTTTAAGAACTTGAAATTGATGAAAAATACATTCCCCCGCCCCCTTCTCCTTGTCCCCTACCCCTACATTTTTTATCAGATAGGGGAGTTCTAGGTACTGTAACGATTGGAATAACGCCACCTGCTGGATACTAACTGTAGAAGAGTTCTGCCCATGAAGCGAAGGTCTTTGAGGGCAAGACCAGGAGTCTTGTCTTTGGTATCAGGAAGTGACGCGGACTAGTGGGAGGAGGAAGGAAGAGACTGGCGCGGAGTCTCGGCTCTTTTTCCTCTGGACTCTGGTGGAGAAGGGAGCTAGAAATGTGCTCTCCCTTTAATAGATAGAAATCTAGGCCTTTCTCTCTCTCTTTACCAAATTCTTATTCTCCTTAATAAATGCTTAAAAGTCTAACTCTTGCTAAAGCTTATAATTTATTGGCGACCACTCATTAGATATTTTAGACAGTTTAGCTAGAATTTTAGCCCTTAACAGATGGCTGACCACGAAGAGGAAAGCTAACCCTCAGTCTTCTTCTGATCTGCTGGTTGGGTAAGAAATTTCCCCTCCCTCTCCCTTTAACTGCTAAGTACTGGTGTACTGGCTGTGTTTTTCCTTTGAATTTTTTCGAATGGACCTTTTAAACTCCCTAATTATCCTATTTTTGATTTTGGTCTGTTTAACCAGACAAATGGGAGATAAGATCATGTTAATGCTTTGTTTTTGTGGATTTTCTATTTTTCTTTTTATTTTTGTTAAAAGAGCCAGCAACTTACTCACACAAGGAAATATCTCTCCCTCTCCCAACCATGCTTTTTCAGAGAAACCTGAAGAGATTCCCGCAGCTTTTCCCAGTTCTAACAGTAATTGTTGCTCTAATTTTGCATGCCTGGAGGCAATGACCCACCCTCTAGAAGCTTTTAATCCCCTAGCACCTGGAGGCAAGGTGGGGGAAGAGGAATCCAGGCCTGAGTTCAAAATCAAGTCTGATTCAAATTGCGCTGGTCCCTCCCCCCCTCTCCAGACTCCACCCTCTACTCCTCCCATGGCCAAGCCCATTGCTTCCCCGGCCTGGGAAGTCCAGAGATCTAATGCTCATGCGCAACTTTCTCTAACTACATTTGCAGCTTCAGGCTCAGCCCTTCCCCGGCCTGGCTGTGCTTCTGAGACAACCTTAGAAAACCCTTTAAATTCCAGATATGCTCGTTTTGTTCTTAATTTTGCTAACCTGCTTTTGTCTTTAATTAGTAATCTTATAAAGCATTTGTATGGTGAAAAGGCTGACAGACAATATAGAGGGGTTAAAGAAGAAAAACTTAAGCTGAATAAGAATGACAATCATCACCATAGTTCAAGACTCCGCTTCTTTTGCCATGGAAGGGTACATATTTTACAGAAATGTAGAAGTAAGCAGCAAGGTATTGATATGAGTATTGGGGATTTTAGATATCGGAATCAAAAGTGTTCTGAATTCACTCAGAGTAATAGTATCAGTTCAGAGGTTGCATAGGATTTCTATGCTATTACATATGCATTTTGAAATTAATGGTATAGGTTTATTTTCATAGAGATTTTAATGCTTTTGAGATTGTGTCTTATACTTAGTTTCTAAAACAAGGAGAATATTTGTAAAAGCTTTTTATAGTCATGCGATCAAGTTTATATTTTGTAATACTCTTATTAATATTAAGTTCATATTCATTTAGATTTCCCTAGTTTGAATTTCATTGTCTTTTATTATTCCACGTGTATTTTCTTCTATTCATTTGTCTATCTAATTTTGAAACATTGCAAGATGGGTTTGATTTTATTATACAATGTTAATTCTAGGAGTATTGTGCTCCCATATTCTGAGTTGTTTGTTTTTGTTATTTTTTTTTCTCAACTGATTATTTGATCAAACTCTTTAAAGCATTTCCCTGGCAAATTGTTTGCCATGGCAAGTGTAAATTGATTCTAGAAGTATTATTTTTGATAAGTATATTCCAAAAAAAAAAAAAAAGAGGGGAACATTTGTAAAAGTTTTCTTTTTTAAAAAAAAAAGTTTTCTTTGAGATTCTGTTGTGCTTTAACTTGTATTTAAGTATGTTCTGATTTTTCACAAAAGTAATTGTATACTAAGTAAAAAAAAGGGTATTATTTGAAATTGTTGCATAATTATATATTATATTTTGAGTCAAGATGTATTCACATTTTTTGCAATCATTTATTATCCTCAATTTTTAAATCCATATGAGACTTGGATTATGGGAACTTATCATTTAAGACATTAATTGCCTTTATTCTGAGTTATCAGATGCCAGTTGGCCAAGATGCCATCCAATCACAAGAGGAATACATGCAAGAGCAGACACTGAACTGTCACATGAGGGGAGACATGCATGAAGTCAAGGTATGGCCGAGGGAACGGCTTTTGACAAATGTTGAGGTTGGATTCTCTTGGTTTAATATTTTATTTTATTTTTCCCCACAATATTGTACAGATGGCTGGAAGTATTGATCCCACCCATCTCACTTCTACACCTGGCTTCTATGCTCCCTCCTATATGCCTGATGCCATGGACCATCTCAATCCCATGCATCTGATTAAGTCTGACTCAGTTTCCTCCAATATGTTCGGTGGCATGGACATATATTCCATCCACCTATTTTAAGCCTGGCATACTGTATGGGCAGTACATATTGCTCAAGTGTGGGAATGCTCATATCCCATCATTTCTCTGTTCTTTTATGGTAACCCCCATAATTATCTCAGGTGTCATGATAAATACAGTGTTGAATTTGGCCTTGACACCTGTTACCAATTATATTAGATTTTTTAATTTCTCATAATGGCATGAGGATAATTAGGCAGATGGTGCAAAAAGTGATGAAACAAAGATAAAAAATTATTTTTAATAATTAATATCGCAGCAATTGTCTTCTCAATTACCCTCCATAAGGGGGGACTATAGTAATATTATAATTTTAAAGAATGTTTCAATTTTTGTTTTATTATATGTTTCATGTGTAACAACTAAGATTCTGAATTCCCTTAGACATGTTTTTGAGAACTTTCATTGTTTGATTTGATTATTGACAAAGCTATTTTAAAGTTGTGTTAAGCTCAATTTTGTAGGAAATTTTCCTGGCTGATTACCAGTATCCACACATCAACCCCTGAAAAGACTTCCATTCCACGACTACACCTAGAGGACATCTAAGAAAAGACTTTCAGAGACTTTAAATGAACAGTTTTGATTTGTTGTTTTTGTTGTTTTTTTTTTCTCTTTCTGTTATAATATACACCATCTGTAATATGTATTCTCTGCAGAGGCCCTCCCTTTGCAAGACTAATGTCAAAGCGTCAGTTCATGAGGACAAAAAAAAATCACCCCTCTGGACAAAACTTTCCTCTCTTCCTTTTCTATATTGTTGTTCACATATTATTAGTTATCAATAGTTATTATATTCTTTTTACTGTTCCGTCAAGGAAACATTTTGTTTCTTGAGGAACAACAGGGGGGACTGTAACGATTGGAATAACGCCACCTGCTGGATACTAACTGTAGAAGAGTTCTGCCCATGAAGCGAAGGTCTTTGAGGGCAAGACCAGGAGTCTTGTCTTTGGTATCAGGAAGTGACGCGGACTAGTGGGAGGAGGAAGGAAGAGACTGGCGCGGAGTCTCGGCTCTTTTTCCTCTGGACTCTGGTGGAGAAGGGAGCTAGAAATGTGCTCTCCCTTTAATAGATAGAAATCTAGGCCTTTCTCTCTCTCTTTACCAAATTCTTATTCTCCTTAATAAATGCTTAAAAGTCTAACTCTTGCTAAAGCTTATAATTTATTGGCGACCACTCATTAGATATTTTAGACAGTTTAGCTAGAATTTTAGCCCTTAACAGTACTATCTATTCCTCAATGGGTGCAATAACTGAGAAGCACGAATATATATCAAGTTCAAGTTCGCCAGTCCCTTGCCAGACATTATCTCATTTAAGCTTCATAATAGCTATTGAAATTATTCCCTTTTTACTGAGGATAAAATAGGCTTGGAGGTGAAATGACCTGCCCAAGGTTAGTTACATCATGAGTACAAGCATCAGAGAAAGGATTTGAACTCGGATCTTCCTGAATCCAAGACTGACAACTCTATCTCTTATAACAGATTGCCTCTCCCATGGAAGCTCCTTGAGAAGGGACTATCTGCATTTTTTGTTTGTATTTCCAACGGCTGGCATGGTACCTAGTACACAGTTGGCATTTAATAAATGCTGGTTGGATAGTTAAAAAGAAACAGTATGTCCCAGGGGACTAAACAGTTAGGAAGATGCCATTTATTTATAGTGTTCTGCTGTTGATAGAACAGCTAGAGGGCCTTCCTCCCATATGATTGGAAATTTTTTAGGGGTGTGTGTGTGTGTGTGTGTGGGAGGAATGAATCCACAAAGCCCAACTCCCAAGCCTCCAGTGGGCCCTCCCTCTACCTTGCAGGGAATTCAGTCTTCATAAAGCCTTGGGTTTTTAAAACAAGCCTTGGGCTCTATCGAAGTATTCTACAGCAGTTTTCACCCCAACAGTCAATAAATTCATCTTTATCAGGTTTCCATTAATAACTTTGTCTGTTACCTTGAGTGTTTTTTATTTTATTTTATTCTTAAAAGAGAGAGTTCCTTAAAATGGACACACTGTTACATTTCTGCCTATTCTTTCTCATTTTTTCTAGTGACTGTGGGTCACTCTTCTCTCTCCCTCCCCCCCTCTTTCTCTCTCTCCTCCTCTCCCCCTCGCTCCTCTTCCTTCTCTCTCTCTTTTTCCAAGGGGAAAAAAACAAACCACACAAAACACCAGAGTTCAGAATGCCCCTAGAGTTAAGAATAGCTATCTTGTCCTCTAATATTCTTTCAATATGGACTTTAAGTGGAAATATTATTTTCCCCAAAAGTTTCTCCCCCCCTCCCCTCCCTCCCTCCATCCTTCCCTCCCTCTCCTTCCCCCCTTCCCCTCCCTCCCTCTATCTTTCCATCTCTCTCTCTCTCTCTCTCTCTCTCTCTCTCTCTCTCTCAAAAAGGCTCAGAAATTACCCCTTTTAAAATTATGTGCAAAATAGTTCCAGCTATATAGAAAATGTATTCAGCTTTAGGGACTTTTTTTTGTATTGTGATGCTTTATTTGTACAGGATTTTTCCTTTATGGATGTAATTTGAATTTATTGCCATTCATTAGTGTTATTTTCATTGTAAACATGACTGTGCCAAATGTACTGTATTCAAAAGGATGTGAATGTGTATGTTTCAGAACCTAATAAATACAACTGATATTCAATCTTATCAAAAAAAAAAAAAGAAAAAGAAACAGTAGGAGAAACAAACCATCTAAGACGTACATGACTGCGTTGAAGTCATGGCTTATGATGCTGCTGCAGTGGCCCAATAGGCTTCTGGGGTGGGGGAGGCCTTTGAGTTTAGGGTCATGAGTGCCTGTTAATGACATAGGGAAGGAGCTGCTGCACAAGTCTCACCAGAAGCTTTCTGGTAAAGCACCAGATTCTATTTCCACCTAACTCCTCATACACTTGGGTGGGTGGGAGCCCTTCTCTCACTTCACCAGTTGTTTGGGTTATGATTCAGTAATTTTCATTTGGAGCTCGCTGTCTGATAGAAGGGCTCAGATCTCAAGGAAACCGAGAGGGCAAGGAAGTTTGGGTTTGACCATCTAACTCTTCTCCACCCTCTCCATCCTCTGCCTGCTGGGATCGGCAGCACCCACCATTTCAGGGATGTTCCCCAGAGAATCATCTCAGGTTCTTTGTGTTTGGAGCCCTTTAAACAGGGCTCTGATCTGCTGGGAGGGTGAACAGGAGAAATTTCTTATTGGGCACCAGGGTGATGGAATAATACAGCTCTCGTTTTAGGAATTGTTAGGACAACTGGGATTTTTAAAAAGCCTATTCCCAGGTCAAGAGAACTGTGAAATCCTAGTTGCCGGGTTACTTATTTTTCTCCGATGCCCCAAGCCTTCCCATTTCCAGGGCTGTGGAGATTGGAAGCAATTATGTTGTGCAGCTTGGTCTGGGAGGTCTATGAGAATGCTGACGTAGGGAGAGGGAGACTGTGTTCTTTGGCCTTAATGATGATGAAAAAGGTGAGGAGGCAGTTGCACTGTTAAGAGGCAGAACAACTAGAAGGGTTGGAATTTTCTCCATAATATATTTAAGGGTTTTTGTTTTTTCCCTCCATAAGGTATTTAAGCCCAGCATTAGGCACCACGAGATCCTCCTTCAAAGCTGGGGCTGCTCAGTCTTTTGTCTCGGGGCTGATGACCGTTCCCTGGCTGCATATCCTCAATTAAAGGCCTAACAAGAACAAGGCTGAGTCTTGCCGGGCTCTCTCCCTCACACCCTGACCCTGTCTTCACCATAACCTCTGACTCTACTACCTAACCCCTTCCCTTATCCTTCCTTACCTCCCTAGGGCAGAATCTTGCCTGGCCTTGTTAAGAAAGCAAAACCACATAAGGCTGGGGCAGCTAGGTGGCGCAGTGGATAGACCACCGGCCCTGGATTCAGGAGGACCTGAGTTCAGATCTGGCCTCAGACACTTAACACTTAGTAGCTGTGTGACTCTGGGCAAGTCACTTAACCCCAATTGCCTCACTAAAAAAAACCCAAAAAACACATAAGGCTGAGTTTTGCTCATCTTCCAGGTTGGGGGATTTAATTTCAAATCAAGCCTTCTTTTATTCCTTTAGCTAACACACCTGGAACCCCACAATTTGAGGGTCATGAGTTAGTGCTAGTGGGGCATGTCCAAGCTCTAGTCACATTTAAACTTTTAAAGGAAGGCAGCTAGGTGGCGCAGTGGATAGAGCACCGGCCCTGGAGTCAGGAAGTCCTGAGTTCAAATGCGGCCTCAGACACTTAACACTTACTAGCTGTGTGACCCTGGGCAAGTCACTTAACCCCAACCGCCTCACTAAAAAACAAAACAAACAAAAAAAACCCCCAAACCCCCCAAAACCAAAACCTTTTAAAGGGAGAAAGTTGTCTTTTAACAAGAAATCTTACTCCCCTCCCCCAGAAATGGCTGATCCGCACACACGGGTAGATACACAGAAGCAGAGAGAAAACTGCCAAAGTTTGAAAATCATTTAATGACTGTGGTTTGCATAGGATGTTATTCACTTTTCAAGGTCTCTCCTTTAATGAAACACCAGATCCCCAGCAGAGTCCATGGCACATAGACAGAACCGTTCAACAGTACACTCTCTCTCAAACCATTTCCTACAATACTCCACCCTGGCAGACTTTGGGGAGCACTCGTGCATTTAGAAAGAGGTGCCGGGTTTGCCAGTGGTAGAGATCTCCCCTCATCTGAGCAAGGCAGGCAGGGCCTCAAAGCCTCTTGTTCCTCTGGGCACCACAAACTTGGCCACTTCAACTGGTCTTTTTAAAGGGAAATTCGCTTCAAAACACGTGATCAAACTCAAGATCAAAATGATGAAAGCCAAGTTATGTCCTACAAGGTCACGACTTGGTTTAAAGGAGACAAAACAAAACTGGGCTCCAGGTCCCCATAGAACCTTCCCAAGGGGGCCTGGACAGAATCTGCTCCTCATCTTGGCTAGAATAAAAGGCGGACTGCTGAGGAACGGCCCTGGAAGGAAGAGGACGGAGGCACAAGGTGCTGATTAGCAGGTGCTTCTGGGAGGTCAGCCACAACTTCATGGGGTGGGGGCAGTGGGATGTCTGTGAGGGAAGACAGGAGGTAAGTGGGACTAAAAGCCACAAGCAGTAACCCTGGACAACGGACTCCTACTGCCAGTTCTAAAGAGGCCATGATTTCTACCTAAGACAGAATTCTCCTCCATGAACCAAAGAGCAGCTTAAAGTACATGGAAAGCTGCAGATACGTGATATTCTGTGTGATGTGCAGAGAAAACTAAGCAGGGAAAACAGAGAGCGCATCAAGAATGGCAGAAGATGAGTAAATGAGGAAGAGCTGAACATACGCATGAAAGCCAACAGGGCAGGATGGCTTCTTTCTCGGTCCTAGAAAACCAGGGAGGGAGGGATAGCTCCCAGGCGCTTGGTCCAGGGTCAGAGCCCAGGTCACAGAGGGCAGGCCTTGCGATGCCATTTCCTATGGATTCCCAGGCGAGACAATGCAGGAGGTTCGGTGATTCCGGGAGGCTCCCACCAACAGGGCCCCCATTGTTCCCTGTTCCAAACTCAGAGCTACAATGGCCTCCATTCATACGGAGAGCAGACAGGCTGCTGGGACAGAGTTTTCAAAAAAGCCAGCCTTCCTCTAAATATCTTTCTCAAAATGTATAGAGCAAGACTCTGAAGACACCACTTTCATGGGGCATGAAGGCAGCATGGCGTAGTAGGAAGAGATACACTGGGAGTCTGGAGATCTGGGTTCTACTCCTGATTCTGCCACTGACTTGGAACAAATCAGTTCACCCCTTTGGACCTCCTTTTTCTCCCTCTGGAATGGGAAGGTTGACGAGGTCACTGAGGCCCCGTGAGTTGGGAAGCCCTAAGGATATGGAAGGAGCAAAGAGGAGAGACAGCTGGAAGAGAGAAACAAGCTGTTGTTCCTGTGAGTCTCCCTTCACCATCAGCATAAGCAAACAAGGAAGCTGAGCAGAGATGGCCAGAGAAGTCAGCCCGCCGTGAAGATGCGCCCTTCTCCCTTGTCTCTGCTGCCTTCCACAGACAGACACTTCTAAGGGGTGTGTGTGTGTTTTAATGAAATCATCCATCCATCCATCCATGGGGCACATCCCTCTCCCACCACCCACATGCTGGGGAAGCACATGGACAAGGCCAGGGGACGCCTCCACTCTACTCTTCTCATGCTGTCACCATGGTTCTCGGAGATGACATTGGATCCACAGCAGAAAACAGAAATGTGCCATTTGTACCGTAACCAAGGCCCAGGGATCTGACACAGCTCCTCATCATTTTTGGTTTTTTTCTACTTCAAAACTTGCCAAAGCAAGGACTTTGTCCCCAGAGCCTAGGGAAGAAAGAAGGCAGAGAATAAACAACCCAGAGCTATCTCAAAAAATGGTTAGCTTGAGCTCTATTGCATCAGCAAAGTGCCAGGAGACAGAATGAGCCTGCCTCAGGACAGTACTCTTACAGACCTCCCTCCACTGACCCGAGACCCACTCCTCTAGCCCAAATACCACAATCACAGCAAGAGAACTCAGGAGGCAGGAATCCCCACTCTTGGGAATATAAGAAAACGGCCTTCCCAGTGTGCAGACATGGGGCACAGAAAGAGGAAACCTGAACTGAAATCACTTAGTGCACTTCAGTTTTATAGTGGCATTCTCATGAAAGACCTCGATCCCTCACAGGAGGAGGGCAGCCGCCCCCCCCTCCCCCCCCCGCCCCCCCCAGGCTAGTCTCTGTGCAAGAAGGGAAAACACGATCAATTTTGAAAAGACAACAATTGAGGTTTGCTGCTGTCCTCGGGGAAAGGGTCTCTGGTTTGCCTCCCTGTACCTGGAGAGAGAAACAATCCATCTGGGGCTCTGGAAAGACATAGAAACTCACCAAGATCAGTAGAGACTTTCTCAAACTGGCTGAGGGCAGCGCCAGCATTTGTGGAAAGGAAGGCCTCATCGTCGGCGGTCAGCTACGTCAAAAAGGAAAAAAATGGCCTGTTAGGAGATAGGTGTTATAAACCCAGGTTCCTAAGGGGTGCGTGTACACGTGTGTGTGTGTGTGTGTGTGTGTGTGTGCGCACGCGCACACGCATGTGCATGCACAGGGCTCTGCTATGGCTCAACCTCACAGGCCCTTGGCATCAGAATAGAGCTGGGGTCAATGGCTCTGGTGTCCAAACCCAGACTTAGCCCTGTGCTTACTATTCCATCTCTATGAAATAAGCCGGATGGCAGAGGAAACCTGCACTGTGCTTTACTGAAACAGGCTGTGGCCGCAAGCAAAGATCTCCGCAAGAGACATTTACTTGGGGCCTGGTTCGGGGCTGGTCATTCACAGTATCTCATTTAAGCAGTGCAGGCATTATGGTCCCTGGGACAGGGCTGGGGAGCTGAGGCCGAGGTCTCCCAACCACCAGCACCTGAGGCAAGACTCCAAGGCAAGTCTTTCCTGACTTAGTTCAGGTACAGCACTCACTCCACTAGGAAGGAACCGAGGCAGGGAATAAGTCACTCTGGAGTGTCCTCATACAATTCAGCATCTCTTTCTTTTTTCCTTCTCTCCTCTTCTCTTTCTTCTCTCTTCTCTCCTCTTCTCTCTCCTCTCCTCTTCTCTCTCTCCTCTTCTCTCTTCTCTCCTCTTCTCTCTTCTCTCCCTCCCTCCACCCCGCCATCTACAGCCATGTACTTTTTTTTTTTTTTGCTTTCTAATGCATTTAATTGGAATGGGTATTATAGGCTCTTTCTGAACCTACTGAAACAATCATATGATTTTTGCTATTTTTTTTTACATATAAGGTATTTTTTTTTTCTGTTACATGTAAAGATAGTTCTCAACTTTTGTTTATACAAGCTTTACAATTTCAGATTTTTCTCCCTCCCTCCCCTAGACAGCAGGTAATCTGATATAGGTTATATCTATATACATATACATGTACATATATATATATATATACACACACACACATATATATATCCATAATAACATTAATCCTATTTCTGCATTAATCCTGTTATAAGAGAAAAAATCAGGGCAGTAATGCAAAACCTCAAAATAGAAGAAAAAAAAAACCAACAGCACCCAAAACAAAAGAAATAGTATGGTTCATTCAGCATCTATACTCCACAGTTCTTTCTTTTTTTTTTTTCTTGGATTTGGAGATCCTCTTCTATCATGGGTTCCCTGGAACTCTTCTGTACCATTGCATTGGTGAGAAGAATATAGTCCATCACAGTAGGTCAACACTCATTGTTGATGATACTGTGTACAATGTTCTTCTGGTTCTGCTCATCTCACTCATCATCAGCTCACGTAAGACCCTCCAGGTTTCTCTGAACTCTTCCTGCTCATCATTTCTTACAGCACAATAGTATTCCATTGTATTCATATACCACAACTTGTCCAGCCATTCCTTGCTAAGCCATGTACTTTTTGAGTAATGATGGTGGGTGTGGCCATTTCCTAACCCCTCTATTGTACAGAAGCAAAATCACAGGCAGGACAACTTTGACACCAAACCCAGCGCTCTGGACAAAGGGCTGACATTTTCCTTTGTGTTGTAACGATTGGAATGGCGCCACCTGCTGGAGATTTACTGTAGGAAAGCTCTGCCATGAGGAGAAGGTGTCTGAGGGCAAGCCATGGGTCAAGGTCCTTGGCGTCAGGAAGTGACGTTTGCTCATCAATCAAGGCCACCAGACAATTAGCTTGGAGCTGGGGGGGGGGAGATGTTCCTAACTTCACAGGAGGCATGAGGTCCTTTGTGGTTCCTGACCTCGCCATGGTGGGTCGGATGATGGGGTCTCTTAGAAATAGATTTTTACCTTTCTCTCTGATCCTCATGCTCTTTAATAAACACTTAAATACTCTTGCTAAAGCTTGTAATTTATTGGCAACCGCTCATTAGATTTTAGATGGTACAACTACAATTTTAGCCCCTTACAGTGCGATCCCTGGCATGGCGATACCTTTTCTCCGAGCTTCCGAAGGGCGGTCAGGATCTCTAGCTTCTGTTGGGTGTATACATCTCTTTCCAGTTTTCCAACCATCAGGTCTCTGTCCATCTAAAAGGAATAAATACAAGGGGGGGGGGAGAGTACTCAAGCCCCTTTGTTATAAACAAAAACCATTTTATTTAGAGCATAAAAGCCAAGTGTTCAGTTCTGATTTAAAAAAATACTCTGTTGCTGAATTGCTCATGAAGATGAAGTGTTCCAGGGCTAGGGTCTGCACACGGCAGTGACTGATAAAGAGTCTGTCCTGCCAGCCTCCATGGGGCAATGCCAGGTTTCTACAAAGCAGAGAATTAACAGACAGATAGTCTTGTGGGGTGAACAACCATACTCCGGAGACTCTCTCCAGGTCTGACAGGGGCAATGTGGAATGTGATATCTTAGAACAGACTTAAAACTATTCTAATGACTGAATTTTCCATAGGTGCCTAAAACTTAACTGGTTTTAGCACCTCAGCTATATTGAAGCCTGTAAAACAAGTGGACTACTTCTTGGGGTGTCATTAATTAAACCTGTAAAATTCTTTGAGATTCTTAGAGAGACGTTGTGTAAGTATAAAATAACACTGTGTATGCCTCCCCACCACTGGACGCTGCAACAGGAGCTCCACAAGTGTAAAGCTTTCTGAATGCTAGCCTTAGGGACAGAATAGAGGCAGAAGCCTCTTACTTCATCTGAGCTCTGCTGGGTGAGCTTCTGGGGTTTCTTTTCTTTTTGTGGGGTAAGGGATATTATTATTGTTGTTGTTTTTTGTTGTTATAGGTAATCAGGGTTAAGTTAATAAGGGTTAGGCCTGGGGTCACACAGCTAGTAAGTGTCTGAGGTCCCATTTGAACTTAGGTCCTCCTGACTCCAGGGGCGGTATTCTATCCACTGCGCCACCTAGCTGCCCCAAAGGACATTATTTTTGAGAAGAAATTCTTTTAAAATTTACTGATGAATTTTGTATTCACATTGCCTTTATTTTCAAATCTTCCCCGCCCACCCTGCCTTCTTCCCTTTCCAGAGTTTGTTTTCAACAGTCACTACTCAACAAAGTTAATTGTTGGATGGTTTAAGGGGTAGACAAAACACAATAACGTATATTTATAAAGCGCATAATGTGAGCAAAGCATTGTATTAGGTTGCTAAGGGAGAGAGAAATTTTGGCTCAGATAGAGTCCCTGCCCATATGTAGTGTACAGATTAGTAAGGGGGATAAGATGTTAAAAGATAACTGGGTAACCCACAGCATCAATAGCCCCTTCCACAGAGACTGAGATAGCCTCAATACAGAAAAATCACATGATTAAGGGCGCTAGAGGTTAGAAGACAAAGCAGCAGGTGAGGACTAAGGAAGGAGAGCTGTTAATGACTGGGGGGGAATCAGGGCAGGCGTTCTGGAGGAGATGGCATCTGAGGAGGGCGTTAGAGGAGCAAAGATCCAAGGAGGATGTGGTACTAGGATGCTTAGAAAATTACTGTTGTCAGCTCTAGAGACCTGCTTCTAGGGCTCAGAACAAAAAACTGAGGGGAAACCTGGGAGCAGGAGTAGAAGTAGACAGACCACAAGTACACCAACAAAGAGCAAACTTTACCTCTGCTAATCTTGTCCGCAGCTGCCCTGGCTGTTTCTTTGCAAACAATCTGATAACCTCTGGCGTTTTAAAGGCCTGGCTGATGGCCGCCTGAATGGCCTGGAAGCACAAGGAGGCAAAAAGTCACGACCACATCTATCTCAGAGATGCCTCACTGCCTAAAAGAGCCTACAAGAACCCGGCAGGTCTTGGTCCTGATGAGGCCGTCTTTCCCAGGGCTCTTCTGCTCCCTTATTAGACATTACAGAGCTCTTCTCCCAGAGAATGGACAGAAGCCTCTGGAAGCACAAACTGTCTTGCTTGGTACATACACAGAAATCAGCCAAAATCTGCACCCATAAAAGCACATGTACACAATCCCATTTCAAATATACTTCCAAACACTAAGAGAGCTTACCAGTTGCATCCCACTAAGTTCATCTACCAAAGTCATGTTTCCAGACATAATTTTCTTCAGTGAATCATTGAATTCACCCAGCTGTTCCAAAGTTTCTTTTTTGGTTTCTTCATATTCATCTGCTTCAAGTTCATCTCTGAAAGAGATATAACAAACTACATCAACTTGCAGGATAGTCTAGAGAAAGTTTTCATCTAAGCATTCGTTGTTTTTTTTCCCAACAAGAGCCTTGCAAACCTTCATTTGCTAAGTTGGGGTTTTTTTTTTTTAGTTTTCAACATTTGTTTTTATAAGATTTCTAGTTTTTTTCTCCCTCCCCCCTCCCCAAGACAGTAAGCAATCTGATATAGGTTATATATGTACAGAGGTATTTCTGTATTAGTCATGCTGTGAAAGAAGAACCAGAGCAAAAGGGAAAAATCTCAAAAAAGAAAAACAAAAATAGTAGAAACAGTATGGTTCAATCTGCATCTAGATTCCACACTTCTTTTTTTTTTTTCTGGATTTGGAGAGCATTTTCCATCAATAGGGACTGGCTGAATGAGTTGTAGTACATGATTGTGATGGAATACTATTGTGCTATAAGAAATAAGCAAGATGCTTTCAGAAAAACCTGTGAAGACTTACCCGAAGTGATGCAAAGTGAAATGAGCAGAACTAGATCATTATATATAGCAAAAGCAATATTGTAACTATGATCAACTGTGAAAGACTGTGATCAATACAATGATCCAAGATAATTCCAAAGGACTCATGATGAAAATGCGATCCACCTCCAGAGATAGACCTGATAAAAATCTGAGTGAAGACCGAAGCAGTATTGTTTTCATTTTCTTTATCCCTCCCCCCACCCTATTTGGCAACATGGTTAATAGAGAAATATGTTTGCATGACTTTATATGTATCATGTTATCCTATTGCTTGCCTTCTCAAATGGGTGTGGTGGGGGATGTAAGGGAGAGAGTTTGGAACTCTAAAGAAATTAATGTTTAAAAAAAAAAAGAAAAAGGATCATGGATTTAGAGCTGGCAGGGCCCTTAAAGGTCATCTAGACCAACATTTTTATTCTTCATAGACAGGGAGTGGGGCCCAAGGCTACAGAGGGAGTAAGTGGCAGAATCAGTTTTGAACCCAGGTTCTGTGATTCCAAACCCAGCTATCTCTCCAGGGCGGCTGTGAAGATTCAGCGAGCTGACACATGTGAAATGCTTTCTAAATTGTTGTCCAAATGAAAGCTTTTCTTATTAGTATAATGTATCTGATTACTAGGTACCTAGAGCCAGGGACAGGTTTCTATATTATTACTTGTATTAATGGTCATTCAATTTAAATACTGTGTTACAAGAAATGATGAAGGGGAGGGTTTCAGAGAAAGCTGGAAAGATTTGTATGAACTAATGTAGGGTGGAGTGAGCAGAACTAGGAACACAACTTCTATGATAACAGCAACTTTGGTAAGTATAATGAGTGACCATAATTCCAGATGAACACGTCACTCACCTTTTGACAGAAAGGGAATGAATTCAGAGGGCAGATGGAGGAATATGTTTTTTGAACATGGCCTGTTTTGCTTGACTCTACAAGTCTGTAACAAGGGGTTTATTTTTCTTGCTTACTCAATTAGGAGAGAACAAGGGTCTATAAATAAAATAAAATTTCATCTTTTTTTTTTTTTTGGTGGGGCAATGGGGGTTAAGTGACTTGCCCAGGGTCACACAGCTAGTGTCAAGTGTCTGAGGCCGCATTTGAACTCAGGTCCTCCTGAATACAGGGCCGATGCTCTATCCACTGCACCACCGAGCCGCCCCCAAAATTTAATCTTAAAAAAGATTGCAGGTGGTGCAGTGGATAGAGCATCGGCCCTGTATTCAGGAGGACCTGAGTTCAAATGCAGCCTCAGACACTTGACACTTACTAGCTGTGTGACCCTGGGCAAGTCACTTAATCCCAACTGCCTCATACAAAAAAAAAAAAAGATTGTAGGCAGCTAGGTGGCACAGGGGATAAAGCACTGGCCCTGGATTCAGGAGGACCTGAGTTCAAATCTGGCTTCAGATACTTGACACTAGCTGTGTGACCCTGTGCAAGCCACTTAACCCTCATTGCCCCACAAAAAAATAAAATAAAAACAAACAAACAAGCAAACAAAAAAAGATTGCTCAATATGACAACTATTTAAGTGCCCACTGAGTATGCTAGGCCAGAGGGAATAGAACGTGTAGAGAAAAAGCAGTTGCTGCCCTAATGGTGCTGACCAACCAGGAGGACAGGACACAGGCACAGATAATAGATCACAATGTATCCGAAAGGTCCAAAGTGCTGTTATGTGAGACCCCTGGGGAAAGTTTAGAGCCACTGAGAATCAGTAAAAGCTTCCTGAAGGAGCTGGCGTTGGAAGTGGACGTTACAGAAGGTGCAGAACTTCAGGAAGCAAAGACGGAGGAGGGCAGGTATTGCAGGCCTAGAGAAAAGCATGAAAAGGAATGAAGGACGGGCCCACGCTAAACTTGAAAGGGAACCACGGCTTCTGGGAGCGGGAGATAGGCATGGCTTGGATGTGAGTGATCAGGGGCAGCAGGTGAACACTGAGTTCAGAGAACAGCAACTATCCAGTTTGGCTGGAACACACAGTGCTGTGAAACAAGACTGCAAAGCTTGCTGGGAGCCGGGCTATGGAGGGCCTTACACTGTGTCCTCTGGGCAATAGGAAGCTACTGGACATTTGTGAGCACTGGGTGGAAAACAAATTGTCCAGGTGAGATAATGCATAAATGCTGTGCTATTTCAGGTAAGAAATGAGGGGGGCCTGAACGAGGGTGGTGCATCTGTAGGAAGAGAAGGGAATGAACATAATGGGACAGAATCTATAAGGCTCAGGAAATGATTAGATGGGGCCAGGGGGAAGCCAGAAGGAGTCGAGGACAATTCCAGCACTGTCAACCTGGGTGACTGGGAGGATGGTGGTGTCCTCAAAAGGAACAGGGAAGTGAGAGGAGGGGCAAGTCTAAGGGTGAAGACCATTTCCCCTCTGAACCTACTAAGCTGAGATCTCTACAGAATATTCAGCAGGAGGCTCACACTGCAGTTCCCCATTCTCTCTGGGAAACAGAGTTCAGGACAGAGATTGAGAGTGTACTCACCTCTGTAGAGGGGATGAATCAAGGCACAGGAATCAAGGAGATGAAAAAGATTATCTATAAGCTACCAACATTTCTGAACAGGGTCATTACTGAAGGTGGAGCTTTTCTATCACAATGACAAACATCTGGGGGCAAATGGGTGGTGCAGTGGATACAGCACTGGCCCTGGATTCAGGAGGACCTGAGTTCAAATCCAGCTTCAGATACTTGACACTTACTAGCTGTGTGACCCTGGGCAAGTCACTTAACTGTCAGTACCCCAGAAAACAAACAAACAAACAAACAAACAAAATCCCCCACTCACAATAACAAACATCTGAGGCCTCTTCCCCCTGGAAGTTCACTCCACTCCTGGACTTCTCCCATCAGAAGCACCCCATAACCCTGTGCCTCCTCTTCTGGTTCCTCCCAGAGCTTCCATTATAAGGAAGACACTTGGGCCAGGCATGTCTTCATTCCTGATTCTCTAGACTTTCTCCATTATGCCCCTGATCAAGTACCATGTTCCTACTCGCAAGTAGTATACAATCTAGTTTGGGGAGCTAAATAAGACATTTCCCCCCATTCTAATAATACAAAAGCTCTTAATAATACCTGCACTCTTCCAGATCTTGTAACTGTTGCATTAGTCTGTCCAATTGTTCTTCTAAGTTCTGTTTTAATTTACTTGTCTCTGTCTTTCCTCTAGATGCCATTTTATTTTTTTCATAGAAAGATGGATAGATGTACCTAGAAAATGAGAATAAAGTTGATCAGAGAAATCTTACATATGAATTAAATTTGAAATTAGCTAAGTGATTCCTGTTGTTGTTCACAGGAAATAACATTTTAAAGAGTTAGTCAGTCAAGGAAGAACACAAATTGGGATGCTAAGGATTAAATACCAGAGGCAAAAATAAACCCAACGTGTAGGAAAAAAAAGAAAATAGACTGAGATAACAAACTTATAAAATGAGATATGTTATCAAAGTCAGTCTTCATAATAGAACTGATAAACTGGCGTGGCTGAGTTTATAATATATAATAAATATATATTTATATATTAATTTATATATTCAATATATAATAAATGTTTGTATATTAATTTATATATATTCCAGCTACTCATTGCATAAAACAAGGTATACAAAATACCAATTCATAAATAATTTCTAAAAGAGCTTCATATATTCCTATACATGAGAGGGCCTAAGAAAGACCTGGAGCTGAAATGGGCTTGAGAGCTTATCTATTCCCACTCATTCATTTTATAAATGGAGAATATCAGACACACAGGGGTTAAGCGACCTGTACAAAATCATTCACAAAATGACAGAACTCAGCTCAGTATGCCTTTGTTAGGTGGGTTAGAAAAGGGAACTCAAACCAAGAGACTTGATTCAGGATTGTCCTGAAGTTCATAATTAAAAATCAATTTTTTCTACTTGAGCTTTAAAAAAAAAATCTTCATTAGAGCAATTGGCACCTGCACCAATATGTAAATGAGTACAAGCTCAAACATATACAGAAATGTTATAGCTATATGTGGTATGTCTACAATGCTATGTCTAGAAATGTACATATTTTTCTATTCCATTTGTTGAATTTTATGAATTACTGAATAAACTGAAAGTCTGCCCAAGTTTAAAATATAATGGATAAAAGGCATAAAGGAGCAAGTTTGAATTTCTTGAATCAATTTCAGGAAAGACTTTCTTTGAATAGTCTCTCCCCCAACAATTATTTACCAACTAGCTATTATTACTACTATTCATTTGATGAAACATTTCTGATTGAGACTGAGTCAGAGGAAAGCAATTCAAGGGCACCCCCTAGTACTCAGTGAAAGCATTACAACTTTCACCAGAACCCCAAGAATGACTTTCTAAAGTAACCTGCTAAGTTACAGCATCACAACTGCCCAAGTCTCAGGTCTCAGACTCTGTGCCCATTGGCTTAATTGGAAACTTGGGCCCTGAGAAACTGTCCTCTAGGACTTTAGGGGACTGACTACTTACTTCCAAGCCTACGAGTTTCTTATCTTCCAAGCAGCAGCCTCCCTCTGGAGCCAACAAACGCAAGCCTTTCATTCAAACAGCTCAGTGGTCACTCTTCCAGATTGTACTGAATCAAGCTGAAGTTGGGCTCTGAGATCTCTGAGGGCCTGTCTTAGTGTGGAGCATATGGAGAAGGGCTAACTTGGGTACAAGGGACTGGGATGGACAAGCACTACTCTGTAAGGGCCTACTTCAGCACACAGAGCATTGTGCTAGGAAGGCACTGGAGGCTTTAGGGAGGAGGGAGGAGGCTTGCTCCTTGACTAAGTCTTAGAGTGAGACAACAGAGTTTTAGGCATATGGGGTGGGTGGTCATTAATGATGAGGGAGGGCTTCCTGGAGGTGGCATTTCAGCTGACATTCCAAAGGCCAAGAAGGTAAGCAGAAGCAAAGGAAGAGAAATTAGTCCTTGGTTTTATTGTGAGGGTGCTACACCAGAACTGGCCCAGCCACAAGCATTTATTGAGAGCCTATTATATGCCAGGCGCTGGGAGGGGATACAACCACAAAAATGAGATAGTTCCTGTTCTCAAGGAACTTTCATTCTATGGGGAGCTGGGGGCACACTTTTGCAGATGTTTCTACAGAGCCTTCTGGGTCCAGTGGCAAGATAGGTATCAGGACAACTGGAGATGGCCTCGGATATTTGAAGCAATTGGGGTTAAGTGACTTGCCCAGGGTTACAAAGCTAATAAGTGTCTCAGGTGAGATTTGAACTCAGGTCTTCCCAACTCCAGGGCCAGCGCTCTATCTACTGTGCCCACTAGCTGCCCCATGAATAAAAATAAGCAAGTCAGGAAGAGGGGTGGATTTAAAGGGAAAGGAAATAAGATGTTCTGGACATGCTGACTTTGAGAAACCTGGGATGAGATGTGCAGTAGGACAAGTCCAGGAGGCAGCTGGAAATGAAGAACTAGAGCTCAGGAGAGAGAGGAAGGCTGAATATACATCGATGGGAGGCAGATGCCTGGAGGTGGCACCTGGCTTCATGAGATCACTAAGAGAGAAAGTACAGAGGAGCGCGCCCAGGGTACCTCAGGCACAGCCACAGAGGCTGCAGAGAAGATGAGGGACAGGCCAGATAGGGAGTCAGAGAACCAAAAGTGAGCCGCTGTCACAAAAACTCAGGGAAGAAAGCTCAGGAGTCGGGGTAGTCATCCGAAAGGATGAGAAGAAAGAGGACTGAGAAAAGGTCACTGAGGAGGGAGTGAAAAGGAAGGGAAGGGGAGAGAGAGAGAAGTGACAACCTTGCAGATTAATCAGTAAGCATTCATTAGCACCTGTTTATAGTCAATTGCACTGTTTGTGACCCATTTAGGGGTTTTCTTGGTAGAATGACTGGAGTGGTTTGCTATTTCCTTCTTTAGCTCATTTTCCAGATAAGGAAACGAGGCAAACAGGGTGAAGTTACTTGCCCAGGGTCACACAGTTAGTAAGTGTCTGAGGCCAGATT
This sequence comes from Dromiciops gliroides, assembly GCF_019393635.1. NCBI lineage: Eukaryota > Metazoa > Chordata > Mammalia > Microbiotheria > Microbiotheriidae > Dromiciops > Dromiciops gliroides. The sequence continues at coordinate 625,260,737 of NC_057863.1, read as the reverse complement.
TAAACTCAAGTCTTCCTGAGTCCAGGGCTGGAACTCTATGCACCATGCCACCCAGTTGTTCCTCCTATGCACCTACTATGCATCATAAGTGGATATACAGAGACAAAAGGAAAACGATCTTTGTCCTCAAGGTCTTTCTCCTAGGGAGACATCATGAATACATCCAGATAGGTACAAATAGGTACAAGATAACGTCAAAGGAAAGGCACCAGCAGCTGGAGGACACAAAAGGTCTCCAGCAGAAGGTGTCCCTTGATTTCAGTCATAAATAAATCATTGGATTCTGAGAGGCAGAAGTGAGGAAGGAGGAAGAAAATGAACTGATCCCCAGGCACAGGGGACCGTCAGTGTGAAGGTCTGCAATGTGAAGAGCAATGGAGTGCTCTGTGCGGATGGACCACAGAGTAGAGAGAGGCGAGCAGCCTGTGAAATGCTGGGAAAGGTCGGGAGGGGCTTTCAATGCCGAAGGAGTTTATATCTGATCCCAAAGGTAAGAGGGAGCCAGTGCAATCTATTGAGAAGAGAAGTGAAACGGTCAAATCCGGCATCAGAAAAACATTCCTTTGTATCTCCAGTGCATAGCACAGTGGCTGGCACACCGGAAGCACTTAATGAGTGCTCATTGACTGAATCCAAATCATTGTAGGACATGGAGCCACTTCTTAGACAAGACATTATTCTGAGAGCCGGAGGGGACAGACTTCATTTCCAGCACACCTCTGAGGAGTGAAGCACACTGGGTTGTGGGAGAGAGGGGAGCTCTACTGATGTCTTAGATTTAGGCTGAGCTAAGTCCCAAGAAAAGGTCAGTTCTTTCCTCAATTTACCCTATTCTCCAAGCCCTCCAGGACGGTCTCTCCAAGGGTGTTACAATACAATATGCTATTGAGTCCCCCAAATGTTTCCAGTAAACGGAATTTCGCCTGAAACACAAAGAGGTCAGGGGTTAACTAGAGAGAGAGGAAAATTTTAAACAAAGCACTCAAAACACTGCCAAGGCGTGGGGAATGTTCCTAATAAGGCACTCAGGGAGACTGTGACAACTCAGAACTTTTCATCTAAAACAAACTAACCAAGGTTAAACAGGAGAAAATCAAGTGGACCTTAATGAACCAAGATATTGACCTGGTAGCGTCAAATGAACTAATTGTTGGCAGGTCTGCCAGAGGCTATTCTTTTTCTCTCACAGGCTAGTCAGTGCCTTCCCCTCAAATGTGACCTAGTATCTGCTTTGTTCACATCTATAGACAAGTCATCTCTCTCACTAAAAAGTCAGCTCCTTGAACACAGGCCTATTTCTGCTTTTTCTTTGCATCCTTGACTGAGTGCTTGATATACAGTAGTGTAAATTGGCTGGAACCTCTGACCTCTATCAGGGTCAAGAACAAAAGCAGGAAAGGTGGAACCCCAACCGATCCAGGAAGAGGACAAAGGAATAAGGGATCTAGGGCCACAAGGTAAAAATGAACTAGTTAACCAGAGTTAAGATTCTGAAGAGAGGAAAGTGAGACCAGAACATGGGTGTGGGAGTGAGTCAAGGTTGTAATGAGGCCAGAAAAAAAGGTTTAGGATCAGGGAGGCAAAGGAGGGGATAAAAAGCCAGGAGGCTGACAACTGTGTGAACTCTGAACATTCCTTCTAGCTCGAAATCTTAGGTTTTACTTCACAGAGATGAGTCTAAGGTTGGCAGGTGAATATATGTGGCAGAACCCTGCTCCTCCCTTTATCTAACACATCTCCTGTCCTCCTGAGGACAAAGGTAAAACCTCTTCCATCTTATCTCACACACTACTACTACTACTACTACTGATGCTAATAATTAATAATACCTAACATTTATTTAACTTTTTCTGTGCCAGATATTGTGCTAAGTGGTTCACAAATATTATCTCATTTGATCCTCACAACAACCTTGGGAGGTAGGTGCTATTAATATCCCCATGTTACAGTTAATAACAACAACTAACATTTATTTATATAGCTCTTACTATATGACAGGGCAGCTTTGTAGGCAGTGGATTGAGCACCAGGCCTAGAATAAGGAGAACCTGAGCTCAAATTTGATCTCGGACACTCACAGGAGGTGTGACCCTGCCAAGTCACTTCACCCTGTTTGCCTCAGTTTCCTCATCTGTGAAATGAGCTGGAGAAGGAGATGGCAAATCATTACTGTCTCTCTGCCAAGAAAACCCCAAATGGGGTCATGAGGAGTTGGACACAACTGAAAAATTAACAACAATGATGTGCCAGGCACTGCTAAGCATTCAATTATCATCTCAGGCGACCCTCACAACAACCCTGGGAGGTGGGTGCTATTATTACCGCCATTTTACAGATAAGGAAACTGAGGCAGGCAGCGGTGAAGGGAATTGCCCAGGGTCGCATAGCCAGCAGGGGGTGAGACCCTCCAGGGGCTCTTTAAGAGGCTGGAAAAAGGGGCAGCTAGGTGGCACTGCAGTGGATAGAGTACCGGCCCTGGAATGAGGAGTACCTGAGTTCAAATCCGGCCTCAGACACTTGACACTTACTAGCTGTGTGACCCTGGGCAAGTCACTTAACCCCCAATGTCCCGCAAAAAAACCCCAAAGAGGCTGGAAAAGGCCGAAACAAGCACCGGGCCCGACCCTCTCTTTTCTTGTCAGTCCGAGATTCCCCGGACACCGAACGGCACATTCGGGATTCAAGAGCAGGCTTCCGACTCGAGTCAAAAACAAATAGTAGGCGCCAACTGTCTTCGGCGCCCCGTGCCAGGGGCACAACATGGGGGCGGTGCTGTACGCACCCCAGACAGTGGTACAAGGAAAAGGGAGGAAACAGCGAGCGGGGCCGGAGGGGAAGGCGCCGGCCTGGGTAAAGGCGCGGAGAGGGGAGGCGGAAGGTCGAGTCGGGGGATGGGCCCTGCGGATCCTCCGGCCGCCTCCTCTCCCTCCCCGCCCCCCAGGGTCTGCCTCGAACCACGCCGAGGGAAGCCCCTGCGCCGGGGAGGGGGCGCCCTGCAGGGGATGGCTTAAGGTTGGGGGTCCTGGGGGATGGGGTCCCCAGCTGTCGGGCCGTTCGGCCCATCGGGGCCCCGCCTACCTGAAGGCTTGAACTGGACGGGCAGGAGAGCTGGCAGGCAGGCCCCGGGCAGGGCCCGCTTCTTCCTGGCGTGCGAGCTGACGCACTTCCGGCGGGACAGCCAATGAGGAGACGGGCCGTCCCCCCCAGAGGCTGTGGTCGTTTGGGTAAATTGCCTCGAGGCCCCAGAGCGAGGTGGGACTGGACGTGGAGCTGAAGTTGCTGTCGTTGCCGCCGTCGCCGCCTTCACGGTTGCAGCCGCCAGCTCAGTCAGCCGAGGTGAGATAGTGTTTATTGAGGAGGTGCCTCCCCCCTGGGACCGGATGCGAGGCCGGGGAGACCCCCCCTCCGCCCCCCGCGCCGCTGTCCAATCAGCGGCGGGGCTGTTGGGGTTGCGCGCGCAACCCAGCCGTGCCACTAGGCCAGGGTAGAGTGTAAGCATCTTGAGGGCAGCCACTTATGTGAACCAGTCGCTAGAGACACAAACCGCCTTTTATTATTTTTATTTATTTATTTATTTGGGTGATGCAGTTGGGGTTAAGTGACTTGCCCAGGGTCACACAGCTAATAATTGTTAAGTGTCTGAGGTGAGATTTGAACTCAGGTCCTCCTGAATCCAGGACCAGTGCTTTATCCACTGTGCCACCTAGCTGCACCCTTGTCACTTCTTATAGCACAATAATATTCCATCACCATCGTATACCACAGCTTGTTCAGCCATTCCCCAGTTGATGGACATGCCTTTGAATTCCAATTCTTAAGCACCACAAAAAGAGCTGCTATATATTTTTTTTTAACAAATTGGTCCTTTTCCCTTTTCTTTGATCTCTTTGGGATATAAACCCAGCAGTGACATTGCTGGATCAAAAGCTTTGCACAGTTTTATAGCCCTTTGGGCATAGTTCCAAATTGTTCTCCAGAATGGTTGGATCAGTTCACAACTCCACCAACAGTAGATTAGGGTCCCAATTTCCCTACATCCCTTCCAACATCTACCATTTTCCTTTTTTGTTATATTTGTTGCATGTATTCTTGTAAAGATTATTAAATAAGGCTGTTGCCTTGCTTCTTCTCCACTTCCTAGGCATCTACTTTGGAACCAAAGTGGGGTGGTCAGGATTTCCTCTTCATACAGCTCTAATTACATCTGTCAACTATTAGGCATTATAAAAGTAGCTTGGCATAGTGGAGAATGTGCTGGTCATGGCACCCAGAAGTTCTGACTTCAGCCTCATCTCTGCCTTCTTGTGACTTTGGGCAAATGCCTTTATCTCTGTAACCCTCACACAGCTTCCTAGGACTTTCTGGGACACTTGGATTCTCTGAGCCTCAGTTGCCACCTGTGTAAAATGGGGATAATGATACTGGTCACGGATACCCCAGTGGCTTCTCTCGAGGCTCAGATAAAATTATTTGTAGAACAGAGATGAAGAGAGACATATGGGGCCAGGAATGGAAATAGACAGCAGTGGACAGACAAGCCGACTAAAAGACATGGGCATGGGGAGACAGAGAGAGAGAGACCTAGAAAAGTTGAACAAAACACAGATGGGGAAAGTTAAGAAAAAAAACTGAGGGAAGGTAGAAAGAAGTGTATCAAGGGAGAAAAAAAGAATGTGTACACCACACTGCAGACTTCGAGGCACCATATAAATGTCAAATTAATCTCTATTTAGCTGAAGCTGCATTGGATTTGCATCCTGCTGAGGAAATGAGGACTTCTTTAGAAAGTTGCATGATGTTAAAATTGTGAAGAGTTAAGGAGTAATTAAGGCATGTGACCTAGTATCTGCTAGGAGAGAATGAATGACATGAGGCCCAACTCAAGCAGTGAGCCAGAAGTGAAGCCCGGACCTCCAGGAAGGAAACAGAGTGGTTAGAAAAGTGATTTACTTATAGTGATAGAAGCCGAGGGAACAGGAAAATCTACTGTTCAGAGGATCAGGAGAGTTGGTCCATGGAGAATAGGTGAGGAAGTCCAGGTTCAAATACTACCTATGATGGAACCAGGGACAAGTCACTTCATTTCTGAATGTTTCCTCCTATGTAAAATGGGTGAAATCATACCTTTTACACCCATCTCAGAGGGGTGTTGTGAGGCTTAAATGAGATAGCTGAGGTTCTTTATAGACTTTAAAGAGCTCTATAGATATCAGTTATTATTATTATTATTTTTTTTTTTGCGGGGCAATGGGGGTTAAGTGACTTGCCCAGAGTCACATAGCTAGTAAATGTCAAGTGTCTGAGGCCGGATTTGAACTCAGGTCCTCCTGAATCCAAGGCCGATGCTTTATCCACTGTGCCACCTAGCCACCCCCGATATCCGTTACTATTATAAGACAAGTGCTGCTATTCCTTGGCAACCAAGGAAGCTCAGAAAAAGCTTTCAGCCAGCAGAAAGAAGTAGATTGAAACTAGAAAGATAATATCCCACTTTTAGATGATTAGAGAAAGATGAGGTAAGAAACAGACTGGGTTTGGTTAGGTGGCCATTGACACTCGGGACCGAGGGATTCATGAGTAGCAGTTAGTTCTTAAGCTGAGCAAAACAAGCCAGCTATCTAGTCAGTGGGCCTTGGCCTACCCCCAGTACCACCTCAGTCCTTTCTTCCCTGAAGGACTCCTGACTTCCTTGGCTCGCACAGTTCTTTCACTGATTCAGCTCACTCTTCCTCAGTGTCTGAGTTGGCAGGTGGTCTTCATGAGCTGCTGTGGCCAACAAAATGAATCCCCCTGCAGCCAGCCTGGTGATGAGCCTCTCCGTCCCTAGCTGGGGTGCTCTTCAGTTGAGAGACAGACAGAGGACCTGCCAGGCAGATTTCACAGCATCTGCCAGAGTAGACATAAAGTGCAGGAACCTAGCACCTACTATGAGCATCCTACTGCTGGGAGCTCAAGGGGCTTATGATGTCCGTAAAATAACAGTCGTTTGTAGCTTTATGAGTCAGTTCTTGGCCAAAAAAAATTTTGTGATAGCTCAACAACTGCTCTGAGCGTGTTTTTCTCGGTAATTCCCCCCCCCAAAAAAAAGGGTCAATAAGAGATAAAGAGGAGAAGGGAATAAGCATTTATTAAGCACCTACTATATGCCAGGCCCTGTGCTAAGTGCTTTACAGATATTTTCATTCGATCCTCACAACAACCCTAGGAGGTGGTGTGTTAAATAATGGAATTTGGTAGATGCCCAGGGGTCCAACTTGATTGACTTAGTAGTGTTTTAATTGGGTGTGAATGAGGAACTACTAAGTACCCACTTAAAGGGTTGACTACAGTATTTAAAAATACTACCTGTGTTGGGAGCAGCTAGGTGGCACAGGGGATAGAACACCGGCCCTGGATTCAGGAGGACCTGAGTTCAAATCCGGCCTCAGACACTTAACACTTACTAGCTGTGTGACCCTGGGCAAGTCACTTAACCCCAATTGCCTCACTAAAAAAAAAAAAAATACTACCTGTGTTGAATCAAAATGAATTATACCGTTAGCTCCAACATCTACATTTATACACACATATATGTGTGTATATATGTATATCTACATATACACACATATATGTGTGTCATTTGAAAATACTGGGGGGGAAGCCTGACTCTGTTCTAAGTTATTGGGGAACTTAGCTGGGGTTTTTAATATATTACTACTTATAAATTAGTGGCTATTGCACCAGTTTGGGCAGCAAGCATTTATTATTCATTTTACAAAACCCAGCATAGAATTCCAGGGGTGGGGGTGGAGGAGCTGGGAAGAGCCAGCCCTGGGGTAAGGTAAGCGTAAGGTAAGTCAGTATCAGGAAGAGGTTCGGCAAGAAAAAAAAGAGAGCTACCCCCCTCTCCCCAAGGATTTTTATCCTTTCTCAGGTCCAGGTGGGTCACTGTGCATTGATCTAAGCAAATTAGCCAGTAACGTTCAATTTCATTGATTGATTTGATTTGGGAGGTCGCCAAGGTGAGTTAACTTCCTTCAGGAAGTCAGGAAGGTCCTTTTATTAAGCTGCAGGCTTTTCCCAAGCTGGGGGTGGGGGAGTGAGCAGCTTCTGGATTTCTCCTAGAAATCCATTATTAATAATCATTTTATCACATATGTGTATATATAGTGTGTTTAGATATACATATGTATATCTACATACACCACCTTTCAGTTCAAATGCTTAATCTTTCATTTAAAACTGGCAAAAAAATTTGTTACCATAATTAAAGAAGTGTTGATGTCATAAATCAGCAAATCAGACTTTTGTGACCAAAGTTTGTTGCCATTTGTTTTGCATTATGTTGTAAAAAAATAGGATTTGTGCCACCCACAGCACATTAAAGTGTAAAGACAAATCCCCCAAATGCACATTTGTAACTTAGTGTTACTTTGAAGTAATGTGTGTCAAAAGTTGGCCTTGGGAAGAGAGTATGTAATTGTTAGAATGGGCGGCTTCCCCAGGATGGGCCTGGAATCCATGTACATGGTTGTGACATTGTGTATGGTCTTAATGAATTGCTATTTCCTGTAAATATTGGCTCAGTTTGGAAGCAGTAGGTCATTACCCATTAAGAAGTTCTTAAAAGAAGTTCATTTCTGAACTATTCATGTCAACTGGATGACATTGATGGGGTTAAGTCAAGTATGGGGTGATCATCAGTCAAGCCTATTGATGATGTTTTGAACATCCTGGTCAAGGGTATATTTGGCCTGCTAAGGAAGGGCATTTAGTTATCTTGGCTCTTGGGGAAGGAACAGGGATCTGTCCTGTGGTATATGATGTGCCTATAGAAAGAGGGCTGGAATTAGAATTAAGAGAGACCAGAGTTCAAATCCTTCCTCTGACCATGGATAAGTCACTGAGCTAATGAAGCCTCTGATCATCCTCTCTAAAGTGAAGAGGGTGGGATGGCCCCCTTTTCCAAGGATGGCCTTTCTGTCGTCCTTGCCTCCTCACTCTCACTTCCATGACTTATCCAGCCAGTTACCACATCTTGTTGTTTCTGCCTCCTCTAATCCACTGTTCTCTTCTTCCACAGAACCACTTCCCTGGTTCTGCCTTAAACAGCTCTCTTCTGATCTCTTGCTGCAGCTTCCTAATCGGTCTCCTTGCTTTTCAGTCCCTCTTCCCTCTAGTCTGTCCTCCCCAAGTTGTCAGAGTGATCACCTGAATCTGACCATGTCACTTCCCTGCCCAGCATGCTCTCTTGTTTCCCTGCTGCTTCTTTGCAGAAATAGAAACTCCTCTGGTATTTCAAGCCCACCCCCACCCTCACCCCCAGTCTGGCCTCAACCTGTCTTTTCTAGTTTCATTATATGTATGCCTGTGATTTGACTTTTCCTGCAACGTACATTGGATCCAAACCGGTCCTCTTGTTGGTCCTTACGTGTGGCATCCATCTCCTACCTCCATACCTTTGCATGTGCAGTCTCCCAGAATGCACTGCCACTTCACCTTTGCCTCTTGGGATCCTTCCATTGCTTTAAGACTTGTCTTAAGCACCTGTTTGTGTAGGAGTCTTTCCTTTTTTTCTTTTTAAATGGTACTTCATTTTTTTCCAAATACTTGTAAAGATGGTTTTCAACATTCATTTTTGTAAGATTTTGAGTTCCAAATTTTTCTTCCTCCCTCCCTTCCCTCCCCGCCTCTTGAAGCCAGAAAGCAATCTGATATAGGTTATACATTACAGTCATGTTAAACATATTTCCACATTAGTCATGTTGTGAGAGAAGAATCAGAACAAAAGGAAAAAAAAATACAAGAAAGAAGAAATAACAAAAAACCCAACAACAACAACAAAAGTGAAAATAGTATGCTTCAGTCTGCCTTCAGATATCATAGTTCTTTTGTTGGACATAGAGATCATTTTCCATCATGAGCCTTTTGGTATTGTCTTAGATCATTGTATTGCTGAGGAGAGCCACGTCTATCACAGTTGATCACCCCACAGTGTTGTTGAAACTGTGTACAACGTTCTTTTGGTTCTGCTCATTTCATTCAACATCAATTCATGTCTTTCCAAGTTTTTCTGAAATCTAACTGTAAATTTACAGCACAATAGTATTCTATTATATTCATATACCACAGCTTTTAAACATTCCCCAATTGATGGGCATCCCCCCTCAGTTTCCAATTCTTTGCCACTACAAAAAGAGTAGCTATAAATATTTTTGTACAGGTGGGTCCTTTTCCCTTTTTTATGATCTCTTTGGGATATAGACCTAGTAGTGGCATTATTGGGTCAAAGGGTATGCACATTTTTATAGCCTTTTGGTTATGGTTCCAAATGACTCTCCAGAATGGTTGGATCAGAAGAAGACTTGAATAAAAAAAAAAGAAAGTGAAAACAGCAAGCTTCAGTCTGTATTCAATCAGTTGTACCTATTTTCTTGTATTCTCTCCAACATTTATCATTTCCTCTTTTGTCATCTTTGCCATTCTGATAGTTGTGAAGTAGAACCTGTGTTTTTCTAATTATTAGTAATATGGAATATTTTTTCACATGATTGTGGATAGATTGAATTTCTTCCTTTAAAAACTTTCTATTCATATCTTGTAATCATTTATCAATTGGGAAATGGCTCTTGTAAATTTGAATCGATTTCTTATAAAGCTTAGAAATGAGACCCCTATCAAAGAAACTTGCTACAGTTTTTTTTTTCTCCAAAGTTATCAGCTTCCCTTCTAATTGTAACTACATTGGTTTTGTTTCTGCAAAAACTTTAAAATGTTATACAGTCAAAATTGTTAAAATGTTATACAGTCACAATTTTATCAACTGCGATCTTCTCTGTCCCTTGTTTTGTCATGAATTCTTCCCCATACATAGATATGAAAGGTAATTTCTTTGCTCTTTTAATTTGCTTGTCATTGGCTTTTTTACGCCTAAGTCATGTATCCATTTGGACCTTATCTTGGTATATAGCATGAAATTTTTATGTATATATAATTTCAGCTTGTCTCCTTTCACTTTTACCCTTGAAGCTGTTGTCAGATAGTGAGTCCTGACCCTGATAGCTGGGGTTTTGAGTCTTATTCAGCACTACCCTACTGTGTTCATTGGCTTTTGCATTTTGAATGCCTAATCCGTTCCACTAACTGATCTCTCTATCTCTGAACCGGAAACAGATTGAGGACAAATATAGTAGTATAGTTAGAGATCTGGCACTGTCAAGTTCCTTCCCTTCCTCCTCTTTTTCATTATTCTCTTGAGATTTTTTACCTTTTGCTCCTTATTATAATTTATGTAATGCCTTAGTAGCTGATTGTTATGGCAACGAATAAGAAAATTGATTTAGTTAGTATTATTTTTCATTATATTGCCCCTGCCTACCCAGGAGCAATGAATATTTCTCCAATTATTTAGGTCTATTTCTGTAAACAGTATTTTCTACTTGTATTCACTGTTAGAATGTTTTACAGTGTTATTAAAGGAGGACTCAGATAACACTTCCTAAAGATATCATTGTCAAAAGTCATTCATGAGGCAGGGTAACTTTAAGGGAGGCATTTGGGCCTGTTTCTTTTTTGCCTTCATTCCGTCTTTCCCTTCAGAGCTGCTTAGAATGACAGGTACTACATTTATCATGCTATTCCTTTTAAATATATAATAAAGTTATTGTAGAACTTTCTTTTTCCCCCCTCTTTCTTCCCTCCTCCCTTCCCTGCCCTAGAGATGGCTTATCATTAGAGACAAATATCTATGTATGTGTATGTATGCATGTATGTGTTTGTGTATGTGTAAAATTATTCCGTATACCTATCAATTCTTTTTCTGATGCAGATAGTACCTCCCTTCATATGTCTTTTGTAGTTAATTTAGGTATTTATAATAGTCAAAATGACTTAGTTGCTTAAAGTTGTTCTCAAAACAATATTTCTGTTGCTATATATAACATTCTCTTGGTTCTCATTTCTTTTTCAGCCTTTTGATTTTGTTTTACTACTTATTGTTCTCTCATGGGGTTATTGGCTTTTATGAAGTCCATTCAGAATTTCAGGGAGATTGTTGTATAGTGTGTTTTCTAAATTATTTGGGCTAAAGTGGTTTTCTAAAATTATTATTTGTTACTTATGTATTAGTGGCTATTTATATAATAATGTCTATTGCACCCATCTTGGTAGTGATATTTATTATTAATTAATATTGAATATCAGTAAAGAATCAACCATGTGGCAGTTCAGCACAAGCAGGAGAAAGGTTCCAGAGGACTCATGCACAGGCCAGGGGAGTGGTGAATGTACCTCTCCTTAAATCATACCACCTTGTACCCCCTGAAGCTTGGGACAGTGCATCCTAGAAGAAGTGCCCCATTTTAAGAAGGAGTTAAAAGTCAAGAAATAGGGTAGGAAAATGAGCAGACAGAAAAAAATTCTGGCCCTAGAAAGTTTCTATGGTGACAAGAAAGATCGAGGAAGATAGCAAGGTCAAGGCTCCTACATCCAAAGCTTCTAAGAAAAATATGAATTGGCTGCAGGCCATAGAAGAGCTCAAAAAGGACTTCTGAAAATAAAGTAAGAGAGGTAGAGGAAAAAATGGAAAGAGAAATGAGATGCAGGAAAGTCATGAAGAACTGAACTTTCTGAAGTGGGAGGGAGAAAGGGACTAAAACTGGGTCTGGGTCCCCTCCAGAAACTTATTAATAATTATTTTCTCACAATAGGCAAGATTTTGTACCTCTTGTACTAAGCTATTCCCTTTTTTTGTTCTTCTATAACCCTTATTTCTTTTCCAATTTTTTTCCTCTAGTGTTCTCATTTCATTGATTAAAAAACAAGCAAACCTTTTTTTAACTCTCTTTAAAAATTCTTGCTTTATGTCTTCTAGGAATTCTAGTTGCATGTGTATCCAAGCTGTGTTTTTTGGTTTTTGCTACTTTTTTGCTAGATGTTTTAGAGTTATTCTTGTCTCCTGGGTTTGTGCCTTAAGGATCTCTATCACCATAATAGTTTGTTTGTTTTAATGGTGGGATTCTTTTTTGTTTGTTTGTTTACTTATTCTTCTAGCTTGCCTGGACCTAGTGCTTGATATTGGGTTTTATCTACTTCATCTACTTCTGGAGACTGGTCTGACCAGTTCTATTGCTACTTTCTTGGGGAGTTGAGTATCATGTTGTTCCAGGATCTAAGGGACAGCTCGAACTAGGGACTATCAGTGCTTCCAGAGTTATCTGATCTAGGTCAAAATCTGATTGATGACTCCACGGTCTGAGCTCTGCTGGTTCTTGAACTAAGTTTAGGTCTGAAATACAGTTACTGTTGTTAGCTCTCTATCAGCTAGGAATCTCTTGAACAAACCACTGCTAGTTCCCAGCCAACTAGGAAGCTCTGCTGATTCAGAGTAACAAGACTGCAGGCTTCAGACTGAGCTAGAAGCCAGAACTGAGACCCTGCTCTGCTCCTGGGATCCAAGTCACATGCTGCTACTTATTTTTGAACTTAATCCTCTCTCAGTACACTATCTAGGACTTGCAGCTCCTCCTTACTCTTTAATACCACCCCTGGATACTGGTCTACCTTGTATCTGTGACCTGAAAATAGGTAGTGACAGGCTGCTAGATGGCACCTGTTCTTGTCATGGTGCCCTGGTATGTGTCTGGGGATGCTCCTATATGGGTCTGGGACCTCCCATTATCCTGATGTGCAACCTTTCCCTGTGTTGGAATGCTTCACAGGAGTACTTCTGGCCAAACCTTATCCCCAGTTATCTGCAGACCTCTCTGTCTCCCTATACTAACCTAGGCTGGAAAAATGACTCACTATGGCCTTTTTTCTTCATCAAGATTCAGTCTAGTGCATTGTCTAGGTCTTTTTGGAGTAGTTTTGAAGTGTGGAGCTCACTGTCCTGTTTCTCTTGCTACTCTGCCATTTACCTAAAATATCTTTCTGCCTTCTGGTTTCATTTATGGCAGAACTTCGAGAACAGTACAATTCATTTTGTTCCATAGTGTTTGTCATTCGATAAGTATTTGTTATGGGCCTGCGGTACCTCAGAAATTTTCTGGAGGAAATCAGGTAACCCTCTCCTTGAGAAGCTAAACCAAAGGACAGACACACCTAAAGAGATAAGTGGCACCTGATAGGGACTGAGTTAATTCCAAGACCACCACCCTTCATACCTATCTCCCCCTCAGGGAGATAAGCTTAGGCCTGGCTGCTCGCTTGAGTGGTGCCAGGGGGACAGAGATAACTGGAGAGATCGAGCCACCTCTTGCCCAACTTCTCCATGCCCACCCTTGGGTGATCACCCCCAATAAGGTAAATTTCTGCAGTCAGATAATCAACACATTGGTCCCACCATCGGTCCTCTATAAAAGTATTTGCCTTTCTCCTACTTGAGGAGATAGGTATCTCAGAGAACCAAGTCTCTGTGCCATGCCTTCTCCCCATGAGAAGTTCAAGGATTTCTCTCTTGCTTTCCATTTTCTAGAGCCCAAATCAAATATTATTTTATTCTAATTGGATTTGTTTGCGAGAGGGTATAATTCTCTAAAAAGGAATTTCTAAGGACCCCTACCCCAGCACTCCCCCAACCCAACCCATTTCCCCCAAGACATATTTTACATTTAGAGTACTAACAACGGCCAGTATTTTTAAAAAGGAAAAAAAAGTGCTAACCTTTCTGCAGTATCTCTACATGGTTATATAAGATGGTAACGGGTAGGTACCAAGGGCAGTGTTCTCCAACAAGGATTGTGCCACTTTGCAAATTAGTCAGATATGGCAAAGATGGTGTGTGTGTGTGTGTGTGTGTAAGAGAGAAAGGAGAGAAAAGCATTTATATAGCACCTACTATGTGTCAGGCACTGTGCTAAACATTTTACAATATTCTATCATTTGATTCTGACAACAACTGTGGGAGGTAGGTGCTATTATTATCTCTATTTTACAGTTAAGGAAACTGAGGCAAACTGGTACAGTGGCTTGCCCAGAGTCACACAAATAGTGTCTGAGGCTGGATTTGAACTCAAGTTCCTGACTCTGGGGCCAGTGCTCTGCTCACTCCACTACCTAATCAGATGTAAAAATAAAAGATATTCATAAAAATATTTATATTTTAAAAATTTAAAGATTCAGTACAGAAACTCATGTATTTTGTGTTAGAAAAAGTTTGTATATCTTTCTTTGCTTTAACATTTTTAACTTGTGTCAGAAAACAACTTAGTTTATAAGGTATTGATAAGATAAAAGGAAAGCAGTTTTGAATGAATCTACCATCGGCTAAAATTGGTTCTTGACTTTGGTGCAGAAATGATGAAACTGTTTAAGGTACCACAGGGTCTTTCCCAAGAGGGGAACATCTGATTAAAAGCAGCTCTCCCAACATTGCTGATTAATTATTGAGCAACAGACCTTTTCGCTAAGTCTGGGATGTCTGGGATTTGCTGTTAAACTTTGAAATTTGTAGTCTGAAATGAAATCTCAGGTTGAATTTGTTAGACTCATAATCTGATTTAAAAAGTAGAATTTCAGTAGCTATTTTTTTTTTCTGGAGCTAGGATAAACTTCTCATTAGAAATATCGAGCAGGCCTTTCTGCCACAGGGAAGGAATAGATTTTGTGGGAAAATAATACTGACTTAAGTTGTTGGAACATTCAAAGTAACCTGCAGGGACTGTCCATTATCTCCATGACTTTCCCCCTTCATTTCTGGGAGTTCGAATTTTAAAACAGAATTTAGGGCAAGGTTATTATTTTCAAATAGGTTCTGCTTAAGGCGGCTGCTCTAGGTGATGGTTATTTCAGGGAGGGCAGAAAGCTTGGCTAGTGTGACCAACAGAATTTAGGAATCTCTGGACCTCTGTGGGAATCCCACTTCTCGTTATCTTCATGACCTTGGGCAAGTCACTCACTTCTCAGGGTCTTGGTTTTCTCATCTGTCCAGTAAAGAGAGGACTGGACTCAGTGATGTATTATAAGGTCCTTGTAGAGCTCATTTTGAGCATCCCGTATTCTCAGGCATTACTGTGTGAATTGGTGAGTATGTCAAGGACTTCTGATTGCACCAGGCGGGAAGGTCTGGTTGTGACTATAACCCATTGATAGTGATTGATGCTGGGGGCAGCTAGGTGGTGCAGTGGATAAAGCACCAGCCCTGGATTCAGGAGGACCTGAGTTCAAATCTGGCCTCAGACACATGACACTTAATAGCTGAGTGACCCTGGGCAAGTCACTTAACCCTCATTGCCCCACAAAACAAAACAAAAAAACAAAATAGTGATTGATGCTTGTGTGGCAGTCTCTGCTCTAGGCCCTGCTGCCTGAGGGCCAAGGCTATTACATTTCGTCCTCCTACAGTTCTCGAGTACTATGGGGGGTGGGGGTGGGTTGGGGTATCTAGGCTCCTTGCTACTGACACCAGCCTCCATGAATGGCATTCTCTCAGTTGTAGGAGGATCCCTGCTCCTCCATTCCATTTAACCATGTAAAAGTCAGATTAGCTTTTACAAAGCAGTATTGACTTCCCAAGTATGTGGGGGCTTAATCATGCCCTTTTTGGGGGGGGGGAACCATAAAGGTTAAGTGACTTGCCCAGGGTCACACGGCTAGTTAGTGTCAAGTGTCTGAGGCCGGATTTGAACTCAGGTCCTCCCAAATCCAGGTTCTGGTGATTTATCCACTGTGCCACCTAGCTGTCCCCCTTAATCCTGCCTTTTGCCACCTCCTACCTAGGCTCTCAGGTTAGTTCGGTTCCCATATAGCACAACCCCAAGCTCCAGGTCCAGAATTGCCTTTGGGCTTGAGCCCCAGGTATCCTGGCCTCCCAGGGCTTCCCTGCTGCACTGGACGGCTGCATGTCGGGCCTGGAATCTTGGCTCCAAGGTCTCCATGGTGATTCCAGGCTTCCATTGCCTGTGCCTAGAACTGACGAGACAAATGGAACAGGCACACTTCTAGGGGGCCACAGAGTTTAAAAGGGGAGAGCAGGAGAAGGCAGCCCTTCCCCCCTTATCCACACGCTTCATGGCACCCATGCTGTGGGTGAACTTGGATCTTCACCCTCTCTGGAGGATGAAGGTAAGGGAGCAAGACTGTCTCAGGCCAGTCGTTTTAAAGACACAGCCAATTGAAAGGGGGCGGATGGGATTGCTGAGTACCCTCTCCAAGAAACAGAGCGCCTCTGCCTCCGTGTTAGGTGGTCTGGGAGTGTGCCAAAGCCTCTCAGTTTTAGGGACCCCCTCACTCCTCATCAGCGCGTATATTTCAGACTGGATTTGAACCCCAAGCCTGCCACTCATTCCACTCCGTTGGGCTGCCTCTTTGGGGTCACCTGGTCGAGTTTTTGCTGTGTCGTTCTCTTTCTGGGAAATAAATGTTAACAGCTAACTCCCCCTGCAGTAACTGAAACCAGAATGAAAGAAAATTGATTGGATGATCTCTCGTGTTTCCTAGTCACCAAACTGCTGTTATAGTTCCAAATGTGACCCGGTGAGATGGTGTTTATTACACTGTAGTATTGGACTTCCTCCGCCTTCTAGCAAATGTATCCTGTTGTACTTCCAGAAGAAAAGGGAGCAAGCAAGCTAGCCAGTGGTCACAACAGCAAAGGGGGTGTGTGTGTGTGCGCGCGTGCGCGCATAACCAGGTCGTTCCTATTAATAACCCCAAATTTGTAAACAGAAGCAGAGGGAATAAGAGTCTAGCCATGATGCAATTTAATGACCTGCTTTCTCTAGAAGATCCCAATTAGACATTGACATGCAGAAAAGCTTCTTTGACGTGGGGGGGGGGGCGGCATAATACTTGGGATAGTGCCAGGGATTATTGTCATTCCCCCAGGTTTCCACTGATTTTTTTTTTTAAGAAGCAACAACTTGACCCTGTTCAAACCTCCAGTCTGACTCATTTTGTTCTTTTGAAACCAAAGCTTTGTGCATTTTTACAAAGATGCTACCAATTCCTTCTTCCTCTTTTTTAGTAGCTGTTTCCATAGCAACACTTCTAGCTGATGCCAGGGTGAGGTCTATGCTCCAAGAAGTCCCCCGAGCACTTACTGCCAACTGAAAACAGATCCAGAATGTCAGAGCAGATGTCTTGAGAGTATTTGGACAAACGGTCATTTTAATGGTGAAGTTGATGCCTCAGAAATCCCCCGGATTTGAGCTCAGCTGTTTATCAGCCCCCTTTGGTCAGTGCATGTGAGTTGTTAAAGCTAACTCAGCGCTGTGTTCTGAATGCCCAGTTTGGACGTTGTACCCATGGTGGCTGCTGCAAGGATTAACTCATCTCTTCAGCTCAAAGAAATGGGACCAGAGACCCGGGTGGGAAAGCTGCCAGCAAAAATCTGTGGTCCCAACAAACTGTTCATTGGCCAGCCTGCCAAGGACAGCTATCTGAGACAAGAGAGCATCCTGGCCCACATGCCCAGGCCTGGCTGTTGGTTCAGCATCAGGCCTGGAGAAAGCGTGTTGGCCAGCCAGATCAGCGCCATGATGGAGAAGAACCCTAAAGAGAGAGAGAGAGAGAGAGAGAGAGAGAGAGAGAGAGAGAGAGAGAGAGAGAGAGAGAGAGGAAATACAGAATCTTACAAGTGGAAATGAAACTGGTGTGAGAAGGCTTTCTCCTATTCTACCAGAATCCTTTGTCCCTTTTAGTTCCATGTAAAAAGAATCAGGGTTTTCCCTGGCTGGCTTGCTGCTCCCAGCAGATGCTTCTCCTGAAGTGTCCATGACCCACGTTTAGTCCACTCATCCCTGATGAGGGTGGGGCCCTTGACAAGTACTTACACCCACCTGTAGAAACCAGGCTGCCGGCTGACAAGAGCAGAGACAAGTAGTAAAGTTCAGGGGTGGTTTTCTCCTGTATAAGAAAGGATCTGTGAGGAACCATTGCTTTCCTCGATCTAGCACTATGCATTGAAAATATGCATCACTGGGTATTTCTATGGGAAGATGAATTGATATTTCTTTGGCTGTTAAAGCAAGAAATAGGAAATTTACTCCCATGTCATACTAACCCAACAGTTTAATTTCTTGCCATTAGCATAAGTGGTTTTTAGATTACTTTGGGAATATGGAATTTTTAACCACTAATGTAAAAGTCCCCTGATTATCCCTTGGTATAGCAATGTGATACAGTAGTAGAGGGCTGCCCTTGGGATAAGGAAGATGAGGGTTCTGGTCCCACCCCGACACACACATGCACGCCCTGAGCTTCTCAGAGCCTCATTTGAATTGCTGAACAATATAGGTAGAGGGAGTTATCACACCAGAAGTGCCCTGCACTGATGAAATTGCAGGTCTAGACTAAAAATAAAAACCCCTTAATTATTAAATTGAATGTGTTGTGGTTCTCTGCTCCCTCAATCATTAAATCTGTTAAGACCTGGGTCCGAGTAGTCATGCCTATCTTTCCACACACAAGCATTTTCTCTTTGTATGTGCTGAATACTCTAGTGGTGTGATTTCCTTTTTTCCATCAACAAGCATCTACAAAGTATCACCAGCACATGAAGAAGGAGGAAGGAAGGGAGTGCATTCCAGGCAGGCAGCACAACCCGTGCAAAGGCACAGTGATGGGAAAGGGAGGCCATGTGTGAAGGACAGGAGACACAGTTTGCCTGCGTGATCTCTTACATGACTTGGGTTAAGATGAACCAGTAGGAGCACACTCCCTCAGAAACTTACGCAGTCAGAGGCCAGGGCAGTTAAGACCATAGTGCAGACTCCCTCAGCAAAGGAGGCGACCCCCAAGACTGCAAAGAGTCCCCCCAGGGCCTTGGGCCCTGGTTCCACCTGAGTGAGGAACAAAGCGAGGCCTGAAAGGAGAATAAGGAAACAATGAGGAGGACTCAGCTTACAGATGCTCTTTTAAGTGCAGATGTACCTCATCTCTCTGTATCTGTCTGTATATCTCTATCTGCACACTCGCGCGCACACACACACACACACACACACACACACACACACACACACGAGTCTATAGAAGCTAAAGGAACCCAGGACATGGAATCAACTTCTTTGTTTCCATATGTTAGTTCTGGGAAGACAGAGCAGGAAATGACCCAGGAAATGAGCTGTTTGGCCCCTGTAGCTCAGTATTCCATTAGAATGGTCAGGAACTTACCAGTGGTGAAGAAAACAAAGATGATGTTAACCACCAGGTTGCAGAGGAGGGGCTGGCTGCAGTAGTGCGCAGACTTGGGCCTGGAAATCAACGCACCCCACGACAGTTTAATCCCCAGACCTGCCTGCTCCGCCGTGACTCGGGGGCTGCCGTTCCCTCTGTAGCCCTGCCTCTATCTGGAGCTCTGGGCAGCCGGCTTTTCAATTTTGTCCCATCCCCCCCATGTTAGTGAGAATAGCAATAGCCCACAAGTCACGAGTTATTTCACAGAGCCATTTGGCTTTGAATGTGAAACATTAATGTGATATATTGATGAGAGAATAATTTTTAGAGATTTTGTTTTCTTTGCAACAGTAGATGAGTGATACGAGAGACTGTGTAACATAGTGGAAAGTGTGCTGGATTTGGAGATGGGGACCTAGATTCGAATCCCAGCCCTGCTACTTACTACCTATGTGACCTCGGGCTTCATTTCCTCATCTACAAAATGAAGGGGTTGGACAGGTGACTTCTCAAGTCCTTCTCAGCTCTCAATCTGTGGTGCCACGAGCCTGTGTTTTAAATTGTCCATCTTCTGCAACAACAGAATGATAGATTGGAAGCCGGAAGAGGCGTGAGATGTATCTCATCTAAACTCAGTATACAGAAGGGAAAATGACTTCCCTTAGGTCACCTGGGAAATAGATAGCAGAATCACGCCCCCACCCTCTGATTCTTGATCCAAAGCGCTTTCCATGCTGACACTGCCTTCTATCTGCAATGGCAGCCCCCAAGCTCAGAATTAGGCTGATCCTGCAGGCATCTAAAAGAGAAAAGCCTTTTCTTCTGTCTCAGGTTGGTCCCAGGCCCAGGGCTTTTGAGTGCCCACATTACCAGCATACGCTTTCTTGATGCCAAGCATGGTGTCAGGTGCATCAAAGTGTCCCTGAATTCATTGACTTAGTGGCTGAGTCCCTTATCGGCCCCTTGTGGTCTCATTCTGGTTTTCTATCAGAGGATCTTTAGAAGGAGCTTTGTTCTGTCTGGGTGATTTTAGTTGGATCATCCTCAGCCCTTAGACATTAGCTGATGTTGCACTGGTAAGAATTGGTCCCTAGGGGATGCGGAGATTGGAACAAAGAACCTCTCTCAGTGTCTCATTTGGAATGGCTTTGGATGCTCTAAGAAGCAGGCTTTGATCTCAGGTTACACCTAAACCAGCCCCTCTCTAGCCCACCTAAACTTACGTTAGACATTTTGTATGAATCATTTTCTATCTCCAAAGAGGTGACTAGATCTGACTGGAGCCAGGAGAAGAAGCCATGGGACAGTCTGCAATTAAATTCTTTTCAGGGACTCGCAACTCTGCAGGTAAGACAAGCTTTAGGGCTTCGAGGTGCCCAGAATCCCCCTCACAATAGTGGCAGCTGCAGGGGCTGGGAAAGCACTTACCTGAACAGGACCCAGAAGTGAAGGAGCAGAATGGCCAGTCCAGAGACGAGGACGGTCACCTGGCTGAATACAGGTTGTTCATTACTTATTCAGGGGGTAAGATCATCTCCTAGAAACCAACTCTGGGTTTTGTTACAAGGCAGCGAGTGCAGTGGGAAGTTGCGGAGGCTGTTGTTTGTAGCCTCGCCGCGCTCCCACACTCGAAGTCCATCCCACTAGACTCAGAGTGTGGCAGACTCTGCCTTGGGAACAAGCCTGCACCTCTAGGTTCCCTCACACCAGTCAGCCCCTCTTCCTGAGGGAGCAGATGCCTAAAAGCCTGTCTCTCATTGCTCCCAAAGGCAGCTTCCAGTTGAGTCCTTCACGCTTGGCTCCTAAAGCACAAACCCTTGTCATGATGTGCTTGTCCTCATATGCTTGGGATATGCTTCATCTAACTTAAGGTTCCCTGGGGCCGGGGCCTGGGCTGCCCACTTCTGTCATGTCTGGCTTCACATGACAGTAATGTCATTCGGGCCCTTTTCATTTGGAATGGGTTTTTAAGGGGAGTTGAAGGGGCAGCTAGGTGGCACAGTGGATAGAGAACTAGCCCTGGATAAAGGAGGACCTGAGTTCAAATCTGACCTCAGACACTTGACACTTACTAGCTGTGTGACCCTGGGCAAGTCACTTATTGCCCTGCAAAACCAAAAAAAAAAAAATAAGGGGAGTTGAGTGGCATAAACTTTCAATAACCCCAAACTTGAACTTTTTTTTGCTAATGTTGCCAATGAGACTGATTTATTTTTGACCTAAATGTGCCATAACTTCCACATCCACGTGTGGAGTACAGATACTTGGCCCCATTAGTTATTTCAGCAGTACTGCCACTGTTCCAGATATTTTGGGAAGTGATTTCTGAATAAGTATATGAGCCTTAGAACACAATTGCTTAGACCCAGAACTGGCATTACCCAGCTTCCTTGACTTCCTATTCTCCTGACTTGGCTCTGAGACTTGGATATTTACAGAAATTCAATACATTCTCCAAGGAGCCACTATGCAGAATACTTCATGAAGTGTTGGCAGACCGTGTCGGAATAGGCCAACTCTTATTTAGAGGAGCCTAAATTCTGCTCCCTTTGGGAAAAAAAAATGAGGCACTCACTGCTTTAGTTATTCTTCCTAAACACAGATGCCTCTTGTGAACATGCTGCATTGTCCCTTGGAGAGCTGGACAAGTCAAGATTCCAGTCCCTTTTCTCCCCTCACACCATCAGGCCTGATTTTAAAATCTTGACTTGACTAATTCCTCAGAAAGAAATAAAAAGTCTTCCCTATTTAGGCATGTTCTTCAGCCCCCAGCCAATGTTTATAGGTAGAGATACTTACAGCCTGAGGTGGGTAGGTCTGGGAGGCCAGGGTCGTAAGTGATAGGCTGTGTGCACCAAAGTAAAGTGAATCATGGTTAAGAGAATCCTTGAACACGTGTGAGAGCCAAAGCCTTGGTGTTAAGCCTCTAACACCAGGCGTTCTTCTAATGCTGGTGACATCCAGGACCCCTGAAGCCTAGGGACTCTGTCTCAGATTCCTGTTTTTAAATACATAGAGTCAAATACACAGGATTACAAAGGAAACCAACTATATTGAAATATAAGTATCAAGACATATTTTAAAAACAAGGTCATATCCCAACAAACAAACAAAAAACCAAAAACAAGGTCATAGACTGTAGACCATAGATCTATCTGTCAGGCCTTACCCAAGCCACTCCCTCAGGTAGGTAGAAATTTCTGTTCCCTGAGTCATTCTGGGCCTCAGTTTGGGGGGTCAGATGAAGGCTTTCCACCGCATGGTTTCTGCTCTCTGAGACTGGCTATGCTTCTCAGTGACTCCCATTTGAGAACAGTAACAGAAGCTTGTGACAAGCAGAGCCAGAACACTCCTGGCTCAGGTGACAGTAGTCAACTCAGTTGGCCTGCCCTCATCCCACACCCTCCCAGCTTCACTTGGGAGTGTAGCCAGCTGTCGACAGGTAATGATGCAGTTCAGTTTGCCCAGGAAGATATAATCCATGACTTGGTTACCATGGGACCCAGAGGGAGATGACTGGCCACAGTCTTGCTCCAGCAAGCCTGATTTAACGCCATTAATCTCTTTTCCAGTCGAGATTGGACTAGCATCGTTTATTTAAACAATTGTAGATTGGGTAAGAAAGAAACTGATATGTGAATAGCATATGTCGAATATCAGTTGTTCAGAGAAGCATGGGAAGGGTTAGGAACCTGTGTAGAACGAAGTAAGCAGAACCCAAAGAACAATATGCCCAGTGGCAACCAACACATATGAAATGATCAGAGAAAGGAAGAGGGAGTGCAAACCAGTGCAGTACCAGAGGAGAGACGATGAAACACTCTTCTCCACACATTAGGAAAGGAAGGAAAGGAATTGGAACAGAATGCTACATAGATTGTCAGATAGGGTCACTGTATGGGGTGTTATTTTCTTTGTGAAAAGGGAGAATTTGGGGCAGCTAGGTGGCGCAGTGGATAAAGCATTGGCCCTGGAGTCAGGAGGACCTGAGTTCAAATTTGACTTCAGACACTTAACATTTACTAGCCGTGTGACCCTGGGCAAGTCACTTAGCCTCACCAAAAAACAAAAAGGGAGAATTTAATCTAGGGAGAGTAGGAGGGGAGGATATTTCTAGAGATGGCCATAAAATAAAACAAGACAAAAAAAATTTCAGGAGAAGGGAGTTAGAAGAATGGTAATGAGGCACCCATAGTATGTGGGGATGGCTCTTAGACATACATAAAGGAAGCCAAAGAGTTAACATGCAAACCTTACCAAAAAGGTTCAGTATTGGGGCCAGTTTTCAATGGAATATCCCTTACTGATTTGGGAATTTGAAATTAAATCAGATATTCATTAGGTAGGCTAGATTTAGAGTTATAGAATCTTAGAGGTCATCTTACCCAACCCTCCCATTTTACAGAAGAGAAAACCAAGGCCCAGAGAGGTTAAAGTGACTTAACCAATGTCAAGATACAGTGATGGATCAATTGATTGGTAAAACATTTAACCCTTCCTGTGTGCTAGGCACTGCGCTAAGCACTGGGGTGCTTGCCCCCAAAGGAGGTGTGACAGAGTATCTGGGAGGTGGTACGGAGGCCTGGCTCCCAGCAGTACCAGGCAGGTGCTGACCTTTCCAGGAGTAGTGGAGCCAAGGTGGAGGAGAGGGTCCAGGTCAAGGTGGCTCAGAACGGATCAGGATCTGAAACCAGGGCCTCTGCTTCCCCTCTTCCCACTACACCACAGTATCGTGAGAGAGCCTTCCGAGAACATTCTGGAGAAGCTTAGTTTTTCTAGTTATGATTCATATTTACTAGTAAAAGTCCCAAAAAAGAATAGAGAAAAATCCGAAACCTAGTCATATAGACTCTTCTTACCAGTAATAATATTTGGGGGAAAAGTATAAAGTGTTCCACTGTGAACAGCATTAAAAGACACAGAAAAAATGACAGGAAAGCAGGATCAAAATGGTCTCATTGATTTCTGCCTAGAGCTCAATCCCTGCCCACACTCAGCTGTGGTTTGGACCACACCCAGCATGGTGCAGAGTAAAGAGGCTCAGGCTGGGAGTCGGGAAAGGCTTGGGTTCAAATTCTGACTGACGTTTAGCCAGTGTGTGATCAACCCCTGTGTGCCTCAGTCATCAGTAAATGATATGATGCAAGTGAAATGCTTTATGAACCTTAAAGTGGGGCAGCTAGGTGGCACTGTAGTGGATAAAGCACCGGCCCTGGATTCAGGAGGACCTGAGTTCAAATGTGGCCTCAGACACTTGACCCTAGCTGTGTGACCCTGGGCAAGTCACTTAACCCCCATTGCCTTGCCCCCCCCCAAAAAAAAGAGCCTTAAAGTGCTGTGTTAATGGCACCCACCCTTTTTGTGTACCTTGGTGTCTTCAGAGCACCTTGTACTTCTCTTGGCAATGTGGGTGAAAGGCAGGACTTGGGGTCAGGAAGGCCTGGGCTCGAGGAATCATAGATCTGGTTCTGGAAGAGACCTTAGGGGCTTCGCATCCAGCTCCCTTGTTTTACGGTTTAGGAACCCAAGGCCCAGGGAGAAAACAATCTGGCCATCTTCTCATTTGTAAAGTGGACACAAGAATCCCTGTGGCTCTGCCTCACAGGGTTGTCCTGAGGCTCCCATGAGATGGTGGAGGTAAAATCGTCTGCAGACTGGAAAACCCCTTAGAATTAATAGTTATTACAGCACGGGGCCCGGTCAATGTTTGACAAGTACAGGAGTGTCGGTTCTTCCCCAGAAATGCCTCTCCTACCCCTTCCTTCCCATTCTCACCTCCATCACCCCAAAGCTTCACCTCACATCTGGACCAACACAGGAGCCTCCTAAGTGTCCCTGTCTGCAGCCTCTCTCCTTCCCATTCTGCCTACTCCTACAAAGATGAGCTTTCCTGAAAGGCCACATTTATCACGTTATTCCTTTATTCAGAGAGGATACACTTTGCATTCCTAACCTCTCTCGAGGCCAGCCTTGAGCCACCACTCCAGTCTGGTCTATCATTATTCCTACATAAAAAAGAGCACTGAACTAACTGGAAGATAGAAGACTTACCCTCAGGATTATCCTACGCAACTATTGACTGACTCTTTAACCTTCATTTGTTAAATGGCTGCAGTGTTGGTAGAAGAAGCAAATGTGTCTCATGGGTGGCATTGAAGACTGGCTCAGTCTTTTTTTAAAAAATAATATTTTATTTTTTCTCAAGTTACATGTAAAGATCATTTTTAACATTAAAAAAAAATTTTGAGTCCCCAATTTTTTCTCTGCTTCCCTCACTACCCCCTCCCTGAGACAGTAAGCAATTTGATATAGTTTCTACACATTCAGTCATGCAAAATACATTACCATATTAATCATGATTTGAAAGAAAGCACAAACCCAAAGAGGAAAGAAAACCTCACCAAAAGAAAGAAAGAAGGAAGGAAGGAAGGAAGGAAAACATACTAGTATGCATTCAGATTCCATCAGTTCTTTCCCTGGAGGTGGATAGCATTTTTCATCATGAGTCCTTTGGAATTGTCTTGTATTGCTGAGAATAGCAAGTTCATTCACAGTTGATCATTGTACAGTATTACAGTTACTATGTACAGTGTTCTCCTGGTTCTACTCACTTGACTTTGCATCAGTCAATTCATATAAGTCTTTCCAGGATTTTCTGAAATCATTTCTTATAGCGCATTAATATTCTATTACTACAACTTGTTCAGCCATTATCCAATTGATGGATATCCCCTCAATTTCCAGTTGTTTGCCACTACAAAAAGAGCCACTATAAATATGTTTTGTACAAATAGATCCTCCCCCAGCTTTAAAAAATATCTTTAGGATACAGACCTAATAGTAATATTTTTTTTAAGTGATAAACATCCTTTGACCACTAACCAGTTGGGGAATGGCTTGTATTCTTACAAATTTGACCCAGTATTCTATGTATTTGAGAATGAGGCTTTTATCAAAGACAATTCCTATTAAAAAAAATCATTTCTCAGCTTTCTGCTTTCCTTCTAATCTTGGTTGCATTGACTTTGTTTATACAAAGCCTTTTTAATTTAATATAATAAAAACTGTCCATTTTACATCTAATAATGCTCTCTATCTCTTGTTTGGTCATAAATTTTTCCCTTCTTCATAGATCTGACAAGTAAACTATTCCTCGCTCTCCCAATTTGCTTATGGTATTACCTTTATGTTTATATCATATACCTATTTGGATCTTATCTTGGGTGTAAGATGTTGGTCTATACCTTTCTGACATAGTTTTCCAGCTTTCCCGGCATTTTTTGTCTACTAGTAAGTTCTTGTCCCCTGGGACAAGTTGGGATCTTTGGGTTTATCAAGCACTAGATTACTCTGCTCATTTTACTAATGAGTCTTGTGGACCTAATCTATTTCACTGATCCACCACTCTATTTCTTAGCCAGTACCAGATGGTTTTGACAATTATCGTTTTATAATACAGTTTGAGATCTGATATAGCTAAACTACCTTTCTTCACATTTGTTTTTGTTAATTCCCTTAACATTCTTGACCTTTTGTTCTTCCCTCTTAATTTTGTTATGATTTTTTTAGCTCATTAAAATAATTTTTGGTAGTTTAGTATGGCACTGAAAAAGTAGATTAATTTAGATAGACTTATCATTATTATATTGGCTCAGTCTATGCATGAGCAATTAATAGTTTTCTAGTTGTTTAGGTCTGACCTTATTTGTATGAAGTGTTTTGTAATTGTGTAATTGTGTTCATATAGTTCTTGGGTTTGTCTTGGCAGGTATTTTATGTTGTCTAGTTATTTTAAATGGAATTTCTCTTTCTATCTCTTGCTGCTGGACTTTGTTGGTAATATATAGAAATGCTGCTAATTTATGTGAGTTTATTTTATATCATGCAACTTTCCTAAGATTAACTATTTCAACTAATGTTTTAATTGATTCTCTTTCAGGTAGTCCAATAATTTTTAAATTATTTCTTCTGGATATATTTTCAAAGTCAGTTGTTTTTCCCATGAGATGTTTCATATTTTCTTCTATTTTTTCATTCTTTTAATTTTGTTTTATTGTTTCTTGATATTTCATGGAGCCATTAGCTTCCACTTGCCCCATTCTAGTTTTTAAGGAATTATTTTCTTCAGTTAGCTTTTGTACCTCCTTTTTCATTTGGCCAATTCTACTTTTTAAGGAGTTGTTTTCTTCAGTGAATTTTTGAAAAAAAAATAAATTTAAATTAAAAAGCAAATTTTTTTATATCTTTTTCTATTTTTTGTAACTCCTTTACCAAGCTGTTAACTTTTTTCATGATTCTCTTGCATAACTCGTTTATTTTCCCAATTCTTCTTCTACCTCTTTTATTTGATTTTTAAAATCTTTTTTGAGCTCTTCTAGGAACTCTTTTTGGGCCTGAAACTGGTTCATATTTCTCTTTGAGGCTTTGCATGTAGGCATTTTGACACTGGTGTCCTCTTCTGAGTTTGTGTTTTGATCTTCCCTGCCACCATAGTAGTTTGGCTTTCTATAATTAGGGTGTTTCAGTTTGGGGTTGGGTTTTTTTGCTCATTTTTCCAGCCTATTTCATGACTTTTAAAATTGAACTCTGCTTCTGGAATACAGGGGATACTATCCTAGGCTTCTTGTGCTGGGGGCCAGGAGCATGGCCACTGGCCTGCTACACCAGGATCTCTGGGTCTGGACACTCACCTGCTGTTCTGGGGCTGCCTGACTGGGAGCTGGAAGCCTCACAGCTGACCTGCAGTGCACTAGACTGCTGAACTGGGTCCTCCATTACTGATCTGTGCTGGGGCTAGGGTCTTCCCACTGACTTGTCTGGACACTGGAGTGATACAGATCTTTCCTTCAGTACTTCTAAGTTATCTTGGGCTGCATTCTGCCACTCCAGAATTCACTTTGACATCTGATTTAAAGTTGTTTGGAGGGGGAATTTGGGAGAGCTCAGGCACGTTCTTGCTTTTTCTCTGTCATCTTGGCTCCACCTCCTGGCTCAGTCTTTCTGAAAACTAATAATAAAAAAGGCACATTTTTATAGGCCAAATATAGAGAAGTTGTTATTCAGCTGTGTCCAACTCTTGACCACATCTATGAGTTTTTCTTGGCAAAGATACTGGAGTGGTTCCCATTTTACAGATGAGGAACTGAGACAAATTAGGGGTTTAATGACTTTCCCAGAGACACACAGCTAGTGTCTGAGGCTGTATTTGAGCTCAGATCTTCCCAGTGCTCTATCCACCGTGCCAACCAGCTGCTCCCAAATATAGAGAGGAGATCCATGCAAAGCACTTTCCTGGCAACTGCTCTGTGAGGTATGTGGTGTAGTATCGTTATTTCCATTTTACAAATGAGGAAACTAAGGCTCAGGGACATGAAGAGACTTGCCTGTGATCATATGGCTAGTAAGTTTTGGGACAGGGATTCAAAGCTAAGTCTCCTGACTCCAAGTGCATCATTCTCTGGCAACATGGAACTAGAAAGAAAGATCCTTTTATGCCTCTTGACCTAGTCATTTTAGAGTTAAGTGGATCCCTTTCAAAGCAGTAACACAAAAGGGGAAAACTATTGATGCGTACAAAGAAATTCATAGGGGCAGCTAGGTGGCACAGTGGATAGAGCACCGGCCCTGGAGTCAGGAGGACCTGAGTTCAAATCTGGCCTCAGACACTTAACACTTACTAGCTGTGTGACCCTGGGCAAAGTCACTTAACCCCAATTGCCTCACTAAAAAAAAAGGGGGGGGGAAGAAATTCATAGCAGTGCGGTATTTTTTTTTCTGTAGAAAGAAGGAAAAAACAATTTATTCTAAAGGGAGAAAGACATTTAATTTTACATTCTTTGGAAAATACAGCTCAATGCACCTCCAATACCTTTAGGGTCCATTTTTCCTCTGACCATGCTCTCCAGGAGATGAACAAAACTGTCGACATTCATCTTGCTGCAGGAGTCTCAAGTACATTATTTGTTTGATACAGTAAAATGGTGGAGGGAAGAGGGCATAGACCATCTCCCTAAAATCCTGGTTTTCTGCATCCAAAAAGGACACATTCGCTTAGCATGCTGGGCATGGACTTTAGATCAAGTAGGCACACAGTTTCACAAAAATTTGTAAACATGTATTAACAGGAAAAAAATGCTGCATTTTAGAATAAGGGGGAGGGGCAGCTAGGTGGCTCGGTGGATAGAGCACTGGCCCTGGAGTCAGGAGGACCTGAGTTCAAATCCGACCTCAGACACTTAACACTTACTAGCTGTGTGACCCTGGGCAAGTCACTTAACCCCAATTGTCTCACCAAAAAAAAAAAAAAGAATAAGGGGGAAATTCAACTGTAGCGAAAATGTTGAGGGCAGCGGATCTCTAAACAGACGAGTTAAGGTGGTATTTGGATGAAGAGGTATTTCAGCATGCAGAGCGTTTATCTTCTTTACCTAGATGACAGAACTGCACAGATCTTCCTCCTCCTTAAGGCTGGTGACATTTGAGACTCCAGATGGTTTCACTTTGACTCTGGTCCAGAGGGAAGGGGGGACTGGGCCAGAGTAGCCATCAGCCAAAAGAGATAGTGACACACAGCACAGGCTGTCAGCGTGGTGATGATAACACCTCAGCCGGGGCCTTTGGGGAAGAAGCAGAGGACTCCCCCTCCCAGAACATGCTTGTCATGATGATGGGCACCAGAGGCCTGGGGACGCCAGCAGCAGAACCATTTCTGACAGTGACACCCTGGAAGTTCCTCACATATGCAGCAACAGGGGAATGGGCTAAACAAAGCACAGGCTACTAAGAGGCTAGAATACTGTCAGGCCATCAGGAGTGAGACTGGGATCGGTGTCAACACCTGGAAAGGTTTGTATCAATAATGTTAAAGGAAAGAAAGCAGAAGCCCAGATAGTGTGTCACAGTGATTGCAGTGGGGTCGAATTGGGCATTTCTTTCACTTAGGAATTTTTACAAAACACGATTCTGAGAAAAGAGCCAGAGGCTTTACTGGGCTGCTCAAGGGCTCCATGACACCACATAGATGAAGAACCCCAGGCTTAATAATATATGCTTATTAATGGATTGATTTTTTAAAAATTGAGTTTTGAATAGGTTTTGGTTTTTAAAAGTCCCTTAAAGTCCAAATAAAAATGAATAGAATGAAGGGTTGGATTAGCTGCTTGCTCAGGTCCCTCTTTCCTTTGAGGACCCTTTTGTACTTTGCTCTGGTCGGCTGCAGCCAAAGAAGTCATTGAGTTGTGGCCAGGCTGCTGCTGAGGCCCTGGGGAGTGAGGAAGAAGGTGTGACTGTTTGGGCCCATGGCCTTTGCCTCTCCATAGAGTCAGTGCAGACAATCTCACGGGTTACAAAGCTGAATTCGGGTTTCTGTCGGGTCACTTGTTTTTTTGTTTTGTTTTTTGTTTTTTTTTAGTGAGGCAATTGGGGTTAAGTGACTTGCCCAGGGTCACACAGCTAGTAAGTGTTAAGTGTCTGAGGCCGAATTTGAACTCAGGTCCTCCTGACTCCAGGGCCAGTGCTCTATCCACTGTGCCACCCAGCTGCCCCTGGTCACTTGTTAAAGAGAAGGCCCTCTGGCCCTTTCTTGGTCCTCACCAGCCTCGCTTGTTCCTCCCTTCCGTAGTGGCTTGTACGGGCCCCACCATGGAGGATTTGGAGAACAGAACGGAGGTGGTCCTCCTGGCCTGTGGCTCTTTTAATCCCATCACCAACATGCACCTGAGGCTGTTTGAGCTGGCCAAGGACTACATGAATGAAACAGGTAAGGCAGCCGAATAGCCGTCTAACCCCTCATGGCTGGAGCCATCCTCGCTGGTGTGGTTGCCTGGGTTCTGGACCAGGTGGGGTCCTTCAGAGGCCGCAGGCTTCTGTTCCTGGTCTTTGAGACCCACCACCACAACTCGGCAGCCCCCGATCTTCCCAACCTCATCTCGTGTCCTCTGCCCAGACTGTGCTCAGTCCAAAGCGGACACATCTCCCCAGACACACGCTGTTCTGCCCTCTCTGTTTTGGCTTATGCCGGAGCCTGAGTCCCAGAGGGCAACCTAGGGCCTCCCTTTCTCTCTTCCCCACTGAATTCCTACCCAGCCTTCAGATGCCATCAGCTTAGCACAGAAAGCACCTTCAGCAATCAGGGCGAGGTGAGAGGTGGGGAGTGCTGCCCGTGCAAACAAGAGGCCTGGGGTCAAAACCTGCCTCTGACATGTCCTGACTGTGTGACCCTGTCCATGCCCTGGACGGCTCTTGGAATGACAGGCCACAGTGCTAGAGCTGGGAGAGGCCTCAGTGGTCCTGCGGTCCCACCCTCTCCTTTTACAGAGGGAGAACGTGAGAGCCAAGCAGGAGACATTTTCAAGGTGTAAGCCTCAGAGACGAGATTGAACGTGGGGCTTATCATTCCGGAGCCAACCCTTTCTTCTCTGGTGCCAAGTAGCCTCTCTCGAGGCTCTGAGCTGCAGAGCAGGTGGCGATCTGCTTTGGTGAAATTGACTTCCTCCCTGGAAGTTTGGCACTGCTGAAATCACGGGTTCCTGAAATCCGGTACAAAGGGCAGGGCACTCACTGGGTTCGGTGCTGAGAAGGGTGTTCTCAAGAAATTTATGTCCTCATGTGGTGTGGGCAGAAAACAAGTGTGTTTCCAGGTGAGTGAGGGGTGGGGCACAGACATTTAGACAGATACAGAAGATGTAAGGGCTAGGCAGCATTTTCAATTGGTCAGAGAAGAGGGAGGTGAAAGTGTGTCTCAGGCATGGGGGACAGACTGCACAGGGTGCACAGGTGGGAGGCCCCCAGCTTATCATAACCTTCCCCCTCATTCCTTAGGTAGCTCAGGGTTATGCATCTCCAAGACATTTAATAACTACTGAGAAGTCGTCTGTATTATAGACACCTGTGTTGGTGCTTTATCCTTTTAATTGACCTATGGATGTCTTAGATGATTCTGATTCTCCCTGTCCCCATTGCTCTCCCACCCCCTAGCAATTAGCTCAGTGCTCTGTACACACTAAGAATTTAATGGATGCTTATTGTTCCATTTTATATCACATTCTATCCGGACTCAAGTATATACACTTAGGTGAGGAGACTGTGAGGGGTGGGCCCAGTTTACCACTGTATGTGGCCAGTGGCCTATGAGACCAATTCATTTTTACTGCACTTTTAGAGAAGGAGAAATAAAAGAGCCTCAGCCACATTCAGTCCCTAAAAATTCCCCGGTCCTGGCTTCAGGAACCTTTATCTGAACCTCTTTGCAGAATTAATTCCATTGATTTAAGGCACCAAGCCATAGATTTTGCCCTTCATGGTCAATTTATAATGTGCTTGGAGAAACCAGAGGAAGGGGGTCCCAAGGGGCTGGGCTGAGGACTGGAATTGTTCACAGTGAACCTAGACAGCAACTCCATCAGAACTCCCCTGTGGGGCACTGACCAGTTATGGGGATTTCTGGTGAAGCAGGCCCCCAGCCTGTCACCAGGTGGGCGTGGGGCTCCATGCAGGGCAGAGCCAGGCATAGGTTGGTTTCATTTGCTCTAGTTCTTCATGTTTTGTTTGTTTGTTTGTTTTTTGTTTTTTTTTAGTGAGGCAATTGGGGTTAAGTGACTTGCCCAGGGTCACACAGCTAGTAAAGTGTTAAGTGTCTGAGGCCGGATTTGAACTCAGGTACTCCTGACTCCAGGGCCGGTGCTCTATCCACTGCGCCACCTAGCTGCCCCACTCTCTAGTTCTTCATGTAAGGAAGGATGTGGGGCAAAAGGGAAGTGATCAGACTAATGGCAGTCGTTAGAAGTGGCAGGGCTGTGAAACAAATCAAACAAGAATGTCATGTAACTATGAGGGAAAAATCTGCCTATGGAGTCTCCAACAAGTGGGCGGCTCTGACCCTCACAGTTTGTTACAAGTTGGTTGTTATCCTTTGTTCTCAAAGAAGACCAGAATGATGTCATTGCAGTAGAGTCAAGGCCCAGTGTGTCCCACCGAGGCTGATCAGACCAATGTGAGACACAGAGTGGGCACAATCAATCCATTTGGGGCGCAGTCTCTAAATTTGTGCATCTCATGTTTCTTTTGAGCGGCATCAATTCTGCTTTGCTCAAGGAGCACAGCACCTTCTCTGACGAGGGTCTGCCATGTTGGGACAAATGGGCAGAGATGGTCTCTTAGTCCCCTTCTGGCCTCAATCTCATGGACTCCTTTTGTGCCGGTCAGAGAAACTTCTGTCACTAAGTTAAAAAGCCAGTAAAAGAGCTCTGCAACTTAAAGGGAATGGTTCCTAATTCCTGCCTCCTGGAAGGACTCCTTTATCAGTGTGTATGGGTCCTCCCTCCACCAATACAGATTGCAGCCCTTCTACATCTTCAAAGATAGTTCCAGGGATGAGCTTCCCTATGTTTTAGCTGGTTTTTTACGTCAGACACGGAGGTTGTCACTGGGCCCTTTCTGTCTTGGTTAAGCTTTGCCAGCATTTGAGCCCAGCTGACATAGCAGAGCGTTGGTGCCCAGGATCACCTTATCCCATGATGAGGTGTTAGGAATTTTTGCCTACAAAATACTTGTACTGCATGAAAAATCTGAGCTGGTCTAACTACCCTTCATCTTAACTCTGTTACCCAGGAGAATATAATGTTACCAAAGGCATCATTTCCCCTGTTGGTGATGCGTATAAGAAGAAAGGCCTCATCAATGCCCACCATCGAATTATGATGGCACAGCTTGCCACGCAGAACTCCCAATGGGTGGAGGTAGACACCTGGGAAAGTCTTCAGAAGGAGTGGATAGAGACGGCCAAAGTGCTTGGGTATGTACCGAGAGCTTGCCCTGTTCCCTGTCATTCAGGGCCTCTCACACACTGAGCCCCGGGGCCTCTGGGCCTCCTGAGGGGCATCCAGGGCTCCAGGCCAGCACATACAGTTTCAGTGGACAATTACCCTTCAGCATCCTGAAGAAATTTAAGAATGTGAAAAGCCTTTCTACTGTTGAAGCATCTCACAAGGACCCCTACTCGGTAGTTGTACAGAGGCCCTCACTGGGAGTGGGGAGGGAAGGGGAAGCGTGACCTGCACACTTCCTCCCCCCTGCCATCTGTTGTCATTTCTGTTTCACCCAAGACTGTCCACGGGTGACTCGTCGAATTCCAGACGCTCTCACTGTTCTACCCTCATGTGCAGGAGGGTGGTCTTCACCTTCTTATCACCTAAAGAAAGATGATTCTTTCCTATTTGATCTTCCTCTTCCCCAGAGAGGCCAGCTGCCTTCTCACTCCTTCTCCCTCAGGGAGCTCCCGGTCTGATGGGGGAGGCAACATGTAAACAACTGTGTACAAACTAGATAGAGAAGGATAAATTGGAGATAACCACACAGGGGAGGGAGACCAGGACATGGAGGTGAAGATCCTGGAGATGATAGGGAACCAGTGGAGTTTGGTGAGGAGGAGGGTGTCTTGGTCAGAGCTGCACTTAATAAATTTTTGGTAGCATGGATTGGTGTGGGCAGAGAGAGATCCACCGAGGCTACAACTTTAAAAATACCAAAGCGTCCTGACCATTCCATCCTCCCCGCTTATATTTGACATAACTCAAAGACTTTTCTAGCCCTGGGACGGGTCCATAAATTCACATCGCTTTGTGGAGTGAGTTCTTTTTGCACAGTCTTCCTGCCCATTCTGCATCCTGACCTTTGAGGGTGGTCTAATGAAGGTAGCATGGGACCAAGTCAGGAGAGGACTCTGCTACTGGGGATGAAATCAAGTAACAGGCATTAAGTTTCTAGAGATGATTGAACACATCAGATACCCAGGAAGCTTTGGTAAAAACTAAAGCAGTTAATCCACTGTTGGTGGAGTTGTGAAAAGATCCAACCATTCTGGAGAGCAATTTGGAACTATGCCTTAAGGGCTATAGAACTGAGCATACCCTTTGATTCCCGCAATACCATGCTAGGTTTATATCCCAGAGACATCCCCAAAACGAGAAAAAGACCTATTTGTACAAAAATATTATAGCAGCTCTTTTCGTGGTGGCTAAGAATTGGAAATCGAAGGGATGCTCATCAATTGGGGAATGGCTGGACAAACTGTGGTATATGATGGTGATAAAAATGACAAGCAGGATGATTTCAGAAAGACCTGGAAAGACTTGTATGAACTGATGTATAGTGAAGTGAGCAGAATCAGGAGAACATTGTGCATAATGACAGCAATATTGTTTGATGAGGCACTGTGAATGACTTGACTATTCTCAACAATACAATGATCCGAGACAATCCCAAAGGATTATTGATGAAACATGCTATCCACTTCCAAAGAAAGAAGGGATATTGGGGACAGCTAGGTGGTGCAGTGGATAGAGCACCGGCCCTGGAGTCAGGAGTACCTGAGTTCAAATCTGGCCTCAGACACTTGACACTTACTAGCTGTGTGACCCTGGGCAAGTCACTTAACCCCAATTGCCTCACCAAAAAGAAGAAGAAGAAGAAGAAGAAGGGATATTGACAGAACAGAATGAAGCATGCTATTTTTCACTTTCTTTCATTTTTTTCCCTTTTAATCAGTTTTCTTGTACAAAATGACTACTATGGTAATGTTTTACATAATTGTACATGTATAACCTATATCTGATTGCTTGCTGTCTCAGGGAGAGGGGAAGAGAGAGAGGGAAGAAGGGATAAAAATTGGAACCCCAAACTATAAATAAAAATGTTTATTATATTCAAGTCAATCAATCAGTGAATCAATGATTTAATTAATTAATTAACCAGTTCATCCATCAATTAATTAATTAATTGATCAGTTGGGAACAAAACACAACTAAAGCAGTATTCTGCCTAGTGGCACCTGCCTGGGAGGAGAGGAAGCTGTGCTTGTGTCTGAGTGTCCATGAGCTTCTCCTGTTCTATTTGCAGCTACCATCAACAGAAATTGGAAGCTAGGAACTCTGACAATAGCACAAGGGCCTCTGTTTCCCCAGTACTTCCTGGAGGGAAGAGGAAGAGGACTGATGACTGCCCAGATTTTAGTGAAAAGAGGCCACCTACCCCACAAAAAAAGGGTCAGTACATTTGGTCAGACTTTGCTGAGGGGCCCGGGATTGGACAGAGCCACTTCCAAAGCCCAGGATCCCCAGTGGGAGAATTCCTTTTTCCGTTATGTTTAATGGAGAAGGTAGAGAAGGGCCTGGTGTGGGGGGAGTGTTGTTGGTGCTTGGTGTGAGGGGTAAACTTAGTCCAAGTTTCTAGCTACCATTTCAGAAATGAGGGAAGGATCTTTGTTGAGGCAGAAGACAATAGAGAAATTCCTGTTAAAATTCTTCTTTTGTTCTTCTCCCCAGGTCCGCCACAGTTGAAGTTGCTGTGTGGGGCAGACTTTCTGGAGTCTTTTGGTGTCCCCAACTTGTGGAAACCGGAGGATATCAGCACCATCGTGGCAAAGTACGGGCTCGTGTGTGTCACCCGGAATGGAAATAACGCCGAGAAATTTATCTATGAGTCAGATGTTCTTTGGAAACATAAGAACAACATTCACCTGGTGAATGAATGGATTACCAATGACATCTCGTCCACAAAGATTCGGCGAGCTCTGAGGAGAGGCCAGAGCATCCGCTACCTGGTGCCGGAGGCTGTCCGACAATACATCGAAAAGCACAACCTGTACAGCTCAGAGAGTGAGGACAGGAACGCAGGCAGTATCCTGGCGCCTTTGCTGAAAGCCAGGCAATAAGGGAGCCGCTGCCTCCTCCCGAGAAGAAGTGACTCAGGTTTTAGCAGACAGGATCTTGTTTCATAATCGAGTTAAAAGTTAAAATATAATAAAAATCACCCGTTTTGCTTTTTTATCTTGGCCTATGATGAATGACATAGTTTGAGATCATTTTAAAACTTTGGTTTATTTTGCCTGAACCATGATTTTTACCTCAGTTCATTTCATCTTGTGTGAGTCTGAGGCTGTCTTTCTACAAGCCCCCCATGGAAGACCTCCTCAGTGCACAGAAGGCTGTCTTCTTCTCTTTGAATCTTGGGAGAATTCCTCAGCCAAATCCACGTCTTGGTCGTCAGGGAAGAAGCTGTTTGGCTTCAGGATGAGAAATTCCAAGGCCCAGTGAACGGAATGAGGCACGAGCCACATTTGCTGCAAATAAGCTGAACTCGGGCACTAGTCTGGCTCTTCCAGCCAAGAAAAAGCAAACCATTGCTCTGTCTAAAGTCCCTCCAGCTTTAGTAGCCTGGGTTGGTTCAGAGGGACTCAGGAACAGGATTCTTAAAACTTTTTTTTAAAAACAGTTCCATTGAACATCCACAGCTGTGCAGAGAATGTAACTGGAAGAACATGTTGAATCGGAGTATGTGCACCATATGTTATGGTACAGATAGGAGGCCAGCCTTGGGATGATGAAGACCTGCGTTGGAGTCCAGTCTCCGATCCTTGCTGGCCCTGTGAGCCATCCTGCACAGATCCTCTGCCTTCTCCAGTCTCTCTTGTGAAGACTGTCTGGTTCCAGGCTGGATGCCTGTGTGTGTCAGGGGGAGGAGCTTACACACTTGCAGTTTCTCATGTGCATAAAACACAAGTCTGAATGGGGGAAATAATAGCAAAACTCACTAGCATTTATATAACACTTTAAGGTTTGCAAAGCTTTACAAATACTACCTCACTTGATCTTCACTTCACCTCTTAAAGTGCCTTAAAGGCACTTGATATTATCAATTCCGTTTTATAGAGGAAGAAACCGAATCAGGCAGTGGTTAAATGACTTACCCAGGGTCCCACAGCTAATATGTGCATGTGTATCTGAGGCAGGATTTGAGCTCAGGTCTACCTGACTCTAGGCCCAGCACACCATACACTGTGCCTTTTAGCTATTCCAAAAGCATTTAATTTAATTAGGATTATTCCTCATATATACTAGGGATAATATTTATAAAACAATATCATAAGGTTGGTGATATGCCTTGAACATCCCTAGCTTCCTGTTGATAATCCAGGAATTTATTTCAACTACACTCAGTTGGTTTTGTTTTGTTTTGTTTTTTTGGTTTGGTTTGGTTTGGTTTGGTTTTTTGGTGAGGCATTTGGGGTTAAGTAACTTGCCCAGAGTCACACAGCTAGTAAGTGTCAAGTGTCTGAGACTGGATTTGAACTCCGATCCTCCTGAGTCCAGGGCCGGTGCTCTATCCACTGCGCCACCTAGCTGCCCCTGTTTTTTTTTTTTTTAATGGATTGATAACTGCTTTTTTTCACATCACCTACATTTCCTACTGTATCCCTGCAATTTTCCCTGTTTTCTTATGTTTCATTTTCTTCCCCATAAAAATTTGAATAAAAACAAATTATTGTCATTAAAATACTGAAGTAAAAGGTGGTTGTCCTGGATCTGAGCCCGTGCTTTGTTCAGGAAGCACCAGCATATTTTGGGGTTGTTAGAGATGAAAACTCAGTACTCACTTAAAAAGTCGTTAGAGGAAGAAAGGAAGCTGCCTTTTATGGCACAAGCTTGGTATTTCCTAACTCTGGTTTGCAGCTAAGATGGAACTAAATGGAATAAAGTTCAAGTTTCCTGAAAAAACATCCTGGGATCATGAGCCTTTTTCACACCTTCAGCCTGGTCTGAACTTGAAACAAAGATGGGAAAGGAAGATGCTTAAGCTTAGCCCTTTAGCCTCCTCCTCCTTCCCAGAAACTACATGGAAAGGGCATGGAAACCCCTCTACCCCCCAACTACAAGGACAGGCCTTCGGACGCCCACCTACTTACTTCTTTTTTTTTTTTTCTTTTTTTTTTTTTTTAGTGAGGCAGTTGGAGTTAAGTGACTTGCCCAGGGTCACACAGCTAGTAAGTGTTAAGTGTCTGAGGCCAGATTTGAACTCCAGTCCTCCTGACTCCAGGGCCGGTGCTCTATCCACTGTGCCACCTAGCTGCCCCCACCTACTTACTTCTTGATCTGGGAGACTGAGAGTCACTACATTGTCCTCTTGCTTGGCCCCTAGTGAAGAACCAAATGTGCCTACAAGCCACATCGGGAAGTTTTGACCAAGAAGAGGCAGGAGCTGTGCAGTCCTAACCTCTCATCATTTGAGAGTTAGAGGAGACACAGAAATGAGACAGTGGTGCTTGCAACTTCTCCTCCCCTCTCAGCTTTGAGGCCAACTTGGAGCAAAAATTCTGTTACTCAGATCTTAGGAGAAAGTACTGCCATCTCACACAGTACCCAATAGCAAGCCCCAAATGCATCAACCTTGGAACTCCGTGGGAAGCTTGCATGAGCTCTTCAAAAGACTCAGCCAGGCTGGAATGACCTTATTATTGTGCCGTTTATAGAACACCAGACATATTGTTATCTCAGGATGTTGTTAACTGCAAAGCAGAGTCTTGGGTGTCCTCAAAGGGTGAGTTTCCCCTCTATTTGAATAATGGAGATTGTAACAATCATGGTCATAGGGCAATGAGTAATAATGAATGTCACAAGCTCATTTAGGGAAAAGGGGAAAATAAGTCTTTTTTAAAACAAAAACTACATGAAAAGACAGAATGGAAATAATGTGAATTTTTGTGAGGAGCCGTTTGTCATATTGCTAGATTATTGGTTTGGTTTAGTTTTTCATAATTGTATCATTCAGATAGGGAAAAACTGAGTAGTCATATGTTAGAAGAGTTTTCATAGGTGCATTGTTTACTCATGTAATTAGCAGTTTTGAATACAGATTTAAATAAATTGAGTTCTATTTTATTAAAATTCCGAGAAGATTCGAAAAATGATTGGTACTTTATCGCCTCCTATCTTCTGCTATGCTCCACTGGGTAAGATTCATTTACTTTCCCAACCCCTGCCCCTCCCCACAAAAAACAAACCCACAAACTTTCTGAATTATACTTCCCAAAGCACCGGGAAGCTTTTCACGTCACAAAACATTTTTCAGAATTCAAATTAAATCCAAATCTGGGGGCAGCTAGGTGGCGCAGTGGATAAAGCACTGGTCCTGGATTCAGGAGGACCTGAGTTCAAATCCAACCTCGGACACTTGACACTAGCTGTGCGACCCTGGGCAAGTTACAACCCTCATTGCCACGCAAAAAAAAAAAAAAAAATCCCAATCTGGCCCCTTTCTCATGCTTGTCACAGAAATTTGGGGCCTGTAGTGGTACACTTCACCTACCACTCATGCCATTCAATACAAAGGCATAGATGATTAATCTTCACCTCTGAAATAGCAATTTCTTTTTTGTTGATGCTCACAGAAGGGAAAATCTGGAAAATGTTTCCCATTCTCCAAGTGTCCTAAGAGGACTGTGCAAGGTTTATTTTTTTTTACAATTATCAAAAAAGTTTATTTTTTAAAAATCCATAGACTCCAGGTTAAGAACCTTTGTTCTAGATCTTTTCACATTGTGTGTTTACCAGTAGAGCAAACAGAACATCCAAATTATCCTTACATCTTGCTACATAACTAGCCCACCTCTTACCCTGCAAAATTTAAATGACCCCTCTGTAGATGAAGCCTTGAGAATGGAAATAGCAGGTGCACTGGGCCCTAGCAGTGTACCTTCTGAACCTAAGCTTCTTCCTCCATAAGTGGAGGAACAATTCTCATTGATCTGGATGCCATTGGTCAGTGGTTCATTGGCCACTTCTGATATTCAATGATTCAGCGACTTAAACCGCACAGTAGGAGAGTAAGCCCCAGGCTACAATGATCACTCCTTGCTTCAAAGGACAGCAACATGCTAATGATTTAATTGAATAATTAAATTGACATATGGCACTTCCAGAATAGAGACTGAGCCTTATTTCAATCTCTTTAGGACATAGGTTGAACTAGCCCAGGCAGATGCCAGTGGAGACAACCTAACTAATCCTTTTCTACTGTGCTGGCATCGGATTCCAAGTGATTGATCTACTATTATCTCTTCCACATCCATCTCATCTCAGGTTGGTAGAAGAAATTAAAATGGGAATTTTGCAGAAACTGCAGACACGCAGAGGCCTTTAGATGACACAGAAAAATACTTAATGAACAAAAGGTCAAAAAAATCAAGGGAAACTATATTATGAAGCAGCAACCATGAAAATTTTGGTACTGGCTAAGAAATAGAGAGGTGAATCAGTAGACTAGGTTAGCACACAAAACACGGTAGTAAATGAATATAGCAATCTCCTGTTTAATAAACCCAAAGACTAGCCTCCAGGATAAGAATTCATTATTTGACAAAAAATGCTGGGAAAACTGAAAAATAGTATGGCAGAAACTAGGTATAAACCAGCACCTTATACCATATACCAAAATAAGGTCAAAATGGGTACATAATTTAGACATAAAGGGTGATGCCATAGGCAGATTAGGAGAGGAATTGAATCTATGAAGAGGGGAAGAACTTATGACCTAATGAGAGATAGAGAATATTATGAAATATAAAATGGATCATTTTGCTTACATTAAATTATAGAGGTTTTGTATAAACAAAATCAGTGCAGCCAAGATTAGAAGGAAAGCAGAAAGCTGGGAAACAATTTTTACAGTTAGTGTTTCTGATAAAGGCCTCATTTCCAAAATACATAGAGAACTGAATCTATAAAAATGCAAGTTATTCTCCAATTGAGAAATAGTCAAAGGATGTGAACAGGCAGTTTTCAGATGAAGAAATTAAAGCTACCTATAGTAATATGAAAAAATGTTCTAAATCACTATTGATTAGAGAATGCAAATTAAAACAACTCTGAGCACCTATCCAATTGGTATTTTTTTAATTTAATTTTTGTGGTTTTTTTGTGGGGCAATGAGGGTTAAGTGACTTGCCCAGGGTCACACAGCTAGTAAGTGTCAAGTGTCTGAGGCTGGATTTGAACTCATGTTGTCCTGAATTCAGGGCTGGTGCTTTATCCACTGTACCACCTAGCTGCCCCTATCCAATTGGTTATTATGACAAAAAAAGGAACATGATAAATGTTGATGTGGGGAAGTTGGAACACTAATGCATTGTTGGTGGACTTGTGAACTGATCCAACTATTCTGGAGAGCAATTTGGAACTATGCCCAAAGGGCTATGGGGCTGTGCATACCCTTTGACCCAGTAATACCACCACTAGGTCTGTATCCCAAAGAGATCATAAAAAAAGGGAAAAGCACCCATATTCAAAACTATAGCAGTTCTTTTTGTGGTGGCAAAGAATTGGAAACTGAGGAGATGCTCATCAACTGGCCAAATAAGCTGTGGTATATGAATGTAATGGAATACTGTTGTGCTGTAAGAAATGATGAGCAGGCAGGTTTCAGAAAAAACTGGAAAGACTTAAGTGGATCAATGCTGAGTAAAGTGAACAACCAGGAGAACATTGTACACTCTAACAGCAACATTGTGTGATAATCAACTGTGATAGACTTAGCTCTTCTCACTAATACAATGATTTAAGACAAATCCAAAGGACTCATAATGGAAAATGTTCTCCACATCCAGAAAAAGAACTGTGAAATCTGAATGCAGATTGAACCATCCTATTTTCACTTTGTTATTTTTTCTTTCTTGAAGTTTTCCCCTTTTGTTCTGATTCTTCTTTTACAACATGAGTAATGTGGAAATAAATTTAATGTGATTGTACATATATGCCCTATATTGGATTGGTTGCTGTCTTGTGGAGCAGGGAGGGAAGGGAAGATGGGAGAAAAATTTGGAACTCAAAATCTTGAAAAAATGAATTCTGAGGGGAGCAGCTAGGTGGTGCCGTGGTTAAAGCACCAGCCCTGGATTCGGAAGGACCTGAATTCAAATCCAACCTCAAACATTTGACACTTACTAGCTGTATGACCCTGGGAAAGGCACACACACACAAAAAATGTTGAAGACTGTATGTAACTGGGAAAAATATATTCAGCTTGAAAATAAATAAATTAATGAATAAAATTTTGATGGAAGGGGAGAAAAATCACTTTATAAGCCAAAAAAACCCCAACAACTCCATTTTATAATAAGGTACTATAAATACCCCATAAAAGAAAAAGAGAAAAAAATCAGACCTTCTATGGTACGAAGGGAAGGCCAAACATTTTTATGTGGTTTTTCCAGATCATGGGAATATCAGGCTGCTATCCCTCATGATCTGTAAGGGATAACTGTGTACCTTCAGACACAGAGAGTGGTCAAGCCTTACCTGAGTGTAGGAAGAGTCATAGTTAGACTGCTTAGCATAGCACAGCTTGATGAGGTGTAATTAGGCCAAGGGAAAGCAAGAGCTCTGATAGGAATGTTTTGGTTTTTTTTAGTGAGGCAATTGGGGTTAAGTGACTTGCCCAGGGTCACACAGCTAGTAAAGTGTTAAGTGTCTGAGGCCAGATTTGAACTCAGGTCCTCCTGAATCCAGGGCCAGTGCTCTATCCACTGCGCCACCTAGCTGCCCCACTCTGATAGGAATGTGTCCAGGACGCCCTTCCTTCTCCAGAGAGGTGTCTTGGACCCCATAGAAAATATACCTGAATTGCAGAGGAGTGAAAGTCTCTTTAGCTCACTGAACCTTTCTGAGCCTCAGTTTCCTCATCTGTAAAATGGGGAAGATATTATTATCTTCCCTACCTGCCTCACAGGTTGGTTGTTGAGGCTCAAATGAGCACTTTTCAAACTTCAGAGCACTTAACATGACCCTGTGAGCACATCTGACTTTACTTCATGTGAAACTCAGAGGCAATGGGGTACAGTTCCAAGAGTGGGGAAATGTACCAAGAAAATGCCCTGGATTAGGGTTCAGAGGACCAAGGTTTGAATCCCACTCCTGCCATTTATTATTTCTGTGGCTTTAGGCCAATCATCTGACCTCTTTGGGCCTCGTTTTCCCCATCTGTAAAATGAAGGGGTTTGGATTAGAAGGTCTCAGAAGTCTGTTTTGGCTCCAGATCTGTAATCCATTTTATTTCTTCAACTATGCCCTATTCAAGTTGGCCACAAGCTACTCAACTGAAACTACCACTTATAAATGTGGCTCATTCATGTTCTGGCCAAGTTTTGTAACAATAGGGCAGGGAAAGGAAGTACGTGCAATATCTCAACATCCTCTTACCATAGTTATGGGGACTCAAAATAAGCCCAATCACTGTCCTGAAATCTGGTCAGAGTTCATGGTTCTTTATGCTTTAAACAACTGAGTAATGTCCAATTCCAGCACTTTCAACCCAACAGAC
Organism: Dromiciops gliroides; assembly: GCF_019393635.1. Lineage (NCBI taxonomy): Eukaryota > Metazoa > Chordata > Mammalia > Microbiotheria > Microbiotheriidae > Dromiciops > Dromiciops gliroides. The sequence continues at coordinate 625,216,499 of NC_057863.1, read as the reverse complement.
CCACCGTTCAAGGAATGAATCTCTAGTTAACTAAAGAGCTAACAAGCTCACTCTAGGTATTATACGATGCTGCTCTTAAAAATGAAAACCTTACCTCTCATTAGAAAAACGTCCACTTATTCCCCATTCCACTCTACTCCTACCTAAAAACACAATCTAATAAAATTCAGCTAACATTTAGGCACTAGGCACTGTACAAGGCTCTACATCCATCGCCCTGACATTCAAGTGGGCTTATTTTGCATGAGTGCACATGTATAACTTATATTGAATTGTTAGATTTCTTAAGGGGGGGGTGGGGAGAGAGGGAGGAAGAGAATTTGGAATACAAAGCTTTAAAAATCGATGTTGGGGCAGCTAGGTGGTGCAGTGGATAGAGCACTGGCTCTGAAGTCAGGAGGACCTGAGTTCAAATCCAGCTTCAGACACTTAACACTTACTAGCTGTGTGACCCTAGGCAAGTCACTTAACCCCAATTGCCTCACCCAAAAAACAACAACAAATTGATGTTAAAATTTGTTTTTACATGTAACTCGAGGAAAAAATTCCAAATAAATAAATTGCACTATCTACATTCAATTGGGCCACACAACACAGATAAAAAAATGTGAAATATATACTTGTTAATTCCAGTGGGGAGACCATTGAGAGAGACAGGAAAAACCTTCTGGAGGAGGTGGGAATTCCTACAGGAGCTATGCTTCAAAGGATGCCAATTTAAAATTTAGCATGATAGGGTGGAAAGGCCATTGGATTAGGAGTTCGAGTCCTGACTTTGCCACTAAGTACCTGCATGACCTCGGACAAATTATTTTCCATCCTGTGAACCCTAACTTCATCTTCTGTAAAATAAAGGGGTTGGACTCAGTGATCTTTGAGGTCCCTTTCCAGTCTAAAATGTGTCAACGTGGTATAGTGAATACCATCACTAAGCTTGGACTCAGAAAGACACGAATTGAGATCCTGACATAGAGACTCCCCTAGCAGTGCGATCCTGCATAAGTCACTTAATCTCTGCCTCAGTTTCCTCATTCACAAAATGGGAATAATAAAATCCTCTACTTCCCAGGGCTGTTGTGAGGATCAAATGAGATAATATTTCTAAAACACTTTGCAGACCTAAAAGTGATATATAAATACTAGTTCCTCTTCCTTCTCCTTCTTATAGGATATTAATTATACTCCAGATGTTCTTTGTCTCCGATTGTCCATTCATTCAAATGTTATTAAGCACCCCTTCCTAAGTGCATATTATGTATCCCCTCACATTTCACTTTAAAGTTTGCAAAGCACTTCTTATCCAACAACCCTGGGAGGTAGGTAGTGTCATCCGCATTTTATTCATAAAGAGGAAATGGATGCTAAGAGAGATTAAGTGATTTGCTCAAGGTCACACAGTGAATGTTTGAAGCAAAATTCAAACCCAGGTCCTTGCCACTTCAAATTCAATACTCTATCCACTACATAGTCCCTTTCAAACTAATCAAAATTTCAAGTAAACTTAAATAGCTACAAAGAAAGAGAAGTATAAGCATTCAAAAAAGGGGATTTAGGGGCATCTAGGTGGCACAAGGGGCAGCCAGGTGACACAGTGGATAAAGCACCAGCTCTGCATTCAGGAGGACCTGAGTTCCAATCCAGCCTCAGACATTTGACACTTACTAGCTGTGTGACCCTGAGCAAGTCACTTAACCCTCATTGCCCTGAAGGAAAAAAAAGGGGGAGGATTTATGGGATTGTAGCACTCTCTCCCAATTTGAACAGGACTCCTAAGGAATAACCCCCCCCACAGATTCAAGGTGTTCTGTGGGTTCACATGCCGAAAACCATAGCTCACAAGCCCCTGCTAGGGTGTTTACCTTTCAGTGGTCAGCTAGAGAAAACATTTAGCTCAAAGAAAAGCCATTTACAAAAAGAAGAAAAGAAGAAAAATAGTAAGAAAATCTCTCTCCCATAAACTTAGGCTAAACTCTTCCACAAATATACCTGGCATGAGAAAGGAGAGTAAATATACAGAGGTCACAAATAAAAAGGCACATATTTCAAGAACACTTGTGGCAGGGGCAATGGGAGGGGTGTACACAGGGAACATGTGTAACCAAGGCATGGAGGAGAAGGACAACTGATGCTTTTGATACTGTAGGGGTGCTAATATCTTTACACTGCCCCTACTGACCTTATTCTCTAGTCTCCACCAGATGCTGCTGCATTGATAACTGCTGGATGTTACTTAAGCTATGGTTTCCACTGCCAGCTTCTAGATCAGCTGAAATCAGAATCATGTGGTGTTTTTTTTCTTCAGTATGATAATTCATACTGAAGAAATAGGCAAACATTTGATATCGGGGCTTGATATAATGCTTTATTAACTGCTTATACTTAAGAAAGTGTGGGGTAGCTAAGTGGCGCAGTGGATAGAGCACCAGCCCTGGAGTCAGGAACTCAGGAGGACCTGAGTTCAAATCCGACCTCAGACACTTGACACTTACTAGCTGTGTGACCCTGGGCAAGTCACTTAACCCCAATTGCCACACCAAAAAAAAAAAAAAAAAGAAAGTGATGGAGGATATGTTAATATTGCAAATTAAATTTAAAAGTGCATCATGATGACTAATGTAGAAATACATTTAATGTGAGTGAACATATACAACCCACATCAGACTGCCTTCCCTCTTGGGGAGGAGAGAGGGAAGGGAGGGTGGGAGAAAAATTTGGAACTAAAAATCCTGTGAAAACAAATGTTGAAAACTATCCTTATATGTAACTGGAAAATAATAAAATACTTTAAAAAATAAGAGATAAAAGTGCATCATGAATACATTTTCCCCACCAGAGATCTGGTTGTTAAATATTTATAAGTAGGCACCTGCATGAAATCCTTAGCTAGAGTACTGCTACATTCTCTTAGAAAGATTAGGAACCCTTATCTGGCCTTGGCATCATATCAGATGCTTTTTAGGAACCATGTGGACTGTCTTCTTGCTTCTTCAATGAGCAAAATAAATCAAGAATTCTTTCTGGAGAAGATACAGTGTCTAAATTCAAACTCAGGAACTCTTGAATTTGAAGTTATTCATTAGATAACTAAAGACTCTGGGGTCCCTTCCAGCTCAAAATATATGATTCTTTGACCCCAGTCCCTGCCCTCAAAGAGCTCACAGTTTAATGGGGAAGACAATACGCAATCAACCATGTACAAGCAAGCTATATACAGAATAAATTGAATGATCTCAGAGGGAAGACACTAGGGTCAAAGGGGATTGTGAAAGGCTTCCTGTAGAAGATGAGATTTTGTGGTTTAAAGGAGGCCACAGAAACCTAGAGGCAGAAATTAGGAAGAGAGAGCATTTGAAGAATGGGGGACAATTGGTAAAAATGCACAGTCTGGAAATGGAATGTCTCATGTGAAGAACAGCAAGGCCATTGTCACTGAATCAGAGTATATATGGTCTGGAAAGGAAAGGTATAAAGAGATCAGGTTATGAAGGGCTTTAAAAGCCAAATTGAGGATTGTATATTTGATCTTGGAACTAATAGGGAGCCACTAGAGTTTTTTTGAGTAGGGGGTGACATGGTCAGACCTGTGCTTTAGGAAAAACCACTTTGGTAACTGAGTGGGGGATGGACTACAGTGGGGAGAGACTTGAGATAGGCAGATTCCCTCAGCAGACTATTGCAATGTCTATGTGTGATGTGTTGATGGTCTGCACCAGAGTCATGGCAGAGTCAGAGGAGAGAAAGGGGCATATTTGAGAGATGTAACAAAGGTAAAATCAACAGGACTTGGCAACTGATCAGGTATGGGGAGTGAAATAGAGGATACAATTGAAGAGGAGAGCAGTGCTGGATAAGGGTCTAGGGGGATAGGGTAGAGGTGCTGGGGATGAATGGCTAGAGAATGGTAGCAGAGAAAAGGAGTCTTTGCCTAGGCATCCTTTGATTCACACAGTCTGAAACACAGTGATTCCCAGAAGAAAAGGTCAAAATTTGCTAGCCATATATCAATAGATTATAATACCCAAGGAAGAAAATTATTGTGACCAAATACTGCTGTTTAAATCCTTTCTTGCTAATTCTGCTTGCTTCATGTTTACCTTTTGTGCTAAATAGCCTAAGGAGGGGAAGAGATATAACTAGTCATTTTTGTACTGAAAGCAAATTCATTTGAGTAGAGATGGGGGAGGAAGGAGACATTTGGCTGGAGGACAAACCAACCTTGGTTTGTTACACTGGGAGAGAGCATGTCCTCCAAGCGTTCTGACCTTTGCCCCAATGGGAATAACAGAGCAAAGTGAGCCTGAAGAGAGAAGTGGCAACTAAGGGACAGTTGAGGCAACATGGACTAGTGGAGAACTTTAGGATGAGGTGGTGGCAGCTACCAGAAAGAAGCATGGCTTTTGTCGATACTGTCACCTTGGGATAAAGCCCCGTTGCCTAGTGCTAGTTAATTCCCTGAACATGAGTTCCCCAAATTAAGCAGACATGATCTGCATTTCCTCAGTGAGTAATTCAATTTTGTTTACATAGAGGTCAACATATAGCAACTCCTAAACAAATATATATGGATCTTCAACACTTTAAAAGTCATGCTCTAGGGGCAGCTGGGTGGCACAGTGGATAGAGCCCCGGCCCTGGAGTCAGGAGGACCTGAGTTCAAATCTGGCCTCAGATACTTGACACTTATTAGCTGTGTGACCCTGGGCAAGTCACTTAACCCCAATTGCCTCATCCAAAAAAAAAAAAAAAGTCATGGTCTTTTTTAGTGACTGGTTATTGAATAATCTATTTCCAAGTGCATAGGTCAATATGCACTCACTGGATTGGAAGAAAATTAGTAATTAAGTTGCATCTTTCCATTACTAAGACCTTGTGACTTAAATATATACATACATATATGTCTATACATATATACACACATATAAATACAAGTGAAATGCAACATGACTAATGCAGAAATATGTTTAATGTGATTGTATATATATATAACCTATATCAGATTGCTTTCTGTCTTAGGGAGGGGGGAGGGAGGAGAGGGACGGAGAAAAATTTGGAATTAAAAATCTCATGAAAACAAATGTTGAAAATTATCTTTACATGTAACTGGAAAATAATAAAATACCTTTATGATTTTTTAAGAGAAAATCAGCAAACACTAAAATAAAATACTAGTGAAATCACCGACCCTAGATATTTAAGCCTTCCAATGAGCTGAAAGAGAAGAGGATTGTTCTTTGACTTCTAAGACAGAAAAGACAATGAACTTTGACTGTTAAAACAGCATGGGAAGGGATGAGATGAACCAGGGGCCAGGGTGTAGGTTCGATTTCATAGAATTTAAAACTGAGGTTCCTTTTCACAGAATCTCAGTTGGATGGTCCCCCAGAGACCATCTGATCATCATTCAAAAGGCACTGATCAACTAGAGTCTCATCCTTTCCTTTTGGCTGCCTCCTTTCTGTCCGGTGACATTCTGGAGAGAGAAAAGAGATGAAAAAGAAAGGGAAGGGGAGATCACAAATGTAACTCATGAATCTGGGCCTTGCATTTGTTCTTTCATTTTAGGTGAAGGAGAGTGAAGGCTTCAACCTTGAGAGTTTCAAAAAGTCAAGAGAGTGAGTGCCCCCCCAAAAAACAAACAAAAACCATACACACCACGACAACAACAACAACAACAAAAAGAGAATGAGTCCCCAGGAAGTCTCAGAGTAGAGTCCATGCTTGGGTGTGAACTTTGTGGGACCAATGCTGAGTAGAAACTGCAGAGGGTGAAGGGGTGTAAGAGTGTGACCCTGAGGTGTTAGTGACAAATGTTTGTACTTATTCCATTCTTGATATATCTTAGAAGTAAATATCTCTTTGGGAAAACTAATTGATGTCAATTGGCTAAAAGGAACTTTACCACTAGTCCCTGGCAGCTAATAGTGACTGGACCAGGGACACAAGCTGATAGCATTAGAGAAGATAGCCCTAACCCCACAGGAGTACCCCTAGAACTCTGAGAAGGATATGTGTAGCCAGTCTCCCTCTGGGAGAGTAAGTCTAGAGCAATTACTACACGAGGTTTCAGAGAGCCTTTCACTAAAGAATCAAAGAGCCTAACATGGAGTTTTGTACATAGTAGGACCTCAATAAATCAAAAACCACATCTTAAAGGAATGCTGTCCTGATTCTCCCAACTTATTAGTTCCCTCCCCCTAGAAATTGCCTTGTATCTACTTGTCCATGTGCATGTTGTTTTATAGAATATAAGCTCCCAACAGAATGTAAGCTCCCTGAGGACAGAAATGATTTTATTTTTCTTTGCATCCCTAGACCTTAGCACTATGCCTGCCTCATAGGTATATAATCAATGCTTGTTGAATGATTTGCAGATGGGTGTCCCCATGTAAGATATGAACCTGTGACCTGTGAAAGACCTTAGTTTAAAAGGCCATGGTCTCCTACTGCTTCCGGGACCATCTCCTGTTGTCTTGATCCATAACTTACCACTGGACCCAGATGACTCCAGAGTAGAGAATGTGGCTGCTGACTGCACAACCCTGCCTCAGTTAAATCCAATTCACTGCAAGTCACGACATCACCTCCCCTCCTGATCCTCTTTGAGAATGATGGCCAAACAACAAACAACATATGTATATCTACATGGATTGTCTAAATGTAAAAAATACACAGTTCATGATCCAACCATTCTGGAGAGCAATTTGGAATTATGCCCAAAGGGCTATAAAGATATACATACCCTTTGACCCAGCAATACCACTATTAGGTCTTTCTCCCAAAGAGATCATAAAAAAGGGAAAAGGACCCACAGGTACAAAAATATTTATAGCTGCTCTTTTTGTGGTGGCAAGGAATTGGAAATTGAGGGGATGCCCATCAATTGGGGAATGGCTCAACAAGTTGTGATATATGAATGCAATGGAATACTATTGTGCTGTAACAAACGATGTGCAGGCAGATTTCAGAGAAACCTGGAAGGACTTACATGAACTGATGCTGACTGAGATAAGCAGAACCAAGAGACCATTGTACACAGTGTCAACAACATTGTGTGTTGATCAATTGTGATAGACTTGATTCTTCTCAGCAATACAATGGTTCAGGATAGTTCCAGAAGACTCATGGTGGAAAATGCTCTCCAAATCCAGAAAAAGAAAACTGTGGAATCTAGATGCAGATTGAACCATACTATTTCTATTGTTTTTGTTGTTGTTTTTCTTTTTTTGAGGTTTTTCCTTTTTGTTCTGATTCTTCTCTCACAGAATGATTAATGCAGAAATATGTTTAATGTGATTGTACATATGTAACCTATATCAGATTACTTGCTGTCTTGGGGAAGGGGGAGGGAGAAAAAATTGAAACTAAAAATCTCATAAAAACAAATGTTGAAAACCATCTCTACATGCAACTGGAAAATAATAAAATACTTTTATAGGAAAAAAATACACAGTTCACAGGGGGCATGGTAGAACTCTCTGGAATCTGGCTCACTTCTCTCTAAAGGAGACTGAGATTTCATTCTTGATGGAGGTAGCAAAAGAGCCTTGGATGGGTGTTTCCTCCTTCTCTCACATATCTCCAAGAGGAGTATCAGACTAGAATTAGATCTCCATGCCCCCTCAGATAGTGCGGCTCTGGGGTACAAGTCTGATTGACAGCAATAGCCAAGGTCACACAGAGGACACTGGAACCAGGCTCCTCAGATTCTGCATCCAACGTCCTGTCCACTATACCAACATTCCAAGTAGAAACGACTTTAGAAACCTCCTAGCCTATTTCCCTCATTTTATACACAGATGAGAAAACTGAGGACTAGAAAAGGGCAGGAATTATTTGCCCAAAGCCCGTATGTAGCAAAACGGAGATTCCGTCCAGGACTCCTGATGCCCGTCTTCTGTCCGCCACACGCGTGGGTGCTGAGCTTGCCTCTAGAGGAGGCCAAGGAGACGTGGTCCTAACTCCCAGGGCACCCAGACGCTGTGTCCGTGCCCTCCTGAGTTCCACTCACAGCCAAGTTGAACTTTCCTCTCCTTTGCTCCCCTCCACTTCCAACTTTCCTCCACCGCGCCCACCTGTTCCCAGGGGCTCCCAGTCAATGTTCCTCCCTCCCCGTAACTCCCCCGCCGCCACACCCCCATATAGGGCTGAGCCACTGGCAGCCCACGCTGCCGGTGTCATTCAGCTCGCTGATACACAGGCGCGCTCTCGGCCAGCCGGCTCCGCTCTGCTCCCCAGCCATGCCCGTGGACCTCAGTGGCACCTGGAACATGGCCAGCAATGAAAACTTCGAGGGCTACATGCTGGCTCTAGGTAGGGAAATAGTGGGAGGAGGGGTGCTCGAGGTGGGGGCGGGGGCACTCGGGAAGTGCTGGCCGGATATTCGGGTGTACCCTGGCCCGGGCGCTAACCTTACCAAGCCTTAGTGGCAAGGGGATGGATGACCTCGTTCCTGCCTGCCCTTTCTCTGTCTCTGACCCTGTCTCTGTTTAGTTCTTCCTCTCCCTCTCTCTCTTCCTTCCCCCTTCCCTCCTTTCTCTTTCTCTCCCTCTTTTTTCTCTTCCTCTTCTTCTCTCTTTTCTCTCTCTCTCTCTCTCTCCCTCTCTCTCCCTCCCTCTCTCCTTCCCTCCCTCCCTCCTTCCCTTCCCTTCCCTTCTCTGTCTCTGTCTCTGTTTCTGTCTCTCTCTCAGGATGGGACCCAGGAGGACTTACTCCCTTATAATAGGACCCACAGACTGTTTAAAAGCCAAAAAGGAACCAGTCTCCCCAAAGCAGGTGATGTGCCCTCTTAGCAGAGAGGAAAGTAGCTCAGGAAGGAGGCAGCAAGTTGGGGGGGGGGGGGCTTTGATGCTTGCCAGTCAGTCTGCTTCCACCCAGTGCTTTCAGAGAACTTAGGTGAGCAGCCTCCGGCCCTCCTGACCTTCCCCATGCCACTATTAGAAATCTGCCCTTCTGTGCTCTGGGCCAGTAACAGTCTTGACATCTGTGCTTTAGCACGTACTTGATTTCTGGAGGTCTTAGGGAAAACACAAGGAATCTAGGTTCAGAGTGAGATGAAGTATCTATCTATCTATCTATCTATCTATCTATCTATCTATCTATCTATCTATCTATCTATCTATCTATCTATCTATCTATCTATCATCTATCTATCTATCTATCATCTATTTATCACCCATCATCTATCTCTATCCTATCATTCTGCCATCTAGATAAATAGATGAGATACAATGTGCTACAGTGGAAAGATCCCAAGCTCTAGAATCAGAGAATCTAGGTGTGAATTTTCTCCCTGGTGTTTCCATATCCCTTATGTGACCTTGGGTAAGTCACCTAACCTAGACCTCAGTTTTTTCATGTGTAAAAGGTGAGCTTTTGATAGGATGGCTTCTGAGAACTCTTCCAGTTCTAAATCTCTGATCCTAAGTGAGTCAGAGAGCTCGAACACACACACACACACACACACACACACACACACACACACACACACACACACACACACCCCTTTGGAATCCAAATCCCTCTTCTGCCCCCTGGTTTTGACAATTATCTCTCTTAATGACAAAGACATTAAGTAAAAAAAAAAATTTTTTTTCGGGGCAATGGGGGTTAGGTGACTTGCCCAGGGTCACACAGCTAGCAAGTGTCAAGTGTCTGAGGCTGGATTCGATCTTGATGGCTCTTTAGGAAAATACTGGAGCTGACCTTTTAATCAAGCTTAAATCCAATCCAACAAACCTTTATTCAGCTCTTATTCCATGTCAGAAACTGTATTCATTTCTGGGTGTCTGGGAAGGATCAACAACTAGTGAAAGTCCTTGCCCTCCAGAAGTTTATAGTCTCATGGGATCATCCAGGTTCTAAAATAGTGTAGTTCTTCATCATTATGTTGGCTTAGGCTAAGGATTTTTAAAAGGTATATTATTTACCTTCTGACCAACTTTTAATTTCCCAGATAACTTCTTGAATCAGTCTCTAAATGAAATGTAGATGAGCACACTGCTTCTGTTACTATAGTAAATCCACATCTTTCCTACGCTTAGCCTAATTTAGTTTTTGTCTGCTGTTAAAGAACTGATGAATTAATACACAATAAGGGATTGGGTCTCTGTCCCACCTCTACTCCCTACACAAACCCTTTTCTCCCACACTATGAAGAGGAAATGAACATAAATGCCTTTAGCTAACTGAAAGACAGAAGTCTAATTCTGGTTGTGATGGACTCATTAATATCTAATCTCATTTCCTCTTTCTTTCCCCCCACCTTTTTCTTTTTCTTTTTTTTTTTTTTTTTTTGGTGAGGCAGTTGGGGTTAAGTGACTTGCCCAGGGTCACACAGCTAGTGTCAAGTGTCTGAGACCAGATTTGAACTCAGGTACTCCTGAATCCAAGGCCAGTGCTTTATCCACCGAGCCACCTAGCTGCCCCTTCTTTTTCTTTTTTTGGTGAGGCAATTGGGGTTATGTGACTTGCCCAAGGTCACACAGCTAGTAAGTGTCAACTGTCTGAGGTCAGATTTGAACTCAGATCCTCCTGACTCCAGGGCTGGTGCTCTATTCAGTGCACTGCCTAGCTGCCCCACCCCCTTTTTTCAAAAATGAAGGTAAGGGGCAGCTAGGTAGTGCAGTGGATAGAGCACTGGCCCTGGATTCAGGAGGACCTGAGTTCAATTCTGGCCTCAGACACTTAACACTTACTAACTGTGTGACCCTGGGCAAGTCACTTAACCCCAATTGCCCGGCCAAAAAAACAAAACAAAAATTAAGGTAATACTTAGGTCTCCAAGGGCAGAGAGAGTTTGGTTTTATACTTTCTTTATCATGAAATATGAGACATTATTAAAAATTGTTCTTGGGGCAGCTAGGAGGTACAGTGGATAGAGCACTGGCCCTGGAGTCAGGAGTACCTGAGTTCAAATCTGGCCTCAGACACTTAACACTTACTAGCTGTGTGACCCTGGGCAAGTCACTTAACCCCAATTGCCTCACTAAAAAAAAAAAAAAATTGTTCTCCCTGTGGAGCCCCTGGCTCCTGCCTAGCTTTTTGTACAGATGGTGAAGCTTTAAAAATCAGGTGAAGTTTTTAGCTTGCTTGGCTACCAAAGCTTGTTGTTAAGAAATAACAATGGCTTAAAATACACCACGGGGTAACAACATAGCTATGAGATATCTACTTAGTAAACTAGGAGGAGGAAGAGTTTTCTCTGTTTAAGCCCAGAAACACACTGTGTGAAGGTGGGTTACAAAGGAGAAATCAAAATTCCATAATAGATTAATTTAATTTATTGAATAGGGAGAGTCATTTGCCTGCTTCCCAAACTGTTTGGCTGCAATTTCCCCAAGCTTCTTCAGAAAATTAGGTGACTTGCCCAGGGTCACACAGCCAGAAAGTGAATGGGGACAGATTTTAATTCAGATTTTTCATATTCCAGATCCAACACACTACCCCACTGCACCACCTAGGGGATGATTGGAAGTATTTGAATGCTTCCAAAAGGTTTCCCAGCTTTTAGATATGTTCTGATATCTAGGTCTCTCAGTTGATAGAGCCCTAGACATGGAGTCAGGAAGACCTGGGTTTATATCCCAGAACACCTCACTTAATAGCTGTAAGGCTCCCTAGTTGTGTGACCCTGAGCAAGTCACTCAACCGCTATTTTCTCATCCATAAAATGAGAATAATGAATGCACCTACCTTCCAGGATTGTTGTAAGGATCAAATGAGATACTGCTTTTAAAAAGTCTTTCATAAACCTTAAAGCATCATGGTTCCCCTGTCTTGCTCTTTGATTTCACTTAGCTTAGGGCCCCTCTTTGAGCCAGGCAGCTCTGTTCCCCATTCCCTCAAATATCTCTCCTTAACTGTAGTCTCAGTACTTCTGCTGGTGTGCTGGTTTGGAGTCCAGAGCCATCATTTCATTGGTATGAGGAGAATAGAAACTCCATCCACTGCTGCATTATGAGAGGCATTTCTCATTAAGTGATAAGGGGATTTGCTCATGGGTACCCATAATACTGGCAGGACTTGAACTCAGGTCTTCCTGACTCCAAGTATGGTGGGCTGTCCACGGCACCGTGCTGTTTCTCTATGCTTTTATACCTTCCTGGATTTCACAATACTACCAACCTTTTCCCGCTCCTACTTATGAACCTCAACCCACTTAGCCACAGTAACCCCCTTCTTTCCTCTGATCTCCTGACAATGGCACTTGCTGTTCACACCACTCATGCCACTTAATCATATGCTGCTATATGATAGGATGGTGTAGGTGGGTACGTGAATGTCTGTGACTTGGAATTGGAAAGACCTGAATTCAAATTCAGCCTCAGACACTTACTAGTTGTGTGACTATGGGCAAATCATTAACACCTGTCTGCTTCAGTTTGCTCAACTATAAAATGGAAATAATAATATCTCCCAGGCTTGTCATGAGAATCAGAAGACATAATATTTGCAAAAACAAACAAACAAACAAAAACACTTAGCATAGTGCCTGGTTTAGTAGGCACTATATAAATGCTTATTCTCTTGCCAACAAATATGTTTGTGGAACTTCCATAAGGGCTCAGTGTCCATTACCACCTGCTCCCAAACCCCAGTGTTACAGGTGTGTGTGTGGGAGAGGGGGGGTATTGCAGGAATGTGTTCCCCATCTCTCTAAAAGGATTAAAACCTCTTCCTGAATACCTGTGAGCTGCCATTATAAATCACACCAAATCGAGGATTTGGCTTCCACTGGATTTTCTTTGGTTATAATTGAACAAAGTGCACCGATGACAATGTGAGGGATGGTGGTTGGTAAACCCAGTCAAAAGGTAAATAGCAAAAAAAAAAAAAAGACTGGCAGGGGGCAACTAGGTGGCACAATGGATAAAGCACCGGCCCTGCATTCAGGAGGACCTGAGTTCAAATCCGACCTCAGACACTTTGACAGTACTTGCGTGATCTTGGGAAAGTCATTTAACCCTCATTGCCCGGCAAAAAAAAAAAAAAAAAAAGACTGGCAGCTTTGACAGCAGCCGGAGGCGATCAGACCCCTCTTTTTCTCTGATTCTTCAAACTAAGCAAAAAGCACGGTGGGACTGGTTGCAAGCAGCCCATCATTTCAAAGCGCCACCATCCATACCTCATCAGAGTCCCGGAGGATGCAGCTCGTCCCAGCCCATGTACATTTCTCCCGTATAGTGCAAAATGCATGATGTTTCTTTTTTCTTCCAGCGCTCCCTTTCCATAAGTGTTCAGAGCCCAGTGCAAAGAGGCATCGTCAAACTACTGAATTCTAGTTCAGAGCCAAGTGCAAAGAGGCATCGTCAAACTACTGAATTCTAAGCTAACACCTGCTTGAATGTCTTGTCTCCGTTAGATCAAAGCTTACAATTTAGCAGGGGAGGCCAAACTAAGATCACATGGGCAGCACGGCACTAGGTTCCCGGGTTCTCCACTTATCCACTTATCTTATCCACTGCGCCATCTAGCGGCAAGATATAGCTTATTAAAGTAGCATCATTACTAACAGCTAAGGAAAGCCAAAGAAAACAAACCAGGAAGTCACCTTGAATTCTATTTTAACAGATTTATGTCCTTTATTGCATACCTATGAGGAAACTACTTCCTGCCGTGAAAAAAGTTTTAGTTTTTTGTTTGTTTGTTTTTTGTTTTTTGCGGGGCAATGGGGGTTAAGTGACTTGCTCAGGGTCACACAGCTAGTAAGTGTCAAGTGTCTGAGGCTGAATTTGAACTCAGGTACTCCTGAATCCAGGGCCGGTGCTTTATCCACTGCGCCACCTAGCTGCCCCCAGGTATATTTTTATATAGATTTGGCTGGTATGTGTGGGGTAGGGTTCTGAATTTTTTCTCTCTTTTTCAAAAAAATCTTTGTTACAAGACATGCCTTACTAAGTAGGAAAAAAGGGGGCAAGGCGAGAAGCATTTATTAAGCTCTTACTATATGCTAGGCACAATACTGAGGGATATATGTGTGCGTATATATGAGTGAGTATATATATGTGTGTGTATATATGAATGCACATATTTTTATAGCACCTTATGTGCTATGTAGCACCATATGTGTATAGATACATATGTATATACATAATATGCACATATATATGTATACACACATATATTGATGGGGGTATATATAAATCTCCATATACATAGATATGTGACTTCACATGTATCATTGATATATTGCTTGCATTCTCAAAGGGTGGGGAGGGGCTAGAGGGAGAAAAGGTTGGAACTCAAAATTTTAAAAAATAGATATTAAGGGGCAGCTAGGTGGCGCAATGGAAAGAGCAACTGGGGGCGGCTGGGTGGGGCAGTGGATAAAGCACCGGCCCTGGATTCAGGAGTACCTGAGTTCAAATTCGGCCTCAGACACTTGATACTAGCTGTGTGATCCTGGGCAAGTCACTTAACCCCCATTGCCCCACAAAAAAAGAAAAAAAGAAAGAAAGAAAGAAAGAGCAACTGGCCCTGGAGTCAGAAAGACCTGAGTTCAAATACTTACAGATACTTACTAGCTGTATGACCCTGGGTGAGTCACCTCAATCCAGTTGCTTAAAAAACAACAACAAAAGAATGGTAAAATAAATAAAGCATAATTATTTTTAAATTATTTTATTTTTAATTTATGGAATAAAATTAGCATTTCCATAACATAGTATGGGTTGGGGTTTTTTTTGCAGGGCAATGGGGGTTAAGTGACTTGCCCAGGGTCACACAGGTAGTAAGTGTCAAGTGTCTGAGGCCCGATTTGAACTCAGGTCCTCCTGAATCCAGGGCCAGTGCTTTATCGACTGTGCCACCTAGCTGCCCCTAGTATGGTTTTTAAAAAGACAATTGCACATGAAACTGCAAATCTATTGTGTACAACTTGCTATTCCTTTTAAATATATAATAAAGTTATTGTGTAAATTTCTTTTTTTCCTTTTTTTCTTCCCTTCCCCCACCCAAGATGGCTACCATTAGACAAAAATATGTATGTATCTGTAAAATCGTTCTATACACACTTCTGTTTATCAATTTTTTCTCTGGATGCAGATAGTGTCTCCTTTTATTTGTCCTTTGTAGTTAATTTGGGTATTTATAAGTCAAAATGACGGTCACTCAAAGTTGTTCTTAAAACAATATTGCTAAGGGGCAGCTAGCTGTGTGACCCTGGGCAAGTCACTTAACCCCAATTGCCTCACCAAAACAAAACAAAACAAAACAATATTGCTGCTACTGTATACAATGTTCTCTTGGTTCTGTTCATTTCACTCTATTTCATGAAAGTCTTTCTATATTTTTCTAAGATAATCAAGCTCATTATTTCTTACAGCACAGTAGTATTCCATCACAATCATATACCATATCAACTTGTTCAGTCATTCCCCCAATCGATGGGCATTCCCTCAATTTCCAGTTCTTTGCCACCACAAAGAGCTGCTATAAATATTTTAGAATATATTGGTGCTTTTCCTTTTTCCCTAATTATCTTTGGAAACAAGCTTAGTAGTGGTATTGCTGGATCAAAGGGTATAGACAGTTAAATAACTCTTTGGGCACAATTCCAGATTGTTCTCCAAAATGGTTGGATTACTTCACAGTTCCACCAAAAATGAATTAGTGTCCCAATTTTTCCACATCCTCTCCAACATTTGTCATTTCCCCCTTCAATCATTTTAGCTAATCTGATAGGTATAAAATGCTATCTTATGGTTATTTTAATTTGCATTTCTCTAATCGATAACAATTTAGAACATTCTTTCATATGACTATAAATTGGATTGACTTCTTTATCTAAAAACTGCCTGTTCATATCCTTTGACCACTTGTCAATTGGGGAATGACTCATATTCTTATAGGTTTTATGAAGTTCTTTATATTTTTGATATATGAGACCTTAACTGTCCATAAAATTTCCCCCCTGATTTTCTGCTTTCCTTCTGATCTTGGCTACATTTACTTATTTGTACAAATTCTTTTAAATTTAATGTAATTGAAATTATCCATTTTATACCTCACTCTGCTCTCTCTCTCTTGTTTATTCATAAATTATTCACCTATCCACAGGTCTGATAAGTATTATGTTCCATGTTCTTCCAATTTTCTTGTAATAGCTCTCTTTATAATGTAGGTCATTTATCCATTTTGACCTTGTCTTGGTAAATGCTATATGATATTGGTCTGTGCTGAATTTCTGCCAGACTACTTTCTTACCAACAACTTTTACCTAATAATGAATTCTTATCCCCCAAAACTTGTCTTTACACTTGTCAAATGCAAGGTTACTACTATAGTCATTTGCTGCTGTGGTGTATTATATGTCTACCCTGTTGTACTGATCTACCTTTCTGTTTCTTGCCAGTACCAGATAAGTTTTCATAATTACTGCCTTATAATATATTTTAAGATCTGGTACTGTTAAATCTCTTTCCTTTACATTTTTTCATTAGTTCCTTTGATATTCTTGACTTTTTATTCTTCTGAGGGAATATTGTTATTTTTAAAAATTCAGTAAAATAATTTTTGGTAATTTAATTGGGATGACATTGAATATATAAATTAGCTTAGGTAAAATTATCATTTTTATTATGTTGGTCCTGATATTATAGCAATAATAAAGTTTTTTAAGAACCATGTGATTATATCAATAGATGCAGAAAAGGTTGTTAAAGTAAAGCTCATTTCTATTTAAAAAAACACTTGAAAGTATAGGTATAATTATTTATTTATTTTTTTTAGACTTTTTTTTTTTTAGTGAGGCAATTGGGGTTAAGTGACTTGCCCAGGGTCACACAGCTAGTGTTAAGTGTCTGAGGCCGGATTTGAACTCAGGTACTCCTGACTCCAGGGCCGGTGCTTTATCCACTGCGCCACCTAGCCACCCCTAGGTATAATTATTTTAAAAAATATATTTATGTACAGAACAGAATCAAGGATCAAGTCCTGCCTCTGACAGATGTTGACTGTATGACCTTGGACAAGCCACTTGACATTTCTATCCTCCTAGCCAACTTTTTGACTCTAAGTTACAGAAAAGGTGATGATCTGAATGCATGGAGGAAATGTCTTCTTTGGGATTTCACAAAAGCATTAAAGTCACAGATCAGATTAAAAAAAAAAGGGGGGTGGAGTATAAATAAGATAAATAAGTGTCACTAGCTATCCAAACAGAGTCATGGATATATAATTTTATATATATCATTCAACCTTTTTTTTTAATAGAAAAAAGCACAATTTGAATTCAGCAAACCTTACTTAGCACCTACTGTATACAAGGCACTAGAGTAGGAAATAGAAATACTAAGTAAAAGCAAATTAGTCCTTGCCCACAAAGAGCTTACATTCTACTAGGGTATGTAGCATGTACCCAGATGCATTAAAACAAATGAACAAAGAAACATAGTAATAGAAAGAAGGAGAGAGAGCACTAAGCATTGAGGGAAATCAGGGAAGGCTTCAGGTAGGAGATATTACCTGAGGTGGCTCTTGAAGGAAAGGGAAATGAACGAGCAACTATTAAATGCCTACTGTATACCAGGCACTGTACTAAGCATTTTACACATCGTTGAAAATTTCTGAGTGGTAACATGATGGGACCAGATCTGTTGTTTAGGAATATCAATTCTAGATCAGGAGAACCAAGAAGTCATGAATCCTTTTTCCAGGAGGAGAGAACAGTGTCCCAGACCAAAAGGGAACTGGTGTTTCAATCTCTCTGAACCTGTGTAACTCTCTCAGAGGACCAGTAGCACTAGAGTCAACCAGTAGTCTTCTGAAACTCCCAGCCATAAACTAGCCAATAGACACAAACCTGGTCAGGAACTTACAGAACTTAGATCCAGGGAGGGGGGTGCAGTGAACAGACCTCCCCAGATCTTACCACTTTGGGGGCACTGAAAGTTTTGCAAGTCTCCAGTCAGAGTTATGAAAGCAACAGAAGAATATAAGAAGACAGATGTTCAGGCCAAACATTTCCCCTCACCTAAAGAGTACAGCACCCAGCAGTAATGTAAAGTCCAAAGTTAAGAAGTAGGCTGGAAAAATAACAAAAAAAAACAAACAAAAAAGAAAATGATCACAAAGAGCTACAACGGTGACAGGGAAGCTCAAGACACAAACTCAGAAGAAGACAACAACTCAAAATCATCTACAAGCAAAATCTCAAAGAGAAATGTACCTTGGACACAAACTCAGCACAAATTCCTAGAAGAGTTAAAGAAGCATTAAAAAAAAAAGATTTTAAAAGCCAAATGATACCAATAGAAGAAAGATGGGAAAAGACATAAAAACCAGGAAAGAATTATATGAAAAAAAGATGTATCAGCTTGGGAAAAGAAGTACAAAACCATACTGAAGAGAATAATTCCTTGAAAGTTAGAATTGGCCAAATGAAAGCTAATGACTCCATGACACATCAAGAAATAATCAAAGTCAAAAGACTGAAAATAAACTGAAGAAAATATGAAATATAGCAAAAACAACTGACCTGGAAAACAGATCAAGGAGAGGTAATTTAAGAATCACTGGACTGCCTGAAAGTCACGAACAAAAAATTGTCCTAGACATAATATTTCAAGAAACTATAAAAGAAAGATCAGAGAGCAAAGTAGACATTGAAAAAATCCACTGGCGACCTTCTGATAGAAACCCCCAAATGAGGGGGCAGCAGGTGGTGCAGTGGATAGAGCACCGGCCCTGGAGTCAGGAGGACTTGAGTTCAAATCTGGTCTCAGACACTTGACACTTACTAGCTGTGTGACATTGGGCAAGTCATTTAACCCTCATTGCTCCACACAACAAACAAACAAACAAACCACCTTTAACTATAAGAAGAGAATCTTCATGTCTTAATCAATAAACATTTATGAAGTACCTACAATGTGCCAGTACTGTGGATACAAAAAGGGTCAAAAGACAGTCCCTGTCCTCAAATAGTTTATAGTCTAACAGGGGAGACAACATGCAAACAAATATGTATAAACAAACTATGTACAGGAAAAACAAGAAATAATTAAGAAGGTGCTAGAATTCTTATGGAAGGGAATGAATGACAATAGTGATACTAACTCACTTTGTGTAGGAGTAAATCTCAGTGCTTTACATATATGACCTTTGAGTCTTGTCACATCACTATAAGAGGTGAACTAATATTATCCCCACTTTATAGATAAGAACACTGAGACTTAGAGTGGTAAAGGGATTTACCCAGGTTCCTATAGTCAGGCAGTACAGATCAGGGCTTCTTAAAATTTTTTCACTCACGACCCCTTTTCACCCAAGAACTTTTTATGTGACCCCAGTATATAGGTATACATAACTGTTTGCTATTGCTAAATTTTTTGAGACCCCCACATTCAGTTACCATTGAGACCCACAGTTTAAAGAAGCTTTGCCTTAGATGAGATTCGAATCTAGGTCTTCCTAAGTCACACAGGATTCTCCAACATACATTGATTCCTAAACCCCTTAGAGCCTGAATGATAAAATGAAGCTCTAATTTCAGATACCCATTTCTTTTTGGAGGTCATCATGGTTAGTATCTTACCCAGGGCCATACAATTACGTGTCTGAAGCTGGCTTTGAACTGAGGTCCTCTGAACTCCAGAACTAGTGCTATATTCGCTGCACCACCTGGCTGCCCCAGTGATTCCTGTTTCAAGGAAGGAAAATAACACTATGGCCCCTTGATATTTCTACCAGGGTCTATCTTCTGTATACTTTATTCTCCAAGTCACATATTGGAATGAATATCAGTCCTCATGACCTCTTTCTAGGAAGACAGGGAAATAAGAATTTCTAAGTACTAGCTGTACTGGGCTCTGCATCATCAACCAGCTAGGACATCATGTTTCTTTGGCCAGCCAGCACAAGGATTAAAAACCAGGGGTTAACCAGCACATTCTCTCTTCTGGATTGAAGGCTTTCTAGTATGTGTATAGATTTTTTTTTTCTTTCCTGTATTGGTTGTTAGCACTGGAATATATGTTGATAGTGGTAGGAAATACCTATTCTAATTTAAAATCTCCTGATACATGTGTGTTTTTATTTGATTTTAATCTAGCTACTAGTAACCCCCCCAGATTACCCAGATTATATTTGGAGGTGGGGTATAGACCCCGGTGGGTTGTGGGGGCATGATGCAGGATGTGAGTAACCCCTTTCAAGCACTCTTCTAGACAAACACCCAATCCCTCAGCCCAATACTTTATTAATTCTTGATCTTTGATTAATTGATTAATTCTTGATTCTTGATCTTTCAGGGTTCAAAAGGCAGTCGAGGGGGCAGCTAGGTGGCACAGTGGATAAAAAGCACCAGGGGGCAGCTAGATGGCGCAGTGGTTAAAGCACCGGCCCTGGATTCAGGAGTACCTGAGTTCAAATCCGGCCTCAGACACTTGACACTTACTAGCTGTGTGACCCTGGGCAAGTCACTTAACCCCCTATTGCCTGCAAAAAAAAAAAAAGAAGAAGAAGAAGAAGAATAAAAAGCACCAGCCCTGGATTCAGGAGGATCTGAGTTCAAGTCCAGCCTCAGACACTTGACATTTACTAGCTGTGTGACCCTGGGCAAGTCACTTAACCCTCATTGTCCTGCAAAAAACCAAAAGGCAATGTAAGGGCTTATGTTCTGCAGTAACCTCAGAAATGAATGACTGAAAGCACAAAAATGGTCAAGCCTCCAACCTGATATATAAAAACAAGGAAATCTTTTTTTCCTTTTTCCATAAAACTTTTTTTTCCTCTCTCAAAACCCAGATGTATAGGCTTAGACAAATATAAACATTATTGGTTAATTAATAGTAATACATAATGAAGAAACATGAAAAAACATTTAATCGGTATATTTGGCTGCAATGGGGCTCTCAACAAGAGCCACCTGGGAAATTAGAGGCTAGTCTAAGACCCAAATTGGAATTCCATTGCCAACAGGCAACCTACCAAGGATTCTCTTTCTTCCAGTCAAGTCCTTCCAGTCCTTTGTGATCTTCTTCTTCTTCTTCTTTTTTTAGTGAGGCAATTGGGGTTAAGTGACTTGCCCAGGGTCACACAGCTAGTAAGTGTTAAGTGTCTGAGGTTGGATTTGAACTCAGGTTCTCCTGACTCCAGGGCCAGTGCTCTATCCACTGCACTGCCTAGCTGCCCCACTTTGTGATCTTCTTAAAGCTATAGTATCATTGTCCAAGATCCCTACAGGCTGTTTTAGCTGGGGTTATATTTGTGTATACTTATACATGTAGTATTGGCTTCCTCCCAAAAAAGAAAAAAAGTATGTTCCTTGAGGGAAAAGGCAGTTGGATTTTTGTCTGTCCTCATATCCTTTTCAGTCATGTTTGACTCTCCATGACCCAATTTGGGGTTTTCTTGTCAAAGATCCTGGAGTGGGTTTGCCATTTCCTTCTTCAGCTCATTTTACAGATGAGGAAACTGAGGCAGACAAGGTGGAGTGACTTGCCCAGAGTCACACAGCTAGTAAGTGTCAAGTGAGGTTGGATTTGAACTCAGGTCCTTCTGACTCTAAGTCTGGTGCTTTATCCACTGTACCACCTAGTTGTCTGCTAGACTGCCTTTTGAACCCTGAAAGATCAAGAATTAATAAGGTATGGGGCAGCTAGGTGGTGAAGTGGATAGAGCACCGGCCCTGGATTCAGGACTACCTGAGTTCAAATCCGACCTCAGGCACTTAACACTTAGCTGTGTGACCCTGGGCAAGTCACTTAACCCCAATTGCCTCACTAAAAAAAAAAAAAAAAAGAATTAATAAGGTATTTGTTATAGTTACATAGTAGAAACAAGTATTTGTCAATTGACTTAAGGTTCTTAAACATATAGATCTAATTAGCTTTGACTAGCTAAACTTTTTTTTAAGGTTTACAAAACAATTTATATGTTATCTCATTTGATGTAAAGACATGTTTTGTTTTGTTTTTTACAACAGATCCATGATTTCATTGATATAGGGAATTTCCTGTGAGAAAACTCCCTTTATCAACATTTGGCTAAACTTTTTAAAGGCACTACTAGTCACGTGCTGTCTAAATATTTTTGTAATGGGGTAGGTGAAGCACAGTGGAAAGAATCCTAGATTTGAAATAAGATCTGGGTTCGAATTCTGACCTGTTGCTTGCTACTTCAGGATGGAATGGTACTTATGAAAGAGCACTGGTTCAAAGGACCTCAATTTGAATCCCGCCCTGATCCCCATCTCTGCCTCCTGGTTTCCCTGGCTTCCTTTAAGTCTTGCCTTCTGCTAGGAGCTTTTCTTGGTTACTTTAAATGCTGGTGTCTTCCCTTGGAGATTACAACCAAGATATACTGCGTATATCTTGTTTGTAATGTGTTGTCCCTGGAATTAGATTGTAAAGTCCTTGAGGGCAGGGACTATGTCCTTTCTTAAAATCTCCCCAGCATTTAGCACAGTGCTTAGCACTTCATGCCTGTGTGACCTTGGGAGGTGACTTCATCTACCTGGGCCTTAGCTCCCTTCTCTGTAAAGAGACTAGAACATTTATGAGTTTCCTTTCAGCTTTATGAATATGAACTGAACTATTAATGCTTTTTTGTTTACACATTAATTTCCAAATATGTCTCTATCCGACAAATGAGCCCTTGATAAAAAGAACTTATAAAGAGAAGGGAAGGGCAGCTAGGTGGCACAGTGGATAGAGCACCAGCCCTGGATTCAGGAGGACCTGAGTTCAAATCCGACCTCAGACACTTGACACTTACTGGCTGTGTGACCCTGGGCAAGTCACTTAACCCCAATTGCCTCACTAAAAAAAAACAAGTAATCACAGCCTATTGGTTCTCAGGGATCTGCTAAGGGGAGTGCCAGATTCCTGTCTGCCACAAACACTGTCCCCTGTAATTTGCTACATTGAAAACCTTTCCTGAGCTCCTACTCTATGACAGAGGTTCTTAACCTGGAGTCTATGAGATTGTTTTTTAATTAATTAATTTTTTTTTAAATTTTAGTGAGGCAATTGGGTTAAGTGACTTGCCCAAGGTCACACAGCTAGTAAGTGTTAAGTGTCTGAGGCCGGATTTGAACTCAGGTCCTCCTGACTCCAGGGCTGGTGCTCTATCCACTGTGCCACGTAGCTGCCCCATATGAGATTGTTTTTTAAAAAAATATTTTACCTAAATAGACTTAGTTTCTTTTCAAAGTGTTCCAAAAGTCTTAGTGCAGTCTGCATCAAGATTTTTGGGACACACTGTCTTTTTATTCTATGCATTTAGGAACAAGATTCTGAGACAGGGTCCATAGGGTTCATCAGCTCACCCAAGGGGCCTGGGACATACAAAAAAAGATAAAGTACCCCTGATCTTTAGCCCTGTCTGAACTCTTTATCCATTTATTCTCACTTGCTTTCCCTCAGATAACCTCTTTTTAAAAAAATTAATATCTTTCCCCAGTTACATGTAAAAATAATTTTAAGCAGATGACCTCTTGACAGAGGTGAGACCTGACACTTTCCACAAGTATTGACAACAAATTACCCTGACTCTCTTGGGGGTGAACATCCTAGGCTGCTTTTGAGTCAGCTGCCAAATTATTACCTGGTTTCAAATTAGCCAAAATTGACAATTGAGATTTTTCTTCACTTACTTTCAAGGCATCGACTTTGCTACACGAAAGATAGCAAAGATGGTGAAGCCACAGAAAGTGATCAAACAAGATGGTGACAGCTTCACTATCCATACACTCAGCACTTTCCGTAACTACCTTGTCCAGTTTAAAGTTGGAGAAGAATTTGATGAGGATACCAGAGGCTTAGATAACAGAAAATGCAAGGTAAGGATGGAGAAAGTTACTGATATCTGATACTCAAGAGATCTTTGGCCCACAAGCATCCCTCGGACCAAACCTCATCTTCTCTTTCTACAGAGTTTGGTAACATGGGACAATGATAGACTCACCTGTGTCCAGAAGGGGGAAAAGAGGAACAGAGGTTGGACCCACTGGATTGAAGGGGATGAATTACACCTGGTATTTGTCAATTACATGTTTCCTTTTGCTGGAAGACAGAGCTTCTCATGCTGGTGTCCATAGAACCCCCCATCTCTCAAAGGGTTGTGGATCAATTTGGGTGGGAAAAATTACATATTTATTTTTAGTAACTGTTGGTTTCCTTAGTAATCCTATGTCTTTTTTGGGGGGAGGCAGTTGGGGTTAAGTGACTTGCCCAAGATCACACAACTAGAAAGTGTCTGAAGCTGAATTTGAACTCAAGTCCTCCTGACTCCAGGTTCAGTGCTCTATTCACTATGTCACAATCTTCTGTCTTTTATTTTATGCATTTAACAACATGATTCTGAGAAGGGGTCTGTAGATTTTACCAGACTGACTGCCAAAGTTGTCGCATATGCATGTGTGTGCACACGTGCGTGCGCACACACACACACACACACACACACAGAGTTAAAAATCCCTGCTTTAAAGATAGATTGTTGTATAGGCTACATGAAATCAAAATCAAAAACTTGAACCTAAATTGCAAGATGGTTACTTCTAGTTTCTCTTTCTCCCTTCTATATCCTATTTTTTCCCTTTCCAACCAGTGATTTCATTGGAATAGGAAATTCCTGGTAAGGGAACTCCCTCCATTCATCAATCTGCATATATTAAGTGCCTAGTGTTTGCCAGACACCCTTCTTGACTTTGGGAATACAAACAAAACAACTCCTTCCCTCAAGGAGTTAAGGGACAGCTCCTGCCTCTGTCATAAGAGTCAGGGGTTAGCAACTCCTTGATGGACAGCTCCTGCCTCTGCCTTAAGAGTCAGGGGTCAGCTAATCCTTACTAACTTAGAGTCTTAGAGCAGCAGTTCTCAAAGTGTTGTCCATCCCTGAGTCTCTTTCAAGGGGTCCATTAGGTCAAGACTATTTTCACAATAATACTAAGAAGGTTTCATTTCTAATATGGTAAACATCAATAGACATAAATAATCATTTAGAGTAAAGCTCTTGGGGGGGGTCCCCAATTTTTAAAATTAAAAAAATTTTTTTGTTTTATGTTTTTTGCAGAGCAATGAGGGTTAAGTGACTAGCCCAGGGTCACACAGCTAGTGTCAAGTGTCTGAATCTGGATTTGAACTCAGGTCCTCCTGAATCTAAGGCCAGTGCTTTATCCACTGCGCCACCTAGCTGCCCCGGGTCCCCAATTTTTAAGAGTGAAAAGTGATTCTGAGACAGGTAGAGGCTGCTGGATAGCAGAGTGGATAGAAGGCTGGGTCTGGAATGAGGAAGACATGAGTTCAAATTTGACCTCAGACACTAACTCTGGGACCCTGGGCAAGTCACTTAACTTAGTTTCCTCAACTGTAAAATAGAGATGATAATAGCACTTTCCTTTCAGGGTTGTTGTGAGGCACAAATGAAATAATATGAGGCAGCTAGGTGGTGCAATGGATAAAGCATTGGCCCTGGATTCAGGAGGACCTGAGTTCAAATTTGACCTCAGACATTTGACACTTACTAGCTGTGTGACCCTGGGCAAATCACTTAACCCTCATTGCCCCCCCCCCTCAAAGAATGATTTGTTAAAAAAAAAAACAAATGAAATAATATTTATTAAGTATTTAGCACAGTGCTTGGCATATTTGTTGTTGAGGCATTTCAGTCACATCTGACTCTTCGTGACTTCATTTGGGGTTTTCCTGACAAGGATACTGGAGTGGTTTGCTATTTCCTTCTATAGCTCATTTTACTGATGAGGAAACTGAGGCAGACAGGGTGAAGTGATTTGGTTAGGGTGACACAGCCAGTATGTGGCAGAGGTCCTGCTGATTCTGAGGGTAGTTCTTTTTCCACCATGTCTCTGCCCGAGTCTTCTTGCCCTTATGCATGTCTGTCATAGTAGCTAAACTAATGATGAGCACTTTTTGTGTGATATTGAGTGTTGTTTTCATTTGCTATTTTATATTCCCCCAATTACACGTAAAAACAATTTTTAACATCCATTAAAAAAATGTTTGAGTTCCAAATTCCCTCCCTATCTCCCTCATTGAGAAGGCAAAACAATTCCATATAAGCTTATATATGTATTGTGGTAAAATATGAAAGTTTTTAACAGTCGGTTAGGATAAGTGAAAGACGCCAGTTTTTCAAGGACCACCCTTTTGGGGAGGAGATGAACAGTCTGCCTGCTGCGCATGTCAGACTGCCTGCCGGGTACAGTCCGCCTGCTGCGCATGTCAGACTGCCTGCCAGGTACAGTGCGCCTGCTGCGCATGTCAGACTGCCTGCCGGGTTTTTTTGGACTTCCGGGGTGGAGAGAACGGGAGTAGCCTTTTTTTGCCGGCTTGGCGGGACTCCGGGCGGCGCGGCACAGACGGTCTGACTCACTCCAAAGGTGGCCTAAATCGGTTTGGTGAGTTTTTATAAGGAATATAGACAGCCTAGATTTAAGACGATTTGTACTGTATTTCTGTTTTCCTATCCTTCTAATCAACAACACCTTATATACAATAAAGGCTCTATCTAGAAAACCAGAAGCTTCTTCCATTTACTAGTCTGGGAGATGAATTAAGGGAAGGGTTAAGTAGGGGAGATTTATGATCTAATATCCAATTTTAAATCTCACAGTATAGTCATGTAAAATACAACAATGAATATTTTAAAGCTCTTACTATGTGCCAAGCACTGTGTTAGGTCACACTGATATTGTGCTTTATAAATATCTTTGATTCCCTCCCCCAGCCCCCATTAATGGTAGGTGGGATACACCTTGCAATATGTTTTGCTCAAACACCACAAAGCTCCTGCCAAAAGCCCATGGTGCCTTGGTACTGAGTCCCGTGGCTTGTGGCCAAGCTTGACAAGTTGGTAATTAATCCATCTAAGATCTCAGGGAAGAGACTGTGTTCTTGAATGCTGAGCTCACCCTTTTTTCTTCTCTCCCTCGAACCCCTTCTTCCCTTCCATGTCTGACTCCAGGAAATGTTCTGTGAAGGCCAAGTGTGCAAACAGACGTTCCAGAGAGCCTGAGGGAGAAAGCCAATGCTGAGTGTGTATATCCACCCTGAGGAGACCTGTAGCTTTAACTGAGCTGATGCCAAACAACCTTACAAGGGCTGGTGGAGCAGAAGACTAACGCCCTCTTCTCTCTTTTTATTAACCTTGCCTGCAGATATTGTCACAACTTCAGTCTGGCCAGTTACAATAAACTTTTTTCTAAACAACTCGAGTGCTCTGTTGTTATGGGTCCAAAGGGACCATGATCATAGATATAGAGGAGGAAGGGACCTTGGAGGCCGTGTGGTCCAACCCCAATATTTTACAGAAAAGGAAACTGAACCCCAGAAAAAGGAAGTGATTCACCCAGGGCCAGGGAGACAGATGTGAGATTTGAAACCTGGTTCTCATTTTACAGATGAGGAACTGAGGAAACAGGATTAAGTAATTTACCCAGGGTCACACAGCTACTAAGTTTCTGGGGTGGGATTTGAACTCATGATGCTGGGTCTTCTTCATTCCAAGGCCAGTGCTCTATCCACTTCACCACCTAGTTGCCCACCTGGGATATAGTAGGCATTTATTTATTATTATTATTTTTTTTTTGTGGGACAATGAGGGTTAAGTGACTTGCCCAGGACCACATAACCAGTAAGTGTCAGTAAGTGTCAAGTGTCTGAGGTCAGATTTGAACTCGGGTCCTCCTGAATCCAGGGCCTGTGCTTCATCCACTGCGCCACCTAGCTGCCCCTTATAGTAGGCATTTTTTAAAAAATTTGTTATTTTGAGCTTAAGAAATAAAACAAGCATTTCCATAACAGTAGAATAGGGAAAAAAAAGATGATTGCACATGGAACTGCAAATCTATTATGTATAACTTGCTATTCCTTTTAAATATATAGTAAAATTATCATGTATGTTTCTTTTTTCTTCCTTTCCCTCCCCCACACCACCCTAAAGATGACTACCATTAGACAAAAAAAATATGTATATGCACATACATATATATGTAAATCCATACTATATATACTTCTATGTATCATTTCTTTCTCTGGATGCAGATAGCATCTTCCTTCATGTGTCCTTTGTAGTTAATTTGGGTATTTATAATAGTCAAAGTGACTTGGTCACTCAAAGTTGTTCTTTTTTTTTTTTTTTAGTGAGGCAATTGGGGTTAAGTGACTTGCCCAGGGTCACACAGCTAGTAAGTGTTAAGTGTCTGAGGCCGGATTTGAACCCAGGTACTCCTGACTCCAGGGCCGGTGCTCTATCCACTGAGCCACCTAGCTGCCCCTCAAAGTTGTTCTTAACACAATACTGCTATTAGTATATACATCCTCCTTTTGGTTCTGTTCATTTCACTCTTCATTATTTCATGCAAGTCTTCCCATGTTTTTCTAAAAATCATCAAGCTCATCATTTCTTATAGCACAGTAGTATTCCATCACAATCATATACCATATCAACTTGTTTAACCGTTCCCCAACTGACACATATCCCTGCAATTTCTAGTTCTTTGCCACCACAAAGAGAGCTGCTACAAATATTTCGGAATGTTTAGGTTCTTTTCCTTTTTTCCTAATCATCTTTGGAAACAGACCTAGTAGTGGTATTGCTGGGTCAAAGAGTATAGGCAGTTTAATAACTCTTTGGGCATAATTCCAGATTCCTCTCCCAAATGGTTGGATTATTTCACAGTTCCACCAACAGTGAATTAGTGTCCCAATTTTTCCACATCCTCTCCAACCTTTGTCACTTTCTCCCACAATCGTTTTAGCCAATCTGATAGGTGTGAAATGATATCTCAAGGTTGTTTAATTTGCATTTCCCTAATTAATAATGATTTAGAGCATTTTTCCATATAACTACAAATTGTTTTGATTTCATCATTGGAAAACTACCTGTTATCAATTGGGAAATGATTCATATTCTTATAGATTTTATAAAGTTCTTTATATATTTGAGATGAGACCTTTAGCTGAGAAACTAAAAATTTCCTCCCAATTTTCTGCTTTCTTTCTGATTTTGACTATATTTGTTTTATTTGCACAGAATCTTTTTAATTTAATGTAATTGAAATTACCCATTTTATACCCCCCACTACTCCTTATCTCTTCTTTATTCATAAATTGTTCACATATCCATAAATCTGATGGGTTATATGTTCCATGTTCTTCAAATTTTCTTGTAATACTTGTCTTTATATTTAGTCATGTACCCATTTTGACCTTATCTTAGTAAATGGTGTAAGATATTGGTCTATGTCCAATTTCTGACAGACTACTTTCTAGCTTTCCCAACAATTTTTACCAAATAATGAATTCTTGTCCCCAAAACTTAAGTCTTTACATTTGTCAAATACAAGGTTATCAGAGTCATTTGCTGCTAGAAATTGTATGTCTTCTCTGTTCCACTAATCTCCCTATTTCTTAGTGAATACCAGATAGTTTTGGTAATTACTCCCTTATAATATAGTTTAAGATTTGGTACTGCTAAACTACCTTCCTTTACATTTTTTCATTAGCTCCTTAGATAGTCTTGATTGTTTGTTCTTCCAAATGAATTTTATGATTTTTTTCTAACTCAGTAAAAGAATTTTTAATAATTTCATTGGGATGACATTGAATATATAAATGAGCTAAGGTAAAATTGTCATTTTTATTATATTGGCCCTGCCTATTCATGAACAATTAATATTTCTCCAATTATTTAAATCTGATTTTATTTGTATAATTTTTTTTTTTTTACAATTTTGTTCAGGCAGTTCTTAGGTTTGTTTTGGCAGGTGTAATCCCAAGTATTTTTTATACTTTCTAGAGTTATTTTAAATGAGGTATTTCTTAATATCTCTTGCAGGTTTTTGTTTGAGATATATAGAAATGCTGATGATTCATGTAAATTTACTTTATATCCTGCTACTTTGCTAAAATTATTGCTTCAATTAACTTTTTAGTTGAGTCTTTAGGATTTTCCAAGTATATCATCATATCATCTGCAAAAAGAGATAGTTTTATTACCTCATTTCCCATTCTGATTTCTTCTTTTTCTTGTCTTATTGCTATTACTAAGATTTCCAGTACAATATTGGATAATATGGTGATAGTGGGCATTCTTGTTTCACAGCTGATATTGCTGGGAAGGCTTCTAGCTTATTCCCATTACAAATAATGCTTGTTGGTGGTTTTAAGTAAATGCTTTTTATCAATTTAAGGAAAATTCTTATGATTAAAAGCAGCAAAGTAGAAATATTAAAAGCATGCTTTTTATATCACAACACAATAAAAATTATATATAAGAGACCACAGAAACATATATTAAAAACTAATTGAAGACTAAGCAACCTAATCTTAAAGAATAAGTGGGTTAAAGAACAAATCATATCATAAAAAAGGGAAAAGGACACACATGTACAAAAATATTTATAGCTGCTCTTTTTGTGGTGGCAAGGAATTAGAAATTGAGGGGATGCCCATCAATTGGGGAATGGCTAAACAAGTTGTGGTATATGAATGCAATGGAATACTATTGTGCTGTAAGAAACTATGTGCAGGCAAATTTCAGAGAAACCCAGAAGGACTTACATGAACTGATGCTGACTGAGATGAGCAGAACCAGGAGAACATTGTACACAGTATCAAAAACATTGTGTGTTGATCAACTGTGATAGACTTGATTCTTCTCAGCAATACAATGGCCCAAGATAGTTCCAAAGGACTCATGATGGAAAATGTTCTCCAAATCCAGAAAAATAGAATTGTGGAATCTAGATGCAGATTAAACCATGCTATTTCTATTTTTTTCCTTTTTGAGGTTTTCCCCTTTTGCTCTGATTCTTCTTTCACAGCATGACTAATGCAGAAATATGTTTAATGTGATTGTACATATACAACCTATATCAGATTGCTTGCTGTCTTGGGGAGGGGTGAGGGAGGGGAGGGAGGGGGAAAATTTGAAACTAGAAATCTTCTAAAAACAAATATTTAAAACTATCTCTATATGTAACTGGAAAATAATAAAATACTTTAATGAAAAAAGAACAAATCATAGAAACAATCAATAATTTCATTAAAGAGAATGACAATAATGAGACTATATCAAAACCTATGGAATACAGCAAAAGTAAAAATGTAGAGGAAAATTTATATCTCTAAATGCTTGCATCAGTAAAATAGAGTAAGAGAAGATCAATAAACTGGGTATGCAATTAAAAAACTAGAAAAACAAACAAACTAAAAATCCCTAATTAAATACTAAATTGGAAATCCTTAAAAAGTGATCATTAAATTAATGTAAATATAAATAATAGGTAATAAATAATACATGACAATACAGTAATACATTGTATATTATATATAGCAGATATTTTAAAATAATATGTAATATAATATATAATAAATTAATATGGCATGTATATAAATAATTAAATATGGGCATAGGGGATATAAATGAATAAATTGAAAATAAAAATTTAATAAAACCAAGTGTAAGAAAATCTTTGAATTAATAAATCAAACTAGGAGTTAGTTTTTTGGAAAAAAATAGATAATTGGTTAATATAATTTTTTAAAAAGAGAGAAGAAAAAAATCACTAGTATTAAAAATGAAAAGAGTGAATATACTATTAATGAAGATGAAATCAAAGCAATTATAAGGAGTTATTTTTCTCAGTTATAAGTCAATAAATTTGACAATTTAAGTTAAATGGAAGAATATTTGAAAAATATAAACTGCCTAGATTAGCAGAAGAGCAAGTAGAATATCTAAATAGAGCTATTTTAGAAAAAAAAAATTGAACAAGCCATAAATGAACTTTGTAAGGAAAAAGCACCAGGCCCAGACAGATTTACAAGTAAATTCTACCAAACATTTAAAGACCAACTCATTTCAACATTATTCCATTTTTTTCTGCTGAAAGATTATGCTGAGTTTTGCTGGGTAGGTGATTCTTATTCTTGGTTGTAATCCTATTTCCTTTACCCTTTGGAATATCATATTCCATGCCCTCCAGTCCTTTAATGCAGAAGCTGCTAGATCTTGTGCTATCCTGACTGGGGTTCCACAGTACTTGAATTCTTTCTTTTTGGCAGCTTGCAATATTTTCTCCTTGACCTGAGAGCTCTGGAATTTGGCTTTAATATTGCTAGGAGTTTTCTTTTTGGGATCTCTTTCTGGGGGTGATCGGTGGATTCTTTCAATTTCTATTTTAGCTTCTTCTTCTAGAATTTCAGGGCAATTTTCCCTGAGAATATCTTGGAAGGTAGTATTTAAGCTCTTTCCTTGATC
Organism: Dromiciops gliroides; assembly: GCF_019393635.1. NCBI lineage: Eukaryota > Metazoa > Chordata > Mammalia > Microbiotheria > Microbiotheriidae > Dromiciops > Dromiciops gliroides. The sequence goes on along the minus strand of NC_057863.1, from coordinate 625,184,273 downwards.
ATGGTTTTCAGGTAGACCAATAATTTTCAAATTATCTCTCCTGGACCTATTTTCCAGGTGAGCAGTTTTTCCCAGAAGATATTTCACATTGCCCTCTATTTTTTTATTCATTTGGATTTGCTTTATTGTGTCTTGGTTTCTCATAAAGTCACTGGCTTCCATTTGTTCAATCCTAAATCTTAGGCAATTATTTTCATCAGAGAGCTTTTCCATTTGGCTTTTCAAGCTGTTGACTTTTTTCTCATGTCTTTCCTGCATCTCTCTCATTTCTCTTTCCATTTTTTCCTCTACCTCTCTAACTTTATCTTCAAAGTCCTTTTTGAGCACCTCTATGGCTTGAGAACAATTCATATTTTTCTTGGAAGCTTTAGATATAGGGGCCCTGATGTTGACATCTTCCTCTGAGGGTGCCCCTTGGTCTTCCTTGTTACTGAAGAAACTTTCTATGGTCCTCACCTTTCTCTGTCTGCTCATCTTGCCTTTCTTTTACTTGACTTTTAGCTCCTTAAAGTGGGGCACTGTTTCCAGGCTGCAGTATCCCAAGCTTAAGAAGTCCCAGGTGGTATGATTTAAGGAGAATCAGGTTCTTCTCTTGCCCGGCCTGTTTCCTGGTCCTAGATGACCCCAGACCAACTTGCTGATCAACTAGCTTTGTGTGTTGTGGTTGTCAGCTCCAACGAGCCTGTGCCCCTCCCCTACCTGGGCCACTGCTACTCAAGTCTACCTCCTGGTTCTCAGCAAGGGTGTAAAATCCAAGTTCTGCCTTAGCACCAGCATAGACTGCTGTAGTCTCCCCCCTGCCCAGAGTTCAGCCCACTCACCAGACTATGAGCTTAGTTCCAGACAACACTGGCACTTCAGCTGATTCAGAGGCTCTGGGGGTCTGCTTTTCTGGTGAGGCCTTCCTGGGACTGGATCTGTGTCAGGGTGACTGTGGGGTTGGGCTTTACTCCTGTATCAGCACAGCAGCTCCCTCCTTCTGACTTTCCAAGCCATTCTTGGTTAGAAGATGATTTCAGCACATTCTTCTGTGAATTTTGCTGTTCCGGGCATTTTCCTATGGCGTTATTTGGATGAGATGTTTGGATGTTTTTTGGAGCGATCATGTCATGAGTTTGGAAGCTCACTGCTTTTCCTCTGCCATCTTGGCTCCTCATTTCAACATTAAATAAATTATGTGGAATAACAGGCAAAGAAGGGGTCCTACCAAACCCCTTTAATGAAACAAATATGATACTGATACCTAAACATGGTAGAGTAAAACCATAAAAAAATATAGACCAATTTCATTAATATATATGGATGCAAAAATCCTAAATAAAATACTAGCTAAAAGATTACAATGATATATTACAAAGATTATACATTATGACCAAGTGGGATTTATACCAGGAATGCAGGGTTGGTTTAACATAAGGAAAACTATTAACAGCTGATTATATCAATAATACAAGTAACAAAAATCATATGATCAGGGGCAGCTAGGTAGCACAGTGTATAAAGCACTGGCCCTGGATTCAGGAGAACCTGAGTTCAAATCCAGCTTGACACTTACTAGATGTGTGACCCTGGGTGAGTCACTTAACCCTCATTGCCCCACACAAAAAAAAATCATGATTATAACAATAGATGCAGGAAAAGCTTTTGCTAAAGTACAACACTTGTTTCTATTAAAAAAAAACACTTGAAATATAGCAGGCATGAGTCCCAGGAAGGCCTCACCAGAGAAGGAGACTCCCAGAGCCTCTGAATCAGCTGAAACACCAGTGTTGTCTGGAACTAAGCTCACAGTCTGGTGAGAGGGCTGAGCCCTGGGCAGTGGGAAGACTTCAGGGGTCTATGCTGGTGCTGAGGCAGAACTTGGGTTTTTCACCCCTGCTGGGAACCAAGAGGTAGACTTGAGTAGCAGTGGCCCAGGTGGGGGAGGGGCACAGGCTCGTTGGAGCTGACAACCACAACACACAAAGCTGGTTGATTAGCAAGTTGGTCTGGGGTCATCTAGGACCAGGGAACAGGCCAGGTGAGTGGAGAACCTGATTCTCCTTAAATCATACCACCTGGGACTTCTTAAGCTTGGGATACTGCAGCCTGGAAACAGTGCCCCACTTTAAGGAGCTAAAAGTCAAGAGATCCCAAAAGGAAAACTCCTAGCAATATTAAAGCCAAATTCCAGAGCTCTCAGGTCAAGGAGAAAATATTGCAAGCTGCCAAAAAGAAAGAATTCAAGTACTGTGGAGCCCCAGTCAGGATAGCACAAGATCTAGCAGCTTCTACATTAAAGGACTGGAGGGCATGGAATATGATATTCCAGAGGGCAAAGGAATTTGGATTACAACCAAGAATAACCTACCCAGCAAAACTCATTATAATCCTTCAGAGGAAAAATGGGATTTTAATGAAAAAGAGGACTTTCAGGTATTTGTGATGAAAAGACCAGAACTGAATGGCAAATTTGACTTTCAAACACAAGACCCTAGAGAACTATAAAAAATTGGAGTTGGGGGACATACCTGGGGTCATGCAGTGGGTAACTATCTTATGTCTGAGGATGGGTTTGGGCTGGGATCCCCCTGGGTCCAGAAGTGGTGCTTTGTCCACTGTGTCACCTAGCTGCCCCATGATGACATCTTTAGGGTTAAATTGAGGGGTGAGGGGAATGTACTGGGGAAGGGGGAAGGGCAGAGGTAAAATCCTACATGAAAGAAACAGGAAAAGGCTTATGGAGTGGGGGAAGAGATGGGAGTGGAGTAGGGCAGTAAATGAATTTTACACTCATCAGAAAAGGCTCAAAGACCTTAAACTCATCAGAGTTGCCTCAAGGAGGGACTAACAGACACACCCAACTGGGTGGAATAATCTATTTAATCTGGACAGTAAATGAGTCTAACACTCATCAGAGTTGGATCAAAGACCTCATTCTCATTAGAATTGGCTCAAGGAGGGAATAATGTACACACTCAATTGGGTGGAGTAATCTCTCTAACCCCGGAGGAAAATAGGAGGGGAAGGGGATAAAGAGAGAGGGGCAAAAGAAAGAAGGGCAGGGTGGGGGAGGGGACAGACAGAAGCAAATCCCTTTTGAAGAGGGATAGGATGAAAGATGGATAATAGAATAAATATCATGGGGAAGGGAATAGAAGGAAAACAGTTAACAATAGTAATCATGGAAAAAGAGAAAAGGGGGAAAAATTGTGCAAAAATTTTTTTATAGTGATTCTTTGGGGTGGCTAAGAATTGAGAATTAAGGGAATGTCCATCAATTGAGGAATGATGAAAAAAGCTGTGCTATATGATTGTGGTGGAATGGTCTTGTGCTATAGGAAATGACAAACAGGATGATGCCAGAAAAACCTGGAAAGACTCATGAACTGATATATAGTGAAATGAGCAGAGCTGGGAGGACATTGTGCATAGTGACAGCAGAATTGTTCAATGAGCGATTTTGAATGACTTAACTGCTCTCAGCAATGCAATGATCCAAGACAATCCCAAGGGACTAATGAGGAAGCTTACTATTCACCCCCATAGAAAGAACTGATAAAAAGAGCACTTGTGGATTATACATATATAACCTGGTTGCAATTTTCGGGAGGGAGAAAAATTTGGAACTCTAAAATAAAGCAGATGCTAAAATAACAAGGATCCATTGCCTATTTTCTGGTTAAAAGTTACTCTGACCTGCTGAGGGGTAATATAAGCTAAGGTGCAGTACAGTGGGAAAAAGCACGGACTGGGGGAGTCAAAAGATCTCCTTTTAACTGATTTGTCAAGCTGATTTGGGTGACCTTGGGCCAGTCACTTGACCTTCACAGACCTTAGTTTTCTTATCTGGAAAATAAATATGTGGGACTGGTGAGCATGCACAGTGTGCTCAGGTGATACAATCCCCACGTGAGACTGGGAAGCTGCTTATGAAAAGTATCCTGGTGTTTAATGGAAGTACCTTGCTCCCCTATTTGGAGCATGAGCAGACATTCTGTAACTGGTTACCACCAGTTAACCCTGTGATGAAGAGTCAGACTATTTATACACTGTGCATTCAAAAAACTCTAAGGGTGGGGGCAGCTAGGAGGCGCAGTGGATAAAGCACTGGCCTTGGATTCAGGAGGACCTGAGTTCAAATCCAGCCTTAGACACTTGACACTTAACTAGCTGTGTGACCCTGGGCAAGTCACTTAACCCTCATTGCCCTGCAAAACAAAAACAAAAACAAACAAACAAACAAACAAAAAACCTCTAAGGGAACAAAACGAGTTAAGTCCACATTCCTGTCTGGGTTGTGGTCAAGTGAGGAAGCAAGGGCCAAGCCCACTATGGGAAGAGAGGCTTCTGGTCTTTATATTCCCAGAGCCATATGACCCACGACCACATGACCCTGCCATTGCTTCTGTCTCTGTCGCATCCATTCTTTGTTGCTTTTAGATAAAGACAATTGGAAATGACTACCACCTTGTAAGCATCAAAAGGTCAATCAATTGATATTTATGAAGCATCTACTATGTGCCAGGCACTCTGCTAAGCCCTGAGAATACAAAAAAGACAAAAGGCAATCTCTGCCTTCAAGGAGCTTACAGTCTGATGGGGGAGACAATATGCAAACATATATTTTTAAAAGCGAGCTATTAAAAAAAACACCCCAAAACAAAAAAAAAACCACAAAAAGCAATCTAGAGATCAAATCTTCTTAAACTGTTGCTTGTGACCCCATATGGGGGTTGCATATCTGAATGTGAGGGTCATGAAAAGTTTGGCAGAAAGTGTTTGATTTGTATACCTATATATTGGGGTTGCATAAAAATTTCTCAGGAGAAAAGGGGTCATGAGTGGAAAAAGTTTAAAGAAGCTCTGCTGTAGACAAGATAAAGATAAGTAACAGGAGGAAGGCATTAAAATTGAGAGGGGTTGGGAAAGGTTTCATGCAAAAGATGAGATTGTAGCTGGGACTTAAAGGAATTCAGGGAGGTCAGGAGAATAAAGCTCTAGAAATCTGGAGCTGGACTCCATGCTGGAATTTTCCGGAAGCAAGATGGAGAAGAGCAAAGTCCTGATTGATCTGTTGTGCTCAGCTCAGTCCAGCAGTAACAGGAAGGTGACTAGGACTCATTTGGAGGACAACTTGGTGGCATGAATGCTATGGAGAAATAGCTTGAGGTTTGAACCTACTCTCCCCAGAGACTAAAGTGACATAGAAAAGAATATTCCCATTTTTACATGTAGTTAAGAAAAAATAAAAGAAGAGAGAAAAAAGAAAGCAATATGCCCATTTTTACATGTAAATGGGAATAAAGTAAAATAAATGAGAGAAAAAAAGGAAAAGAGTATTCCCCTCAGGAATGGGGTGTGTGTGTGGGGGGTTCTTTTCAGTAAACATCCCTTCATAAAAGTTAATTGATATTAATTGCTTAAATGATACTGCAGTGCTAATTACTGGTGGTAGATATTAGGGAGAGCACACAAGAATGGGAGCTCATAATAATGGCATTGAAGACATTTATGATGCCCTTAGGGGTGGCCCTATAACTAAGAGAGGCAGATGTAGCCAGCCTCGCTCTAGAAGGATGAGACTCCAGAGTCTCCCTACTTGAAGATACTAGACGGTTCGACCTATGAAGTCCTTTCCAACTCTAGAACCATGATCCTCTTCCCCAACAGCTTCAGGTTTTGAGTTCTTGTTTTGTGATGGGCCTGGGCTATCACTTTTCACAAGAAATTGGAGCAGGGAAGCAAGGTTTACCTTGTTACTGTAGCATGAGTTAACATTGTTAAGTCAGGGAGGAACATGGGCTTAAACAAAGTTGAGCAGCATACACCACTAGGTGGCGTGTGTTTGCAACATTTCTTAAAGCTCGGCCACAAGCTATCCAAAACAGGTGCTTGGTTTGGGGGTGTAGTAGGGCTGGGATGGCTATAGCCAGGAAGAGGTTGGGATTGAGAGGCTGAAGAACCAGGGAGCTGCATGAATATCGAGTGCCCCAATGTAATAACAACAACAATGAGGATGAATTATAATAATTATATATTAATATAAAATATTGTTTATATATTATACATCAATGTGCTATAGTAGAAACAACTTCAAGTTTGAACCTACTCTCTCCACAGACTAAGGTGACATAGAAAAGAATATTCCCAATTTTACATATAATTAAGGAAAAATAGAATAAAATAAGAGAAAAAAGAAAGTAGTATAAGCTGATATAGTCATATAAAACAAAAGTATTTATATAATTATACAATACATCAATATTACATCTATTTATCAACATAGTATATAGTAGATATATGACATTATTCTAATTATAATGATAAATATAATGATATCGATCACTCTAGCATAATAAATTTATCAATATACTATGTTAATAAAATATTGGTTAAGCACCTACTATGTTCCAGGCACCTTGCTAAGTGCTGAGAAAACCAATAAGAGACAGCCCCTGTGGTCAAGGAGTTTATAATCTGATAGGGGAAGACAACAAAGGGAAGCTAAAAAGCTTCCACTAGGGGGATGTGGGGTGAAGGGGAGAGTATAGGGTTCCATGGTATGGAAGTCAAGCGGAGCTGCTGATGGAGAATGTAGTTACCTGAAACATTGTGAGCCCTTAAAAGAAGGCTTTGAGGGGCAGCTAAGTGGAGCAGTGGATAAAGCACCACCCCTGGATTCAGGAGTACCTGAGTTCAAATCTGGCCTCAGACACTTAACACTTACTAGCTGTGTGACCCTGGGCAAGTCACTTAACCCCAATTGCCTCACCAAAAAAACCCACAAAAACAAAACAAAACAAAACAAAACAAAACAAAACAAAACAAAAAAAGAATGAAGTTACCTGGAAGGTTGTGAGCCCTTGATAAAGGAAGGTTTGGGGAAGGCTTCAACGCTATGCCCTCCAGCAGCAACAGAAGAAGAAAAGAGAGGCAGGACTTGGAACAAAGATTTACCTAGAGACTCATTTTATAGATGAAGAAACTGAGGCAAACAGAATTAAGTGACCTGCCTCAGGTTACTCAGCTAATGAATGAATGAATGTCTGAGTCCAGATTTAAACTCAGGTTCTCCTGACTCCAAGCTCTGCACACTATCTACACTCTCCCATCTAAGTTCCTCAGGGTACAGAGGAAAATCATAGGATCATAGATTAGAGAGCTGAAAGAGACGTTAGAGACCATGGAGTCCAACACCTTTCCTCCCTCCCTGCTTCCCCTGATTCCCTTACAGATAGGGAACTTAAGGCCCGGAGAGGAGAAGTTACTTGCTCACAATCACTTAATTAGGAAGTAGCAGAATGAGGATTTGAACCCAGGATCACAGACCATACATCCCATTCTCTTTCCATTTCCTGGGCTCCTTCAGGAAAGAAGGAAGAATGATGGGGAAAGAGGGAGTGGGACAGTAAATAACAGTAATGAGGACCTAGATAGAGTGAAATAGATGGCAGGGCAGGGGAAGGAAGGTCAATAAAGGGAAGGGAGGGTAGGGATGGGCAGGGAAGGGCCCCACTGTACATCTCTGTGGACTCTTTTTTTTTTTTTTTTTAGTGAGGCTATTGGGATTAAGTGACTTGCCCAGGGTCACACAGCTAGTAAGTGTTAAGTGTCTGAGGCCGGATTTGAACTCAGGTACTCCTGACTCCAGGGCCAGTGCTCTATCCACTGCACCACCTAGCTGCCCCACTCTGTGGACTCTTAAAGTATGCTTTTTAATATGAAGAAATAAGGGAAGTACAATTTCATAACCAAGCCTCTTGTCTCTGGATGGACAAGGGTGAAAGTGACTTGCCTAAAGTCACAAGGTAGTGTCTGAGGCTGGATTTGAACTCACAAAGAGGAGTCTTCCTGACTTCTTACCTGGTACTCTATCCACTATAATATCCAGTTGCCCATAAAACCAACATTAATCAAATAGCAGAAATGCTATTAAGCCCTTATCCGTCATTCCTGGTGGATTCAGAGAAACAGTCACCCAAGGGAGAGTCCTGCCAGGGGCTGAACAGAGCCTAGAAATCTAATATAGAAGAAAAAAAAAGAAATCCAATATAGAAACTCTACCAAGAGAGATGGGATTTCCAGGAGTTCTGAGTTGTCTTTGGCCATATATGCCTCCTGAATCTGTGCCCCTTGACTATTGTACTCTGTGTGAGGCCATTCTTCCTATGGATGCCATATGTGTTTTTTTTGGGGGGGGCGGTATACAGGGAATTATACTGTACCTGTTTTGTTCTTGCTATTGATTTTGAGTAAACACCTTTGCTTAGGGCTAATTCACTATCTGTGGCCTCACTTTCACTGATTCGCACTGACTACATTGCCCCATCATGGTTCTAAGGATGCCCCTGGTGGGGGGAGCATCTTTTTCTACTGCCATTAGAATCTCAGCTTCACTCCCCGCTCCCCGACTATGGTTAGCTGCCAATAACTAGCACCCCAGGTCCATTTAATCAATGACCATCAATTAGCCTTTCTAGGTAGCATAGTAGATAGAGTACTGGCCCTGGAGTCAGGAGTACCTGAGTTCAAATCCAGCCTCAGACACTTAACACTTACTAGCTGTGTGACCCTGGGCAAGTCACTTAACCCCAATTGCCTCACTTAAAAAAAAACCAAAACAACAATTAGCCTTTCCAAAAGGATATTTGCTTTGAAGATATAGCAAGAAGAGAAGTATAAATCATCCCCCATCACCTGTGGCCACACTCTCTCCTCTATCATGCTAGTCTCTAGGGATAACGGGTTCAGACTTATCACAGTTTCTACATAGTCTTGGTCCCATTAAGTTGCATTCAGATGTGCTTTGACAACTCATCTCAGCCACCTACAGGTTGGGTCCTGAAGGTTGTTCCTTATTCCTTGGACATCAATGCTGAGCTGGTAGCAAAAGCCAAAATGGACTCAATTACCAGATGATTCCTGGGCCTCAGGTGGCTCATTTCTCCTGACCTTTTTTTTTTTTTGAGGCAATTGGGGTTAAGTGACTTGCCCAGGGTCACACAGCTAGTGTGTAAAGTGTCTGAGGCTGGATTTGAACTCAGGTCCTCCTGAATCCAGGGCCAGTGCTCTATCCACTGCGCCACCTAGCTGCCCCTCTCCTGACCTTTTTTAAACTCACAAGGTCAGAGCCCTAGACTGATCTCTTTCACCTAAAATGAAATAGCAAGTGCAAAGGCAAAGAACCAAGAACCATCTTCATAGTCATTGAGTCATCTAGGAGGCTCAGTGGACAGAACACTGGACCTGGAGTCAGGAAGACCCGAGTTCAAATCTGGTCTCAGGTACTTCCTAGTTGTGTGACCCTGGGCAAGTCATTTAATCTCAGCCTGCCTCAATTACTTCATCTGTAAAATAAAGACAATAATAACATCTACCTCACAGGGTTGTGAAGATAAATTAGTAGTATATTCATAATACCACATGTTGGCCTCAGAAGCCCTTACATGAGCATCATTTCTCACCAGATACCATTGGCTCAGAAGGAAAATGGATACACAAAGAGGCCAAATCAACAGAGAAAAAGAGTCTGAGACTGGGAAAGAAGCTAAGGTCCTTTTAAATGCACCCCTAGCCAATCAAAGGCACCTCCTAACTGTGATGTTTAAAATCTATATTGTGTGATCGCTTTAAATTAGAAGCTTCAGCACCAGTCTTTGGGCATTAAACATTTATTAAAGCATACAGATATTCACAAGGAGTTCAGAAAGTTAAGAAAAAGCCTATCTAGCCTAGAGTTCCAGCCTGGTTGGGTTCTTCCTCAAGTCCTCCTCCACGAGCCTGCTTTAATCAGGAACTCCCTAGCAAGCTGATTGTGGAAGCTTTTTATAGGTCTGGAACAGAGGCGGTCCTTACACACTGCTTCAAGCTGATTGGTTGGCATCATCAAATCCATTGGTTTCAAAGGTGTTCTCAATACCTTCTTAAGGGATAGCCAGGTGTGATTACAATCCAGTTAACTTGAAGTAGGCTAATCAGCAGTCAATCACTCTCACTTGATTCAATCAGTCTAGATTAATCTCCAGGTGGGTCTCTGAGTATCTGCCAAATCCCATTATTTCATCACATCACCACATGGTTAGCAGACTGGGACCAGTTATAGAATGTCTCTGCTTGTGTTATAATCTAAGCAGATATTCCCACTACATGTCATCATGACTCTCCTAGAAGCAGGCTTCCCTGGTCTCTTCCACATGGGGAACTGCATCAGTGGCACTCTGCCCATGCCAATAAGGACTGGCATTAGTGGTTAATATTAATGGGAAGCACACCACAGGGTGGGGGAGGGCTCATCAGCCATAGTAGAGGAATTCGGCCCCATAGGGTTACCCTCTAGAACCTACAGAGTAGCCATCCCTTCAGAGATGGGCAGGCTTGGTGGCATCTTAGTCAAGATTACAAAGACTGGAGGCAAGATGGATTGAATTCAAAAGAACAAGGCTATTGCAGATTTGGGACTCCTTAAGATCTGTTTCGTTAAGTTTTGTCAAGAACTCATCACCCTAAAAGATGGAATAGATGAGTGATGACCCAGGATGAGGGTTTGCTGTCACCAAATCTAGGGATGCTTGAATCGGACTTATGAAGTTTCCATTGGTGGGGAAATCAACACTGCTCAGTAACTTGAATAGAGTATACTTGGAAGCAGCAACCAACAGGTCCCCCACTTTGACCACAGGACCAAGAGTCTTCAGTTACAAAGGAGACAAAAGCCAGATTCTGTATCTCCCAGGTATCATTGGGGGCAGAAAGTATCAAAGCACTGCAATGGCAGGAAGCCAGAGACTCCAACTTCAAGTGTGAGTACAAGTTAAGGGAGCAGGTCAGAGGGAATGTTACAAACATATAAAATGAATGCAAGGTATATAAGAGGCAAAAATGGAGAGAGATAAGCTAAAAGGAGGGATCGAGTTCCTAAGACAAATTATACCTACATCATGACTTTACTTAGAACTAACTCTGGTTCTAGTATCCTTGAGTTTCATCATACAAAATGCAACAACAAATTAGGCTAGAAGTGTTCCCACCCATCACTTAGCACTAGGCAACCTGCCTTAAGCAGTGTGGTATGCTGGAAAGAGCTGCGTGTTCCTAGAGCCAAATCCCAATTCTGCCATTATGACCTTGGATAAGACACATGACCCCTCTGGGCCTCAGTTTCCTCATCTGTAAAATGAGGAGTTCTACTCAAGTACCTCTAAAGTTCCTTCCAGATCTAGATCTGTGAGTCTATCATTCTCTCTTCTCCCTCAAAACTGCTCTCCCCAAGGTCACCAGTGACCTGAGGATTGCCATGGTGAATGGTGCCTTCTCATTCCTCATCCACATTGAATACTCTGCCATCTATGACGCCAGTGGCAACTCCCTAATTGGGAATTCTTCCCTGAGCTGGTTTCTTTGCCACTGTGCTCTCCTACTTGCCTTGTATTTGGCACCATTCTTGCTGATTTAAGCTCTTCCACACACCTGCATTTTCATTGATTCATTCAACACATTTTCTTGAGTGTATGTAACTAAGGCGTAGAAGGGGAAGTCTCTATGGCTTTATAAACCAGTCTCTTTAGCTAGGATAAATTTAAATTATCCCAGTATAGAGTTAAAAATTTCCATCTCCAGTGCTACACTGAAGATTTCTGGTGGGCAGGTACAACGTCCCCTTCCTCTCTGTAATCTGCAAAGCACTTAGCTCAGTTCTGTACTGTTCGTTCTCAGTGAACATTTATTGAATAAAGAAGGGCTCTTGTCCTTGCCACAAATGTTCATCTTCTAACCCTGTTCCCTTTTTTCCTGATGCTCTAGATTCTAAAGAAGACTCTCTCTTCATGAGAGAATAGTAGAAAATAGGACAAAGCAATGATGAAAGCTCTTCAGGGTAGAGTCGAATTTGGGGGAAGGGGATGATCGTGACACAGAACATAAGCCCAGCATGTGTCTTTGAGGCATCAGGCCTGAGTCAGGAAGCCCTAAATTCAAATACAGTCATACTTCCTAGCTGTGTAACCCTGGGCAAGTCACTCAACCTCTGCTTGCCTCAGTTTCACCAACTATAAAATGGGGATGATAATAACATCTACCTTGCAGGGTTGTTGTAAGTATCAAGTGAGATAATATCTGTAAAGCACTTAGCACAGTGCCAGGCACATAGTAGGTGCTTAATAAATGCTCATTCTTTTCCCTTCCTTCCCCTCCCTTTGAAAAAGGGTCTAGGAGAAATACAATGGTGTCTTCTGTACTCATACTTGTCCCTGTGGTCCAGTGACACTGGCCTGATATTCTGTCTCTTGATTCTGGGGTATTTTCTTTGTCTGTCTCTCCTATGCCTGGAATACTCTCTCCTTTCACCACCACCCTATGACTTCCTTTCAGTCCCAGCTAAAATCCTACCTTCTGCAAGAAGCTCTCCCCAGTCTCCCTTGAAGTTAGAGCCTTCTCTCTGAGATTACTTTCCATCTACTCTCTCTATATCGTGTGTATACCTAATTATTGTTTACATGTTGTCTCCTCCCAGGTTTCTCTGAAACTGTGTTCTTTATTATTTCTTACAGCACAATACTATTCCATCACATTCATATATGGTAACACGTTCAGCTCTAATACTATTTGATGGCTACTCCCTCAGTCTCCAATCTTTGCCATCACAAAAAGAGCTGCTATAAATATTTTTCTATATATGGGTTTTTTCCCTCAATCTTTGATCTCTTTGAGGGTAGATTCCTAGTAGCAGTGTTGCTGAGTCAAAGTATATGAATAGTCTAATAGCTTTTTGGGCATAGCTCCAAATTGTTTTCCAGAATGACTGGACCAGTTCAGAGTTCCACCAATAGTACATGAATGTATTTATTTTCCCATGCCCCCTCCAATATTTGTAATTTTCCTTTTTTTTCATCCACTTTGCTAATCTGATGAGTGTGAGGTGGTACCTTAAAGCTATTTTAATATCCATTTCCCTAATTAGTGATTTGGAGAATTTTTTTCTCTCCATTTGATACCTTGAATTTCTTCCTCTGTTAACTATCTTCATATCCTTTGACTATTTATCAATTGGGGAGTGACTCTTATTCTTATAAATTTAGAATCAGTTTCTTATATATTTTAGAAATGAGACCTTTATACTCCTCATTTCTCACCTGGCTGCAATACCTTTCCCCACTTCTCTCACTGACTTCTCTATCATGCCCCAGGAAGCTCATTATTGGGATAATCTCATCATCCTTGGTAGCTCAAGCAACTCCTTATTTCTCACCTGGCTTTTCTTGTTGACTTCTTTATTCTGCCTGTACATCTAATATCTCCACCTTCCCCACCCCTGATCCACTCTTTCAGCTTTCTTTTGTGTTTCCTCTTCCCCATTAGACTGTAAACTCCTTAAGGGCAGGGACTGCCTTTTTTCATTATTTGTATCCTGGATGCTTAGCACAATGCCTGGCATTTAGAAGGTGGCAATTGACTGTTGACTATCAGAGAATCCTGCTTCAACATGGCTGCTCACAGTCACAGGCAATCTTCTGGGTAAACTTGAAAATCCTATTGTTTTTTGTTTCTGCTGGGGTTTTTTTTTCTTTCAGTTTTTGAAAGAGAGGAGGAGTCATGGAACTGCCCTTGTAAAATAGCAATACTTGGCTGTACCCACTCCACCAAAGACAGATTGATGAGCAATCTTGGGGAATGATCTACAATTTATCCTGTCTTTAGCTTGTTTGTCCATAGTTGTTTGCAGGTTGTCTCCCCCATTAGACTGGGAACTTCTTAAAAGCAGGCACTGTCTTCCTTTGTCACTCCAGCACATGGAGCTTTGTTGTTGTTCAATTTGATCCAATGCTTCATGACCCCTTTGGGGATTTTCTTGGTAGAGATACTGGAGTGGTTTGCCATTTCTTTGTCCAACTCATTTTACAGATGAAGAAACTGAGGCAGACAGGGTAAAGTGACTTGCCCAGAGTCACATAGCTAGTAAAGAGTCTGAGGCCAGATTTGAACTCATGTAAGGGGCTAAAATTCTAGCTATACTGTCTAAAAACTAATGAGTGGTTGCCAATAAATTAGAAGCTTTAGCAAGAGTTTAGACTTTTAAGCATTTATTAAGGAGCATAAGAATTTGGTGAAGAGAGAGAGAAAGAGGCCTAGATTCAGCTATCTATCTTAGGGAGCCAGCGTCTCCAGCTCCACTCCCCCCTGAGTTCCTCGGAAAAGAGAGCGCCACTTCTTCGTCCCACAAGCCTCCTGTGAAACCGGGAACATCCCATTTGACAGTACCCATGAGCAAACGTCACTTCCTGACGCCAAGGAACTGACCTTCCAAGCCACATGGTTTGCCCGCAGATGCCTTCTCCTCATAGCGGAGCTTTCCTACAGTAATTCTCCAGCAGGTGGCATCACTCCAATTGTCACACTCATGAAGAAGAGTCTACCTGACTCCAAGCCTGGCATTCTGTCTACTGCCCTACTGGCCATTGCCTGGCACGTAGAAGGTCTTAACCAACCTCCAGGATAGTTCCCTTCTTTCTTCAATGAGTTCAGTGCCTGGATCCCAATCTTTCTCTTTCCCCCAACTCCTGCCCCAATACTAGGGGGCTTTCACATACACACACACACACACACACACACACACACACACACATATATATATATATATACTCCCTCAAACACTTTAACCACACGTTTCCTCAGCTTTCCCATTGCCCATAACATACCCTTCCACCTCACTTCAGCTGTACAGATGATCACACCTTTCATCTTGCCATCACTTGTGAATGCATCACTTTCATATTCACGATCTCTAATCTCAGAGACTATTTGATCACAATCTGTTGTGATTCCACCTCTGCTTCATAATCCCAAACCTTGTTCTTAATCCTCACCACCACCTCCAATCCTTCAACCCTTCAGTTTTCTTCCTAGCCAGAACTTCTATGCTCTCACTTCTTTAATTAGCTCATTAAACTACCTGCCACCGCTCTTCCAAATGGGATTATCTTCATCCCTCCTCATGCCTCCCAATGCCTCCCCCTCCCATCCTCTCCGCTGAAGACCTTATACTTTACTGATAAAAAATGAGGCCATTTGCCAACAGCTCCCTCTTCCTCACATCTTAACACCTACATGCCTTCTCCCTAAGACATGGCCCTTTTCCTAGAAAAGGCAAATTTCTCTATGTACACAAATGATCCCATTCCATCCTGTCTTCTCCAGGAGATGGTCTTCTCTATCTCCATTTTATCACTTATCTTCAATCTCTCCCTGTCTATTGATTGCTTCCTTATTGCTTACAAACATGCTTATTCTCCCCCATCTTCAAAAAAACCTCACTTGGGGGGGTGGAACCAAGATGGCAGAGGAAAGACATTAAATGCACAGAGCTTTTGATACAATCACCCCCAAAACAGCAATAAAAGAACCCCTTGGAGCAGAAAAACACATAAAAATACGAGCTGAGATTTTTTTCTCCAGCTATAGATAGAGCCACAGGAATTTACCCCAGAGCCTCTGAATTAACTACAGCACCAGCGTCTTCTAGAACTGAGCGTGCATGGAGGCAGCTAGGTGGTGCAGTGGATAAAGCACTGGCCTTGGATTCAGGAGGACCTGAGTTCAAATCCAGCCTCAGACACTTGACACTTACTAGCTGTGTGACCCTGGGCAAGTCACTTAACCCTCATTGCCCTTCAAAAAAAACAAAAATAAAAAAATAGAACTGAGTGTGCGGTTGGGTGAGAGGACTGAATGGCTGGCCGGGGGTGAAAGTGCAGGGGTACCAGTGGGACCAGGGGAGGAATTTGGCTGTCCCACCCCAGCGGGGAACCAGGAAGAAATCCTGAGCGGCGGGAGGCCTAGGTGGGGGAGGGGGCACAGTCTCATCTAAGCTAAGAACCACACCACAGAAAGCTTCGCTGGTTGGTTGTTTAGTAAGTAGGTTTGAGGTTATCTTCAGACCAGAGAACAGGCCAGGCAAGAGTAAAACCTGCCCTCCCTCAAACCAAAACACCTGGGACCCTCTGAAGTTGGGAACAGGAGTGGAGCTGAGAAGCAGCGCCCCCCCCCCACCCCAGTGGCTAGTTTAAATTTAAGTAAAAGATGAGCAAGCAAAGAAAGTTCAGAATTATAGAAAGCTTCTTTAGCGACAAGGAAGATCAAGGTGCAGCCTCAGATGAGGAAATCAACCACAGGGCTCCTATATCCAAAGCTTCCAAGAAAAATATGAACTGGTCTCAGGCCATGGGAGCTCTCAAAAGGGGCTTTGAAGAGAAAGTAGGAGAGATAGAGGGAAGATATAGAGAGAGGGAGGAAAGAATGGAAAGAGAAATGAGAGCAATACAGGAGAGTCATGAGAAAAAAGTCAATAGTTTGAAAAGCCAAATGGAAAAGGAGATTAAAAAAACTGTCTGATGAAAATAATTGCCTAAGAATTAGGATTGAACAAATGGAAGCTAGTGACCTTATGAGAAAACAAGACACAGTAAAACAAATCCAATTGAATGAAAAAATATAGGGCAACGTGAAATATCTCCTTGGAAAAACAGCAGACCTGGAAAATAAATCCAGGAGAGATAATTTGAAAATCATTGGACTACCTGAAAACCATGACCAAAACAAGAGCTTAAACACTATACTCCAAGAGATTGTATGGGGAAATTGCCCTGATATTCTAGAAGCAGAAGCTAAAATAGAAATTGAAAAAATCCACCGATCACCTCCTGAAAGAGATCCTAAAAGGAAAATCTCCAGGAATACTATAGTTAAATTCCAGAACTCCCAGGTCAAGTAGAAAATATTGCAAGCACCTAGAAAAAAGGAATTCAAATACTGCAGAGCTCCAATAAGGATAAAGCAAAATCTAGCAGCTTCTGCATTAAAGGACCAGAGGGCATGGAATATGATATTCCAGAGGGCAAAGGAACTGGGACTACAGCAAAAAATCATGTACCAAACAAAACTGGTTGTAATCTTTCAGAGGAAAAAATGGGACTTTAATGAAAAAGAGGACTTTCAGGCATTTGTGATAAAAAGACCTGAACTGAATAGAAAATTTGATTTTCAAATACAAGACCCTGGAGAGTCATAAAAAGGTAAACAGGGAAAATAAATCCCGAGGGACATTAAAAGGTTAAACTGTTTACAGTCATACATGAGAAAATAATACTTCCAACTCATAAGAACTTTTTCAGCAAGGAATACATAGAGGACACAGGTCTGAACTGAATATGAAGGGATGGTATTCGTAAAGCATTTGTTTTTTGTGTATAATTATTCCTTGTGGAGCAAACAAGGTGGGTTGTCTGGTGTCTGGGGCTAGATTTGGGCTCTGGGCCTCTTGGGCCCAGGACTGGTGCTTTGTCCACTGTGCAACCTAGCTAACCCATGTGGAAATTTATTTTGATTTTGGGACCCTACCTTTGGGCTGAGATTAGAAAGCCTTAGGACCTCAGGGTCTCTTCTGTGTGAGAAAGGCTGGTGCCCCTCCCCCTCTGCTTCAGCTGAGCCAAAAAGCCCCATGGGCTGTACAAGACACCAGGTCAGACAGCTGGGAGGGGGCCCCAGCTCCCTCCACCCTGAGTGGATCTATCCAAGAGATCCCAGGCTTGTCCAGGCCAGGCTCTGGCATAGCCTGTGCTGAGGCATGTGATGCTCAAGTCTCACCCCAGCTGCATCCCTGGCTGGCGGATTAGCTTGGGGTCTGTGGGGGCACAAAAAAGCCCCGAGATTTGAGTGGAGAAAAGGAAAATATATAAAGATCTGGGAATTAGACTGGGGGGAGGGGGCAGCAGACGAGATTAAAGGAGGCTGATAAGATTAGAAGAACGGAGAAGGAGAGGGGCAGCAAAGGCAGCAGAGGACAGACTGAGGGAGCAGACAGACAAACAGACAGAACAGGAGGCAGTGGAGAGCACAGAAGCGGTTAGCACAGGGTACAGGTTGGAGAAAATGAAGATTAAGCGAACAGAAGGACTGGAGCACTAGGAGAAAAGAAGGAGAGGTTGGTGAGAGAGAAACACAGGGGTTCAGCAGTGGCAGTAAGGAGAGGAAAGTTAGAGGCAGGGGGATTTACAAAGTGAAAGGGGCATGGAGTTAGAAAGTAGCTGAGCAGGGAAAATGGAACATACCCTAAGGCAAGAGGTGGCTACGGGCCTTATTGTATTAAAAAAGTTCCAGGGGCAAAAGGTGGGAAGAGACTGCAGGAACGCAGTCAGGTTGTACATTTTATTTCCCTGTATTTTTATGTTTAAATTGTATCTCATAAATAAACTCTGCTTTGATTATTTAGTTAAGAGGCTTCTTAATCTTTAGCTTATCAATTTGGGGAGTGAAGCAGTGTGGTGGAACTTTTTAAATGGCCCACATTAAATTAATAGCAGTCAGATAGCCAGTTAGTCAAAAGTCCCAAGATTAGTCCTCCAATAGATTTAGTCCCCCCAAATTAAGCTAGTCATTTAAAATATTTCTACACCCATGATGACATATTTAAAATAGGGGTGAGGGGTAGGAGGAATAGAGTGGGGGAGGAGGGAGGGGAGAGGTAGCTCACATGAAGCAAACAAGAAAAAAGTCTATGGAGGGGAGGGAAAGAGGGGGAAGGAGAGGGGGAGTGAGTGAACCTCACTATCATCAGAATTGGCTCAAAGAGGGAATAACATACATATTCAAGTGGGTATAGTAATATATTTTTGCCCTGAGGAAAAGTGGGAGGAGAAGAAGATGGGGGGAGGGAGAAGAGGGGAAGGAGGGAAGGGAAGTTTGGGGGAGGGAGCTGTAAAAAGCAAAACACTTTTGAGGAAGGTGAAGATGTTCTTCATAACACCATATGTATGACATATATTGAATTGCTTGATTTCATAGGAAGAGTTGAGGAGGGAGGGAGGAAGAAAAATTTAGAAAACAGAATTAGCTTAAAGGCTTTAACCTCATCAGAGTAGGCTCAAGGAGGGAATAACACACACACCCAGTAGGGAAGAGGAATCTATTTAACCTTACCAGAAAGTAGGAGGGGAAGAGGATAAGGAAGGAAGGGTGAATGAAGGGAGGGTAGAGTGGGGGAGGGAGCAGTCAGTAGCAAAATACTTTTGAGGAGGATTAGGGCAAAATAAGATAGACAATAGAATAAATATCATTGGAAGGGAATGGGATGGAGGGAAATAGTTATGATGATTGACTACAATGTCAAAACATATGGTACCTACTCTGCTGGGCTATTGTGAAGAAAATTCTCTGTCAAGTTCAAGGTACTATATAAAAATTATGATGAACAGGATGCTATCAGAAAAACCTGAAAAGACCCACATGAACTGAAGCAGAGAGAAATGTACTGTATACAAAATAATAGCATTAGTGTAAGATTATCTGCTAGGAAGTGTAACGATTGGAATGACGCCACCTGCTGGAGACTTACTGTAGAAGAGTTCCGCCCATGAAGTGAAGGTCTTTGAGGGCAAGACCAGGAGTCTTTTCTTTGGCAGGAGGAAGTGACGCAGACTAGTGGGAGGAGGAAGGAAGAGACTGGCGCTGACTCTGGGGCTCTTTCCTCTGGACTCTGGTGGAGAGGGGAGCTAGAAATGTGCTCTCCCTTTAATAGATAGGAATCTAGGCCTTTTCTTCTCTCTTTACCAAACTCTTATTCTCCTTAATAAATGCTTAAAAGTCTAACTCTTGCTAAAGCTTATAATTTATTGGCAACCACTCATTAGATATTTTAGACAGTTTAGCTAGAATTTTAGCCCTTAACAGAAGCACGTGGTTATTTTCAGCAAAGCAATGATCCAATATAACTCTGAAGAACTTAGGCAAATTGCAGTCCATCTACAGAGAAAGAACTGATGGTATCTGAAAACAGACTGAAACACATTTTTTTTTGGACAGTTCCTTAATCTGAAGTTTTGTTTTTATCTGTTTTCTCTCACAACCTAGATAATGTAGAATTGTTTGCCATGACTACTCATGTATAATTTATGTTGAATTGTTTGAGTTCTTGGGGTGGGGTTGGGAGGGGAGGGAGGAAGAGAAGTTGGAATACAAAGGTTTTTTTTAAATTGATGTCAAAATTTGCTTTTACATGTAATTTGGAAAATAAAAGTCTAAAAAAACAAAAACAACAACAAAAACTAGACAGACATAAAAACATTAATTAGATTTTTTAAAAACCCTCACTTGATCAATCCACACCAGCTAGATATTGTCTCATATCTCACTGATCTTAAGAAGGCTATCTATGATACATGTCTCTACTTTTTCTTCTCTTCTTAACTCTCTGGCTCCTGGCCCCATCATTCATCTGAAATTGTTCTCTTCAAAGTTGTCAGTGGTCTGTTAATTGCCAAATCTAATGGCCTTTTCTCAACCCTCAACCTTCTAGACCTTTCTTGTATCTCTTGACACTGTTGATCACTCTTGCTTTCCTTGACACTATCTTCTAAGTTTCTGGGACACCCTCCCTCCTGGTTCTCCCACCTATCTGAACATTCAGTATCCTTGATTGGATTTTCATCCAGGCCATGATCATCAACCATGGCTGTGCCCTCTTTCTTTCTCCCACTATACTGTTTTACTTGCTGATCTCATCACCTCCCGTGATGGGATTGTCTTTTCTGTGGTGATGATTCTCAAATCTTCTTAACCCTAACTTCTCTGCCTTCCTCCACTCTTGCATCTCCAACTCTCAATTAGACACTTTGAACTGAGATGTCCTGTAGACATCTTAAACTCAATTATGTCTAAAATTGAACCCAATATTTTCCCCCAAACCATCCCACACTTCCAAACTTATCTACTACTCACTATTGCGAGTGACGCCATCCTCCTAGTCACTCAGGTTCACAACCTAGGTATCATTTTCCACTCTCATCCATCATATCCAATCTGTTGCCAAGGTCAGTCGATGTTTTTCTTCATAATATCTCTAGAATATACCCCCTTCTCTCCTCTGACATTGCTACTGTCTTGGTGCAAACCCTCACTATCTATTACCATAGCCTGTGGGTTGGTGTGTGAGCCACAATTCTCTCCCCACTCGAGTACATTTTCTAAACGCCTTTCAGAGTGATTTTCCTTAAGTGCAGTTCTGAGTATGTCTTTTCCCTATCCCAACTCAATACATTTTTGTGATTTCCCTATCATCACCTCCAGGGTCAAATGTAAATCCTATTTGGGGGGCAGCTAGGTGGTACAGTGGATAGAGCACTGGTCCTGGAGTCGGGAGGACCTGAGTTCAAATCTGGCCTCAGACATTTGACACTTACTAGCTGTGTGACCTTGGGCAAGTCACTTAACCCTCATTGCCCAACCAAAAAAAAAAAATCCTATTTGGTGTTCAAAGCCCTACACAAACTCCCACACCCTTTTCCAGGCTTCTTACCCCTTACATACCACCCTACTTCATACTCTTCAATCCAGTGACACTGACCTTTCCATTGCTCTTCAAACATGATACTTCATCTCTCAACTCCTGGCATTTACATTGACTATTCCCTTTGCCACAAATGTTCTCCTTCCTCATCCTGGCTTCCTTCAATCCCACCTAAAATCCCACCTCTAGGAAGCCTTTCCCAACCCCTCTTATTTTGTCTATATCTTGTTTGTATGTAGTTATTTGCATGTTGTCTCCTCTTTAGACTGTGAGTTTCTTGAGGGCAGGGACTGTTTTTTATCTTTCTGTCTACCACTCTGCTTAGCCCAGTGTCTGGCACATGTTTAATACATATTTATTGACAGACTAAGTAAGGGTTCACTGTTCAGAGACGCCTTTCAAATGAGAGATTCTGTGATTTTGTCATAATAGAGAAGTGGCTTCACAATAAAGGATTTTTGAGGTAGTTTATAAGTGATATCATGTTCAGAAAATTCCCTCAGTTTACCCTTTTGTTAAATTTCATTTGCAATGCAAAAAATACCTCTGTTAACTTTAATGTATTATGCTCGCTCTCTCCACTTCTCAACTGAATGGTCTATGATCTCCCACCCCCTTACAGAAAAACAGAAATAAACCCAACTCTCCAAGTGAAAGCAGAACAACTTGGAGAGACCACCACAGCTGGACTGGGGACTTGGCCTGAGATCTGCAGCTTGACAGAGGAGACCTTTGCCCTACTCCATCCACCCACCTGAGTGCTCAGTCCTCTGTGTCTGTCTTGCACTCCTCTTTGCTATCTATTCCTCACCCCCACTCTTTCCTTCCTGTCCTGTCACTGGTCCTCTTCTGTTTGTGTCCATGTCTGGCCTCCACATGTCTGCCTCCATCCCCAAGTGTTCTTCCTCTCAGTTCCAGTCAGGCCCCCACATGTCCTTGAACTTTGTGCAGGCCCCTTCCCTCCACCTTGCTACCCCCTTCCTCCCTTCTCCACTTCTGAGTGCAAATTCCCATTACAGAACAGTCTGCTTTAGCAAAGTGGAAACCATATGTACTTTATTTCTGGGCTTCATTTTCCACTGATGTAAAATGAAGATGTCCTCAGAGGCCCCTTCCGACTCTAGAGCTAGGATCTCACCTCTGGTACCAGCTCTATTGTTCTCATTTTCATGGGTCTCTGGAATTATAACACAACGCTTTTTCTCACAGTTCAAGCAATTCTGCAAACCGTTTTGTCTGAAGGCTCTGGTGGTTGGTGGTTCCCAAAGGAAGTAAATTGTTTTGTATGGTCCAAGGGGGTGCAATAAAGATAACTGGATAAAACTAAGCATAAAAAAATGTAAGCTAAGTAGGCCTGAACATTTAGGAAACCATGGAAGAAGTTCTCCTCAGGGAAGTGGTGAAGCCTCCAACAAGGGATATTAAAACAAGACTACAGAAGCATGGAATAAAATATTTGGGGATTAATCCTTCAATGGTCCCCAGGAGATGGCTTATACAATTGCAGACACTTTTCTTCTTCTTAAATTTTATCATTAAAACCAAAACAATCACAAGCTGTATTATGACTACAAAAAAGAGAAAGGGAAGGGCAGTGTGCCCTTATAAATTTGTTAAAATACTTTTGTTTATCAGTAATGGAAAATCTTAAAAGAAAAATTCTCTAATGTTTGGGACAAACTGCCTCAGTTTACCCAAATAACTCGAGGAGACCACCAAGTCAAGCAGAGACAGATTTATTACATCCTCATGAGGACGGGCAAAACCCAATTACACATTGAAGTCTTGTAAAGATAGGCCCAATCCTCTAGGTTTTTATAGTAATCTTGAAAAGGACTGTCAACACGTACACCTAGGGTAGATGAGCTCACAATCTAATATCCAATCCTGTCTCACCCAAGGTGCGTACTCAGCTCGTGATCCATGTATGGAAACATGTCCAAGAACAAAGGGGAGAAGGGGAAAGGGTACAAGTTTGAGAAATGTCAAAGAAAGGGAGGCAGAAATCACTCCCTTATCTGACTGCAATTAATCCATGACAGGGACTGGGATTCTGACATGTGAGAGGGGAGTTTTTTATTACAGGCCATAAACTAAGGTGTAGCTGGCATGTGGGAACTAAGCAGAAGTAAAGTAAATAGTGCTAATTGGTAGAACTGTGACAAGTAATAAAACTTACTGGGGGACTGTATATCTCCCAGACCCCATCCCCAAAGTTTACGGAACTGTCCCAAGTCCATTATCTCAACAATAAAACTTAAAGGAGACAGTGAGAATTTGACAAGCAATTAACTTTTAGGCAAAGCGAGAGGCTAGCTATTCTTGGGGGGGGGGGGGGCTAGATATCTTTCATACTCCATCCTCAGGGTTTAATCTGACTCAAATCCATAATTGTCCCATACATCTAACAAAAAGAATCAGTTTTAAATTAATAGCTTTAATGGTGCTTTAAAGTTATACAAAATGCTTTACTACGTTATTTCATTCAAACTTCACAACAACCCTGTTATGTAGGTTTTATAGGTATTATTCTACATTAGATAGTTGGTTTTTTTGCAGGACAATGGTGATTAAGTGACTTTCCCAGGGTCACACAGCTAGTAAGTGTCAAGTGTCTGAGGCTAGATTTGAACTCAGGTCCTTCTGAATCCAGGGCCAGTGCTTTATCCACTGTGCCACCCAGCTGCCCCCTCTACATTAGATATTATTCTCCCTGTTTTTATTCATAGGGAAACTGAGGCTCAGAGAAATTGACTTTCTTGAGGTCTCACAGCTAGTCGAGGGTCAGCAGGGAGATTTGAAATTAGGGTTTCTAGACACCATGTTCAGTGTTCTATTTAGGACACAAGTAGCTACTGTTTCAAGGTATGCAAATCCTTAATATATTTATCCTAACAACATTGTAAAATATTGTTATTACCCCCATTTTATAGCTTAGAAAACTGAAGTTGAATGAGGTTAAATGACTTGCCCAGGATCACAAAACTAGTATATGTCTGAATCAGGATTTGAACTAGGGTCTTCCTGGCCCAGCAATCCAGCCACAGCACTATCAAAGTTGCTTCAATGTCAGCTTCCCATGCTTCTTCTCATCAGCCTCCTTAGCTGTACCTGCCCTGGCTATGCCAGTGATTCAGTCAATAAACATAGAACTTTCAGTACCAGAGAAGGAAATGGCTGGCTTTGCTATTCTCCACTAATATCCTGTTTCTCATTGCTCCTTGACTTTTCATCTGGGAACTCTTCTAATTGGACTAGCAACAACTCAGTTTGGTGCATGAAGCTTGGTCCATTAATTCCTCCACATGGTTCACAAGAAAGCCTTCATTATTTCTCCCCTCTATTGTCTGCTCAAATTCCTGTCAGGTCTGAAGCTACAGGACTGTCTGGAGGGCCTGTTGTGACTGCACAGAATTTCTTCTAAGGAGCCTAATGGAGTTTGTGTTCTGAGCTCCCAGAATTCTGTCTTTGAAGACTATAGTCTTTCTCTCTTTTTAAAATATTTAAATTATTTTTAAAATGTTAGATTTAAAATATCTTAAATTTAAAATATTTTAAAATTTAAATATTTAGTTTAAATAAAATCTTTTTTTTAATTTTGAGTTCCAAATTATTTTCCTCCTTCCAGCTGCAACCCCATACATTGAGAAGATAAGCAATATGATATTAATTATGCAAGTGAAATCATGTAAAATATTTTCTATATTAGCCATATTGCAAAAAAAGGAAGAAAAATAAAGAAAATGAATACATATATATACTTCAATTTGCAACAGAGTTCATCAGTTCTCTCTCTGGAGGTGGAAAGCATTTTTCATCATGAGTCCTTTGGAACTGTTGTGGATCATTGAATCAATCAAAGTAGCCAAGTTTTTCACAGTTGATCATCATTACAATATTGCTGTTACTGTATGTGATGACCTCCTGGCTCTGCTCACTTCACTCTGCATCAATTCATATAGATCTTTGCACATTTTTCTGAAACCACCCCCTTTGTCATTTCTTATAGCATAATAGTATTTCATCACAATCATATATTACTCAATTTCTAATTCTTTGTCACCACAAAAAGAGATACTATAAATATTTATGTACAAATAGGTCCTTTTCCTTTTCCTTTGATGTCTTTGGGATACAGAATTAGTAGTGATGTTGTTGGGTCAAAGGGTAGGCACAATTGTACGGCCCTTTGGGTCAGAATGGTTGAGTCAGTTCACAGCACCATCAATAGTGAATTAGCGTCCCTATTTTTCCACCTCCCCTCCAGCATTTGTCATTTTCCTTTTCTGTCATGTTACCCAGAGTATGAAGTGGTTCCTCAGTGTGGTTTTAATTCGTATTTCTCTTATCGATAGTGATTTATAACATTTTTTCATATGATTATAGAGGTTTGATTTTTTTCTTCTTCTGAAAAGTGTTCATATTCCTTGATCAATTAGGGAATGGCTCTTTTTTTATCAATGTGGCTCAGTTCCCTATATATTTGATTTATCAGAGAAACTTGCTGTAAATCTTTTTTGTGGTAAATCTTCATTGTCTATGATACCTTTTGGCAAAATGTAGTTTTCCTGATGATCTCTTTTAATTATGTCTATTTTTGCCTTTGCTTTGTCTGAAATGATGACTGTTGTTCTGCCCTTTATTACCTCAGCTGAAACATAATAGATTCTGCTCCAGCCTCTGTGCATATCTTTCTGTTTCAAGTGTGTTTCTTATAAATAATAACATTTTGTTGGATTCTGACATCTAATCTATTATGCTATTGTCTTCTCTTTTATGGGTGAATTCATCCTATTTACATTCACAGTTATGATTAGTAACTGTGCATTGCATTTCTCTCCATACTATTTTCTTCTGTTATATCTTTCTCTTTTTTAACCTCGCCACTCTTCAAAAGTCTATTTTGCTTCTGACTACTATTTCCTTTAATCCTCCTCCCTTTTATCATTTCCTGCCCCTTTCTCTAGGAACAGTTGGGTTGGAAGTTGGAAGGACCTAAGTTCAAATCTTACCTCAGACACTTGCTAGCTCTGTGATCCTGGGCAAGTCACTTAACCCCAATTGCCTTGAGCATCTAGGGCCATCTCCAGTCATCATGATACATCTTGCCACTGAACCCAGATGGCTCTGGAGGAGAGAGTGAGACTTGTAAGCCTGCCTCACTTAAATCCAATTCAGTGAAAGTCATGACATCACCCCAATGTCATGGTCCTCTTCAAGAATGAAGGACGAGGGAGCAGCTAGATGGCGCAGTGGTTAAAGCACTGGCCCTGGATTCAGGAGGACCCGAGTTCAAATTCAGCCTCAGACACTTAACACTTACTAGCTGTATGACCCTGGGCAAGTCACTTAACCCCCATTGCCCCGCAAAAAAAAAATAATAATGAAGGACAAATCATAACCCCTTTCTCCTAAACACCTTCCTTTCCTACTTCCCTGTTGGGTTAAACAGATTTTTATACCCAACTGAGTGTATATATATTTTCTTCCTTCTTTGAACAAATTCCAATGAGAGTGAGGTTCAAGAATTGGCCTCATCATTTCCCCCTCCCTTGTAAAAGGTTTTCCTTATGTACCTTTTAGGTGAGATAATTTTCCTAATTCATTCTCTTCCTTCTCCCTTCTCCCAGTGCATCACTTTTTCCTCCCTTCATTTTTTTTAGATCATCCCAACATAATTAACTCACACTCATTAATTTCCACTTGTCAAATTCTAATTTTTAAGGAATTATTTTCAAGTGAAGCAGAAACAAAATAATACAAAAGTAGAAGAAAACAAAATACCTCTTCAGAAAAACAACAGACTTGGAAAATATATCCAGGAGGGACATTATCAGAATAATCAGACTACCTGAGGACCATGATCAAAAAAGAGCATAGACAGCATATTTCAGGACATTATCTTTTTTCCTTTTTTTTCCTTTTTTTGGGTGGGGCAATGAGGGTTAAGTGACTTGCCCAGGGTCACACAACTAGTGAGTGTCAAGTGTCTGAGAGCATATTTTAACTCAGGTCCTCCTGAATCCAGAGCCAGTGCTTTATCCATGATGCTACCTAGCTGCTCCATTTCAGAACATTCTCAAGAAGAATTGCCCCAATGTCTTTATAGCTACAAGAAAAATTAGTTATTGAAAGAATCCACTGATC
Source organism: Dromiciops gliroides (assembly GCF_019393635.1). Lineage (NCBI taxonomy): Eukaryota > Metazoa > Chordata > Mammalia > Microbiotheria > Microbiotheriidae > Dromiciops > Dromiciops gliroides. Next base: position 625,156,813 of record NC_057863.1, on the reverse strand, counting down.
ACCTCATGAAAGAGATGCCAAAAGGAAAACTCCAAGGTATATTGTAGCTAAATTCCAGAACTTTCAAGTAAAGGAGAAAATACTGCAAGCAGCCAGAAAGAAAAATTTAAATATCAAAGGAACAGCAATTAGAATTGCACACAACTTGACCACTTCAACATTAAAGGATCTTGGAATATAATATTCCTGAGGGCAAAGGAACCGGGATTACAACCAAGAATGTACTACCCACCAAAATGAAGCATAACATTTCAGGGGAAAAGATGGGCACTCAATGAAATAAGGGACTTGAAAACTTTCCTAGTGAAAAGCCCAGAACTGAACAGAAAATTCAATCTACAAATACAAGAATCAAGGGTCATGTGAAAAGGTAAAAAGGTGGAAAAAACATATTACTCAATAAAGTTAAAATGTTTGCATCCCTACATGGGAAGAAGATACTTGTAACTCTTGAGAACTGTATCTTTATTTTTTTTTATAAAAGTATTTTATTATTTTCCAGTTACATGTAAGGATAGTTTTCAACATTTGTTTTCATAGGATTTTTAGTTCCAAATTTTTCTCCCACCCTCCTTTTCCTCCCCGTCCCCAAGATGGAAAGCAATCTGATATAGGTTATATATGCACAATCACATTAAACATATTTCTGCATTAGTCATATTGTGAAAGAAGAATCAGAGTACAAAGGGAAAACCTCAAAAAAGAAGAGAAAAAACCAACCAAAAAGTAGACACAGTATGGTTCAATCTACATTCAGAATCCACAGTTCTTTTTTCTGGATGTGGAGAACATTTTCTATCCTGAGTTCTTTGAAATTGTTTTGGATCATTGCACTGCTGAGAAGAGCCAAGTCTATCACAGTTGATCATCAGACAATGTTGCTGTTACTGTGTACAATGTTCCGATGGTTCTGCTCCTCTCACTAAGTATCAGTTCATGTAAATCCTCCTGGGTTTCTCTGAAATCCTCCTGTTCATCATTTCTTACAGCACAATAGTATTCCATTACATTCATATACCACAACTTGTTTAGCCATTCCTCAATTAATGGGCATTCCCTCAATTTCCAATTCTATACCACCACAAAGAAAGCTTCTATAAATATTTTTGTACATGTGGGTCCCTTTCCCTCTTCTATGACCTCTTTGGGATAAAGACCTAATAGTGGTATTACTGGGTCAACAGGTATGCATAGTTCCATAACCCTTTGGACATAGCTCCAAATCGCTCTCCAGAATGGTTGGATCAGTTCATAGCTCCACCAACAATGCATTAATGAGAACTATAGGCAGATAGGAGGAGTACACACAGATAAAAGGTGTGGGTATAAGTTGATTCTGATGTGATGATATTAAAAAAAAACTTAAGGGGTGACAAAAAGGATTATGCTGGGAGAAGAGGAAAGGGAAGACAGAATGGGGAAAATCACTTCACATGAAGAGGCACAAAAGATCTATTACAATAGAGGGAAAGAAGGGAGGGGTGAGCACTGTTTTGACCTTACTCTCATCTGATTTGGCTCAGGGGGAATTGCATACAGAATCAATTGGGTAAAGAACTTTATTTTACCCTCTAGTGAAGTAAAAGGCAAAAGGGGAAAAAAAAGGGTGGGGTGGTGATGGAAGTAAAAGGGGAAAGGACAAAAGGGAGGTGGGACTGATAGAAGGGAGGGTAGACTAATGTGTCCAGAAACAAAACACTAGTGAAAAAGGACAGGGGGAAAGGAAAGAGAAAAGTACAAACAAGAGAAAAAATAGGATGCAGGGAAATACACAGTAATCATAACTGTGAATGTGAATGGGATGAACTCTCCTATAAAATGAAAGCAAATAGCAGAGTAGATTAAAAACCAAAATCCTACAATATGTTGTTTACAAGAAACACATCTGAAACAGAGAGATACACACAGAATCAAGGTAAAAAGCTGGAGCAGAATATATTACACTTCAGCTGAAGTAAAAAAAGCAGGGGTAGCAATCCTTATCTCTGACAAAGCAAAAGCAAAAATTGACCTAAGTAAAAGAGATAAGGAAGGAAACTCCATCTTGCTAAAAGGTACCATAGACAATGAAGTAATATCAATACTAAACATGTATGCACCAAGTGGTACAGCATCCCAATTCTTAGAGGAGAAGTTAAATGAGTTACAGGAAAAAATAGCAAAACTTTATTAGTGGGAGACCTCAACCTCTTCCTCTCACAACTAGATAAATCGAACCACAAAATTAATAAGAAAGAAGATAAGGAGGGGAATAGAATTTTAGAAAAATTAAATTTGATAGACCTCTGGAGAAAACTAAATGGGGATAGAAAAGAATATACCTTTTTCTTAGTGGCACATGGCACATACACAAAAACTGACCATATATTAGGGCATAAAAACCTCAGTCAAATGCAGAAAGGCAGAAATAGTAAATGCATCCTTTTCATATTATGATGCAATTAAAATTATTGCCCTTGGAAAGTCACCAAAAATAGAACAAGGTGGTACAATTCCACAATCCATCAGCTTTAGAAGCAGGGGAGCTTATATGATTGGCTAAGGGGGAAAGGTGGAGAAACTCCCATATTTTTTAAGAGAAGGAACACCTATATTTGGTTAAGGGAGATGTTCATTAATCACTACTTTGTCAGTAGCATCCTTGGGCCTTTTATCAGCCATCTGGCCAACTTAGCAGGGGCTTTCCAGGGGTTTGGTCAGCAGTATTCTGGGGTTCAAGAAAACTGTGATGAGGGACCAAGGGAGTTGTAGTTTTCAAGCAAAGATCAACTAGAAGTGGGTGGGGTTAGTGATAGTACAGCAAATTCCTAACATAAGTTAATATAAGTTTTTATAACAGGCTCAACTAATATAACATAAATCTATCCTATAAATCATTCACAAGTAATATAATCATCAATACATGGTAGATTAATTAATCATGACTTTTTTACATCATTAACACAATTTACTCAAACTTAATTCTTGTGATGTTTGAGACATAATTTCTGGGTAATTAATCATTTTTTTAATAATGCTAGCATTTTGTTAAAAAGGGTCAGTGGGGGCAGCTAGGTGGCACAGTGGATAGAGCACTGGCCCTGGAATCAGGAGTACCTGAGTTCAAAGCCGGCCTCAGACACATAACACTTACTAGCTGTGTGACCCTGGGCAAGTCACTTGACCCCAATTGCCTCACTAAAAAAAAAAAAAAAAAAGGTCAGTGACACTTTTGAATGCCAAAGATGCATCATGGTGGTTCACAGTTTATATACCCTTGGAAAGATTGGTATTACTGAGGGTGGCAATCAACTCTGAACCAATAAGAGATAGACTATTCTAATGAAGGGCTGGGAAATAGAACGTTGATTATGTCATTTACTTCTCAATTGCCCAGCCCTGGGCAATCTCATCAAAGAATTTATCCCCATCCAAATCTGTGTAGAGCACAATAGGCTTCCTCACCTTAGATGAAATTATTTGTTGTCTTTAGTTCTTGAAGAGGACCATGACATCAGGAGGTGATGTCATAACTTGCAGTGAGTTGGATTTAAGTGAGGTAGGACTGTGCAAAGTCACCAGCCTCACTCTCTCCTCCAGAACCATCTGGGTCCAGTGGCAAGTTATACATGAGAACAACTGAAGATGGCCCTAGATGTTTGAGGCAATTGGGGTTAAGCAACTTGCCCAGGGTCACACAGCTAGTAAGTGTCTGAGGTGAGATTTGAACTCAGATCCTCCTGACTCCAGGGCCGGTGCTCTATCCACTGTGCCACCTTGATGCCAGATGAGAAGTAGACTGAGGAGAAGGGCAAAGACCAGGCAAATCTCTCCCAATATCTGGAATGCCCTCCTTTTTTGTTTCAACCTTCTAAAATCCCTTATCTTTCTTAAAGGCTCAACAAAGGTACCACATCCTCTATGTAGCTTTCTGTCATGTCTTTTCCTCCCTCATTTTCCTACTGGTCAGAGCACTGGCTCTGGAATTAGGAGGATACAAGTTCAAATCCAGCCTTAGACATTGGATACTTAGTAGCTGTGTGACCCTGGAAAAGTCACTTAAGCCTGATTGCCTCAGACATCCAGGGCCATCTTCAATCTGCCTGATGTGTATCTTGCCACTGGACCCAGATGGCTCTGGAGGAGAGAGTGAAGCTGGTGACTTTGCACAGCCCTGCCTCACTTAAATCCAATGTCATGGTCCTCCTCAAGAATGAAGTTTTAGAATCATCAAAGGAAAGAGATACTTGCTCATGACAAAAGAAGAAAGAGATTAAAAACATATGTGAGGCAGCTGCATCAGCATGGTTATTCCCTCTTTTTTTTCTTTTTACATTTTTCTTTTTTTTGTTGTTGTTGTTACATTTGCAGTACATCCTCTGGAGCTGGATAGCACCTTCCTTCATAGGTCCTTTGTAGCTGATTTGAGTATTTATAATACTCAGAATAACTTAGTCATTCGTATTTATTCTTCAAACAATATTGCTGTTACTATATACAACGTTCTCTTGATTCTGCTCATTTCACTCTTTATTTCATGCAAATCTTTCCATATTTTTCTAAAAATCAACCAGCATGTAATGTCTTACAGCACAGTAGTATTCCATCACAATCATATACCATAACTTGTTCAGCCATTCCCCAATCGAGGGGGAGCCCCTCAATTTCCAGTTCTTTGCCACCACAAAGAGAGCTGCTATGGATGTTCTAGAACACATAGGTTCTTTTCCTTTCCCCCGATCACCTTGGGAAACAGACCTAACAGTGGTATTGACATTTGTTCCCTTTTGACATAGAGTAGCTTCCACCTGTGTGTCTAGGACAATAGACCATGACCTGGGAGGGTAGTGGAAAGTTTCAGAGCATACAAGAGATCTTTGACAAAATCTGTGTTAGTTATGACGTTATGGGCAGATGTCAAAATAACCTCTCTGTAGCTGAATCATTCTAACAACACAGCAGACACCAAACGCATAATGTCAGTCAGTATTATGGGCAGTGCCCCTCTTCCCTCTGGCCAGCCAACATGCCCTGGTAAGGGCCACAAATTCAGCATCCTGGGCACTGATAGGGCACAGTGATGCTATGTCACAGTCAGGAAGAGCAATGGTGCTATCTCTCATCAAAGAAGACCTGTCAATATACAAAACAAAGTCAGGATTTTGCAAAGAGGTGTCAGAAAGGTCATCACAAGGTTTTTCAGCCATGCACAATCGTAACAACTCCCCAGAGACTGGCAAATCAGGGAATGGCATGGAAGGGTTGAGGACTGCACAGCTCTTGACAGTGATGTTTTCTTTACCATGCAAAATCACTTCATGTCTGGCAAGTCTCTTGAGTTTGCTGACAAAGTAGGAGGGCCTCAACTTCACCAGGGTACTATTAAGGGGGCACGGAAAACTAAACCACAAGCCTTCTCTACCAAAAGGGAGGCTCTTCAGGGGCCACAGAATGAAACCGAGCAGAATAACAAACTACTGGGTGTGGAGCAGGTTCGAATATTTGAGTAAGGATACCAGAAAACATTCCCACTTTGTTTCTGCACAAAAAGAGGACTTACTGAAACAGGGGAGGGGGCAGCTAGGTGGCGCAGTAGATGGAGCACTGGCCTTGGATTCAGGAGTGCCTGGGTTCAAATCCGGCCTCAGACACTTGACACTTACTGGCTGTGCGACCCTGGGCAAGTCGCTTAACCCCCATTGCCCCACAAAAAACCAAAACAAAACAAAAAACTGAAACAGGGGAAGTGCAATGCAGGTGCCAAGAACAGGGCTTTTTTTGAGATCTGAGGAGGTGGAAAGGTGTCAATGATCAAGCTGCAAAGGTTCTGGATCAGGGATTTTAATCAGAGAAGTTTAGTTATTTCACCAAATGAAGGAATCTACTACTGTCTGCAATACCTGGCCACTCTGAGGATGGTACACAACTTCTTAGTGGTGTATGCAGTGAGTTGCTGGGTGCACTGAATGCATTCAGGGAGACAGAAAGAGAAGCCAAAACCAATCCCAAATATTCCATACATGGAAGGCACCAATAGACTTTTTTTTTTTTTTTTTTTTTTTTTTTTTAGGGAGGCAATTGGGGTTAAGTGACTTGCCTAGGGTCACACAGCTAGTAAGTGTCAAGTGTCTGAGGCCGGATTTGAACTCAGGTACTCCTGACTCCAGGGCCAGTGCTCTATCCACTGTGCCATCTAGCTGCCCCACCAATAGACTTTTGTTGTTGTTGTTATTTGTTTTTTGGTGAGGCAATTGGGGTTAAGTGACTTGCCCAAGGTCACACAGCTAGTAAGTGTTAAGTGTCTGAGGCTGGATTTGAACTCAGGTCCTCCTGACTCCAGGGCCAGTGCTCTATCCACTGCACCACCTAGCTGCCCCTACCAATAGACTTTCAATGTAGAGACTTCCACTGATGAAGCTGTATCAGATGATGACTATGTTGGCACATTCAGGCCCCCAGGGGCCACTAGCAGGAGGCCACTGACCTATCAGATCAGAGAGGAGCCTTTGAAAGTGATAAGACACTAAATCATGTCGTAAAATTTGAGAGAATAAAATGGGGCTCTCTATACGCCCTTGAATCAGATGAAGCCATATCCACCAGTGTGTTTTTCCAGGTGAAGGCAAACAGTGTGAATGGGGATAGTAAAAAATGCTAAGCACATATCTATTACTACAAAATAGTATGTATACATGCCTGAGATTCAGGAAATAATAGTAGCAGAATTGACTACTGGATGCCCAGGGATAACATAAGTATTAGTGGTGCTCAAATCTTCTATAAAGAAATAAGTAGGCTTGCCATCTAGGCTTGGGTTGGGCTTTTTAACAGGGAGGATCGGCATACAGCAAGGCAATTTGCAAGGCATAATAATACCTTGATCCCTTAAAGATATTATTGATGGGTGAAATTTCCTCAATACCCTGCCTGGTTAAAGGGTATTGTGAAATAGATGGTGGAGAGCCTCCCTTAATTTTGATGGCAAAAAGGATGTCAAATTTCAGGAGTCCTGCATCTGAAGACATAGAGGTCCATAGGGAGTCTACAGTATCCTCTGGGATGCTAAATGTATCTCTGGCTATCTCTGGGTCATTCTGAATGAGATTGGGGAAAATGGGGAATAAAGAAAAGGAGCCCTCGACTATCTGCAAGGACAAAATACCATTAGGAGAATGGGAAATAGAAGCTCTAAGTGTGCCTAGGAGATGTTGCCCTGGTAGATTTACAGAGGATTTGGGCATGAGGAGGAAAGAGTGTTCGACAGACAGGGGCCAACAGATACTGTGTGATAGGACAATCTAAGAACATTCTAAGGTTTTCCCAAGACCCTGACAAAATTTAAAGACCCAGTAGAGGTACAGTTGGAATTAGGTTTACTCATTAGAACTGAATTAGACTGGGGCAGCTAGGTGGCGCAGTGGATAGAGCACCGGCCCTGGAGTTAGGAGTACCTGAGTTCAAATCCGGCCTCAGACGCTTAACACTTACTAGCTGTGTGACCCTGGGCAAGTCACTTAACCCCAATTGCCTCACTAAGAACAAACAAAAAGAACTGAATTAGAGGCTCTGTTTTCTAGTAAGCAATCATAGAGTATGTCACCAACTTTAAGGGTGACATGGGGTTCACCATTTTGAGAAGAATAGACCAGAATAACTGAGGCCAGTTCATCAGATCCAGGAATCCACAATCCCTCTCCCATCTCCATCCTCTGTACCTTCATGCAGCAAAGTTACCTTGGAAACCCCTACAGTTATCTTACCTTCTGTTTCTGAGGTTCCATTGTTTTTGGTTTTTGGTTTTTTTTACAGTCTTGTACAATACGGCCTTTCTTTCTACAGTAAAAACACTTGTGTGATTTGTGTGTTTTGAAAGAGCCTCTGAAACAGCTTATACAATGGTTTCCAAATGGACCATACAGCAGCCTCTAAAATAGCCTAAAGAGGAGTAAGAATGTTTTGTTCTTGTATCTTAGGTTTCATCTTTTCTGTGTTCTTTTCTTCTTTATCCTTTCCTTAACAGACATATAGGGTGATGGTCTTAAGTTGGCTGTCCTGGGCATCTTTTATGGAAATGTTTTTGTATTTCTGGCAGTGATTGATTAGCAAATTGTATGTTAATGATGTGTGCATCTTGTGGGTCAAGTGGCTCTAATATTGCATATTGCTCAGCACTTTTGCACAATATATCATCAAATTAGGGTTTTTTTTCTTTTTGTCCATTACTGTCTCTTGGAACTTACTCCAATTTTCAGATCTGGTGATGATCATGCCTGCAACTAAGGTATCCTTGGCTTGCAACAACCTAATACAATGAACCTGAAGGGTAGGATTCCAATGGGGATCTTGTAGTGGCCAAATGGATCTTAAGGGTCCCCTCAAATTAGGGGCATTTTATTAGTCACCTCTACTATGGCAATGTTTTTCTCCAGGAGAGAGTAGGGTCACCATAAGACCAGCCACATCTCCCCAGGAGGAGTTATACCCTCTAAAAACAGCCTTAAATTGGGAAATAACAGCCCCAGGATCTTCATCAAATTTGGTAGTGTCCTTTCTACAGGTGGAAAGGTCACAGGGACTGAAAGACTGATGGTGCCTATTGGGTCATAACTAAGTCCTGTGAGAATTGCTGGGGGGCAGCTAGGTGGTGCAGTGGATAGAGCACCTGCCCTGGAGTCAGGAGTACCTGAGTTCAAATCCGGCCTCAGACACTTAACACTTACTAGCTGTGTGACCCTGGGCAAGTCACTTAACCCCAATTACCTCACTAAAAAAAAAAAAGAGAGAGAGAATTGCTGGGAGAGACATTGTGAGCTCTGGCCTGAAAAGAAACCATGTGACTTTGGCATCTGGAAGTGAGCATTCTGGGGTTTTGAAGGTCAGATCAGCATCAGGAAGTGATGTCTGCCGCCCATGGGTCCTGTCAATCAGTGTTTTTTTTTAGCTTCTTCTTCTAGAATTTCAGGGCAATTTTCCCTGAGAATATCTTGGAAGATGGTATCTAAGCTCTTTCCTTGATCATGGTTTTCAGGTAGACCAATAATTTTCAAATTATCTCTCCTGGACCTATTTTCCAGATCAGCAGTTTTTCCCAGAAGATATTTCACATTGCCCTCTATTTTTTTCTTTTTCTTTTTCTTTTTTTTTTAGTGAGGCAATTGGGGTTAAGTGACTTGCCCAGGGTCACACAGCTAGTAAGTGTTAAGTGTCTGAGGCCGGATTTGAACTCAAGTATTCCTGACTCCAGGGCCGGTGCTCTGTCCACTGTGCCATCTAGCTGCCCCCTGCCCTCTATTTTTTTATTCATTTGGATTTGCTTTATTGTGTCTTAGTTTCTCATAAAGTCACTGGCTTCCATTTGTTCAATCCTAATTCTTAGGCAATTATTTTCATCAGAGAGCTTTTGTACCTCCTTTTCCATTTGACTTTTCAAGGTGACGTTTTTCTCATGTCTTTCCTGCATCACCCTCATTTCTCTTTCCATTTTTTCCTCTACCTGTCTAAGGTAGATGATCTTCAAAGTCCTTTTTGAGCACCTCTATGGCCTGAGACCAATTTGTATTTTTCTTGGAAGCTTTAGATATGGGGGCCCTGGTGTTGACATCTTCCTCTGACTTTTAGCTCCTTAAAGTAGGGGCACTGTTTCCAGGCTGCAGTATCCCAAGCTTAAGAAGTTCCAGGTGGTATGATTTAAGGAGAATCAGGTTCTTCCCTCGCCAGGCCTGTTCCCTGGTCCTTAGATGACCCCAGACCAACTTGCTGATCAACCAGCTTTGTGTGTTGTGGTTGTCAGCTCCAACGAGCCTGTGCCCCTCCCCGACCTGGGCCACTTCTACTCGAGCCTACCACCTGGTTCTCAGCAAGGGTGTAAAATCCAAGTCCTGTCTTAGCACCAGCAGAGACCCCTGTAGTCTCTCCCCTGCCCAGGGCTCAGCCCACTCACCAGACTGTGAGCTTAGTTCCAGACGATACTGGTGCTTCAGCAGATTCAGAGGCTCTGGGGGTCTCCTTCTCTGGTGAGGCCTTGCTGGGACTGGATCTGTGTCAGGGTGACTGTGGGGTTGGGCCCAACTTCTGTATCAGCACAGCAGCTCCCTCCTTCTGACCTTCCAAGCCATTCTTGGTTAGAAGATGATTTCAGCACATTTTTCTATGAGTTTTGCTGCTCTGGGCATTTTCCTATGACCTTATTTGAATGTTTTTTGGAGCGATTGTGTCATGAGTTGAGGAGCTCACTCCAATCAGTGTTACCAGCCAGTTAGCTTGGAGCTGTGTGTGTGTGTGTGTGTGTGTGTGTGTGTGTGTGTGTGTGTGTGTGTACAGCCCTGTTTCCTGTTTCACGTTTCACAGGAGGCTTCTGGGAGAAGCCGCAGGGGAGCAAGGTCTTTTCGGGTCTGGAGGATGGCTTAGCAGCAGAGGCGGCAGGGACAGGCAGAATAGGAATACTTTATCCACATGTTTCTCTTTACTAACCCCTAATAAACTTTAATAAATACTTAATGCCCAAAGATTGGTGCTATATGTTTTTTAATTTAAGGTGACCACTCATTAGATTGTAGACATCACAGCCTGAATTTTAGGCCCTTACAGTCCTTCTTGGTGAGGGAACATATCTGCAGATTGTTCCTCAGTTTCAGAAGGAACTAACTTTTGAGCTGATGAAGGAGGAGAAGAGGAGGCAGCAGAGGAAGAGGAGGAGAGAGAGGAGGAGCTGGCCAGGAAGGCAAGGCAATAGCAACACAGTAAGAAGTAGCTGAAAGGGAATGAAATATAATGGAATATGTGATTGTTGTCATAAAACACAAAACAGCAGCGATGAAATTCCAAAAAGGAATTAGTATGCACATATGACAGTCCTTTTTCATCCCACTTTGGGGTCTTTTCTTATATATCTTAGGTTATTTCTGCTCTCTATATTTTGGTTATCCATTTGTCTTACTGCAAAGATAGGATTCCCCAATCCCTTCTTGAATGGGAACTCGGGAGTCCCTCCTAAAAGTAGAAAAATTCTTCAAGGGTTTAGTATCCTTTTGGGCTTGAATCAGGAGCCTTCCTTGGAGAGAATAAAAAAACATTCTCCAGGGGTTAGACTTTCTTGAAGGGCTGTTGATAATCCCTCTCAGCATGTACTGAGAGCCCCCCTTGAAAAAAGAAAAATTTCTCCAAGGGTTTTAGTCCCTTGGGGATTCCCCAGGTTTCTTGCCTAATTATTTCCAAACAAACACACTAAACATAGACCAAGACAAACGAGAGTTGCAACTTTTTCTAAGGGGAGGGGGGGCTCACTTTGCTCAGAGAAGTTGAGATCAAGAGGAAAGTTGGGTCTCTACCACAGTTCTCTGTGGAGAAGTTCCCCTTGGTAAAAATTTCACGGAGGGCTCTAGTTGGAAGGTGTAGGGTGGGAGTGTGTGTGTGGAGAGTTTGCCTCAGAGATCATGCTAGCTTTTTCCCCCACTCCTAGCTGGCTCACCAATTTTTGAGATCAAAATTAAGGTAAACTGAGGCACAAAGCTTCAAACATGATCAATTTATTAGTAAAGCATGAATTTACCAATAAATAAGACCTTAGCTTCCTCAGAAAAGCTAAGACCATGAGGTAAGGCGAGCTAATATTTTTATAGTCTTTCTGGAAAGCACAAAACAAAGAACAGGACTTCATAAGTGAGACTTCATAGGCAGGAAACAAATTATGATTAGTTACAAAGCCTAAAGAAAACAATATTATTGGTTACATCATTGATGTGGGGGACAACATAATTGGCTGGAAATAGGGAATGTGGGGCTAATAACCCCTCCTTGTCATTAAGGAATGCTCATTGATTTATAGAGATTATCTGCATCCTGCAGAGCTTATTAAAGGACAGAGATAACTTCTTATCACCCACCTGCCTCTTGCAAGGCTTGTTAGCCAATATAACAGATCCTCTTAATTGTACACAAGACTCATTAGCAAGGTAAGTCTCCTTTAATTGTATGTGGATTTTAATATGTGTAGAGAAAATATATTTCTTTGAATTAAATGATTTATGGGACAACTTAGCTCATAGAGGAAGGATGAACTGAGCCTACAAACTCCTTAACTCCAAAACAAAGAAAGGGACTTAGGTGTTAATGACAAAATACAGAATAAAATCAACTACAAATATAGTTAATTACAAAAATAGAATTGAGTAAGGAATGGAATCAATTTGATTTTCTCAAGTGGAATGGGCTGTCTCAGGAGGTAGTGGGCTTCCTCTCTTTGAAGGTCTTCAAGTAGAAGCTGAATGACCATTTGAGGGGTTTATTTTCAGGTATAGGTCGAATTAAATGTTCCTTGAGTTGCCTTCCAACGCTAATATACTATGACTCCATGATTCTGATTTAGAGTTGGATTGTATCACATCCCATGGAGCATCTAGAGGAATGGGTTATTTTGGAGCATGTGTGGAACAGAGCTGAGCTCACCTGGCCCCATTCAGGGAAAAGTTCGCTGGGAGGCAGCTAGGTGGTGTAGTGGATAAAGCACCGGCCCTGGATTCAGGAGGACCTGAGTTCAAATCCGGCCTCAGATACTTGACACTTACTAGCTGTGTGACCCTGGGCAAGTCACTTAACCCTCATTGCCCTGCAAAAAAACCCCAAACAAAAAAACATTCAAGAAAAGTGCTCTGGCTCAAGTACTGAAGTCCTTCCATGTTCAGATGATGCCATGATTTTTTACTGCTTTATGTGGATCATATCTTTGGGATGAGGAAGCCATCTTTTTATTGGTCTCTTGGTCCTGGTGACAGAATCTGGGGGAGGGAAGGCTGTTGCAAAGAGGATTGATCTTTCAGTAGGAAAGAACTGCTCACTCAGTAGACTTTGGCAAGAGAGACAGCTTCATAATTGCTTTCTTTCTTCTTAGCTATTGAGGTCCTTGGGACTCTTGGGGCAACAAGCATTTACTGCCAGTCAATGAACATTTAATTAAATGCCAACTATACACCAGGCACAATGTTAATACAAAAAAAGAATACAAAGAATGACAAAAGAAATTCCCTGTTCTCAAGAAGCTCACAGCCTAATGGGTCAGGCAATAAGCAAATAAATGTATAGTAACAGGCTATAGACAGGATACATTGGAAATAATCAACAGAGTGAAAGCACATCTATTAGGAAGGGTGGGGGCAGCTAGGTGGCACAGTGGATAAAGCACTGGCCCTGTATTCAGAAGGACCTGAGTTCAAATCCAGCCTCAGACACCTGACACTTATTAGCTGTGTGACCCTGGGCGAGTCACTTAACCCTCATTGCCCCGCCAAAAAAGGGTGGGGAATGACTTCCTATAGGAGGTGTGATTTTAGGTGGGACTTGCAAGAAGTCAGGAAATCTGGAAGGTGAAGATGAGGAGGAAAAGCATTTCAGGCATAGGATACAGTCCCTGAAAATGCCCAGAGTCAAGAGGAATGTCTTGTTCAAATAACAGCAAGGCCAGTGCCACTGAATTGAAGAAGAAGTGGGGTGTAAGACTGGAAGTGCAGTTTACAAAGTGTTTTAAATCCAAACAGTGGACTTTATAGTTGTTCCTAGAAGAGATAGAGACCCACCAGAGTTTGAGTATGGGATATGATCAGATTGGCACGTTAGGAAAATCACTTTGACAGCTGAGTGGAGAATAGATTGAAGTAGGGAGAGACTTGTGGAAGAGAGACCAATACACCTATTGCAGTAGTTTAGGCATGAGGTGATAAGGTCCTGCAGTGAGCTCATGGCAGTGCCTGAGGAGAGAAGGGGGCATACAGCAGAAATGTGATGAAGGTAGAATTATAAGGTCTTGGTAGCAGATTTGATGAAAGGAGGGAAAGAAAGTAAGAAGCTGAGGATGACAACTAGGCTTCAAAGTAACTGGGAGGATGGTGATGCTTTTGACTGTCAGTAATAGGGTAGTTTGGAAAGAGGTAGATTTGGGAAGGAAAATAATGAGTTCAGTTTTGGACGTGTTGAATTTAAGATTTCTACAGGACATTAGTTCTAGTTATGAGACTGGGGTTCAGGAGAGCAATTGGGATAGACAAATAAATCTGAGAATCATCAGCATAGAGATAGTAGTTAAATCTATGGGGGTGTAAGGGCTAAAATTCTAGCTAGTCTGTCTAAAATCTAATGAGTGATCGCCAATAAATTATAAGCTTTATCAAGAGTTAGACTTTTAAGCATTTATTAAGGAGAATAAGAATTTGGTGAAGAGAAAGAGAAAGGCCTAGATTCATCTATCTATTAAAGAGAGAGAGCATTCCTAGCTCCACTCTCCACCAGAGTCCACACGAAAGAGAGCGAGTCAGAGCGCCAGCCTCCCCCTTCTTCCTCCCATAAGCAAACATCACTTCCTGATGCCAAAGAAAAGACGCATGGTCTTGCCCTCAGAAACCTTCAACTCATGGCGGAGCTTTTCTACAGTAAGTCTCCAGCAGGTGGCATCATTCTAATTATTACAGGGAGCAGGTGAAATAGATAGATGGAGAAGAGGGTCCAGGACAGAGCCTCGGGCACAGCCATGGTTAATGGCCATGATCTGGATAAAGATAAAAAGGAAACTGAGAAGGATTGGTCAGATGGATAGGAGGAGATCCAGGAGACAGGGGTGTCCCAAAAACTTAGTGAGAAGAGAGTATTAAGGAGAATAGGGTGCTTAAAAGTGTCAAAAGCTACAGAGGTCAAGAAGGATGAGGATTGCGAAAAGGTGGGGCAGTTAGGTGACATAGTCGATAGAGCACCAGTCCTGCAGTCAGGAGGACCTGAGTTCAAATCCAGAAGTAGTAAATGACACTAGTAATGTAGTGTTTGATAAACCCAAAGACTCCAGCTTCTGGCATAGGAACTCAGTATTTGACAAAAACTGCTGGGAAAACTGGAAGATAGTATGGCAGAAATTAGTCATAGACCAACATCTTACACGTTATACTAAAATAAGGTCAAAATGGATACATGATTTAGACATAAAAGGTAATACCATAGGTAAATTAGGAAAGAGAGGAATAGTATACCTATCAGATCTTTGGAAAAGAAAACAGTTTATGACCAAACAAGAGATAGAGTATATTAGGAAATGCAAAATGGATGATTTTGATTACATTAAATTAAAAAATTTTTGTACAAACAGAAGCAATGCATCCAAAATTGGAAGGGAGGCAGAAAGCTGGGAAACAATTTTTATGGCCAGTACTTCTGATAAAGGCCTCATTTCTAAAATACATAGGGAACTAAATCAAATTTATAAGAATCCAAGTCATTCCCCAATTGAGAAATGGTCAAAGGGTATGAACAGGCAGTTTTCTGATGAAGAAACCAAAGCTATCTATTGACATATGAAAAAAATGCTCTAAATCACTATTGATTAGAGAGATGCAAATTAAAACAACTCTGAGGTACCACCTGACACCTATCAGATTGGCTAATATGACAAAAAAGGAAAATAATAAATGTTGGAGAAGCTGTGGGAAAATTGGAACACTAATGCATTGTTGGTGGAGCTGTGAATTGATCCAAGCATTCTGGAGAGAAATTTGGAATTATGCCCAAAGGGCTATAAAGCTGTGCATACCCTTTGACCCAGCAATACCATTTTTGGGTCTTTTTCCCAAAGAGATCATAAAAAAGGGAAAAGGACCCACATGTACAAAAATATTTATAGCTGCTTTTTGTGGTGGCAAGAAATTGGAAATTGAGCGGATGCCCATCAATTGGGGAATGGCTGAACAAGTTGTGGTATATGAATGTAATGGAATTCTATTGTGCTGTAAGAAATGATGAGCAGGAGTTTAGAGAAACCTGGAAGGACTTGCATTAACTGATGATGAATGAGATGAGCAGAACCAGAAGAATGTTATACACAGTATCACCAACATTATGTGTTGATCAACTGTGATAGACTAGATTCTTCTCACCAACCCAAAGGTACAAGAAAGTTCCAAAGGACTCATGATGGAAAAGGCTCTCCAAATCCAGGAAAAAAAAAAGGAACTGTGGAATATGGATGCTGATTGGACCATACTATTTCTTTTGTTTTTGGTGCTGTTGGTTTTCTGTTTTGAGGTTTTTCCTTTTTGCTCTGATTCTTCTCTTATAACATGACTAATGCAGAAATATGTTTAATGTTATTATGTATATATAACCTTTATCAGATTACCTGCTGTCTAGGGGAGGGAGGGAGAAAAATTTGAAATTGGAAATCTTATATAAACAAATGTTGAAAACTATTTCTACATGTAACTGGAAAATAATAAAATACTTTTTTTTTTAAAAAAAAGATAATTAGGGGGCAGCTAGGTGTCACAGGGGATAAAGCACCAGCCCCGGATTCAGAAGGACCTCAGACACTTGACACTAGCTGTGTGACCCTGGGCAAGTCATTGTCCTTCCTCCCCACCACCCAAAAAAGATAATTAGTCACTCTAGAAAGAGCAGTTTCAGTTGAATGATGGGGTCAGAAGCCAGATTATAGAGAGTTAAGAGAGTGAGAGGAAAGAAATATGTCATTGTTGTTTGGTCCTGTCTAACTTTTCATGACCACATGGACCATGACATCCAGGCCCTTCTCTGTTCCATTATCTTTAGAAGTCAATCCAAGTTCATATTCATTGTTTCCATGATACTATCTAACCATCTTCTGCTGGCCCCTTTTCCTTTTGCTTTCTATCTTTCCCAATAACAGGGTCTTTTCCAATGAGTCCTGTCTTCTCATTATGTGGCCAAAGTATTTAAGCTTTAGTATTTGACCTTCCAGTGAATAGCCGGAATTCATTTCTTCAAGTATTGACTGTTTTTACTTTCTTCTTGTCCAAAGGATTCTCAAAAGTCTTCTCCAGCACCACAATTTGAAAGCATTGATTTTGTGGTACTTGGCTTTCCTTATACTCCGGCTCTCACAGTCATATGTTGCTACTGGAAAAGCCATAGCTTTGACTACATGGACCTTTATCAACCAGGTGAAATCTCTGCTTTTTAGCAGGCTGTCCAGATTTGCCATAGCTTTCCTTTCAAGGTGCAAGCGATTTTTAATTTCATGGCTACGGTCACCATTTGTAATGATCTTTGAGCCTTAGAATGTGAAATCTGACACTGCTTCCATTTCTTCTCCCTTTATTTTTCAAGAAATTATGGGGAAGTCCAATCACCCCCTGGGCCACACTGTAGCATGAACAGTGTGTCCTGGAAGCAGTGCTACACTTTAAGGAGTAAAAAACCAAGAAATAGTAAGCCAGGATGAGTAGGCAGAGAAAGCAGAAGACCATCAAAAACTTCTTTGGGGGAAAGGTAGACCACAATAAATCCTCAGAAGAAGAAGATAATAATAGGGTCAAAGCTCCAACATCCAAAGCTTCCAAGAAAAATATGAACTGGTCTCAGGCCATGGAAGCTCTCAAAAGGGACTTTGAAGAGAAAGTAGGAGAGATAGAATGAAGATGTAGAGAAAGAGGGGAAGGAATGGAAAGAGAAATGAGAGCAATGAAGGAGAGTCATGAGAAAAAAGTCAACAGTTTGAAAAGCCAAATGGAAAAGGAGATTAAAAAACTGTCTGCTGAAAATAATTGCCTAAGAATTAGGATTGAACAAATGGAAGCTAGTGACCTTATGAGAAACCAAGACACAGTAAAGCAAATCCAATTGAATGAAAAAATAGAGGGCAATGTGAAATATCTCCTTGGAAAAACAGCTGACCTAGAAAATAAATCTAGGAGAGATAATTTGAAAATCATTGGACTACCTGAAAACCATGACCAAAACAAGAGCTTAGACACCATCCTCCAAGAGATTGTGAGGGAAAATTACCCTGATATTCTAGAAGCAGATGCTAAAATAGAAATTGAAAGAATCCACCGATCACCTCCTGAAAGAGATCCCAAAAGGAAAACCTTCAGGAATATTATAGCCAAATTCCAGAACTCCCAGGTCAAGGAGAAAATATTGCAAGCAGCTAGAAAAAAAGGAATTTAAATACTGTGGAGCTCCAATAAGGATAAAGCAAGATCTAGTAGCTTCTACATTAAAGGACCAAAGGGCATGGAATAAGATATTCCAGAGGGCAAAGAAACTGGGACTACAGCCAAAAATCACGTATCCAGCAAAACTAAGCATCATCTTTCAGAGGCAAACACGGAATTTCAAGGAGAAAGAAGACTTTCAGGCATTTGTTATGAAAAGACCTGAACTGAATAGAAATTTGACTTTCCAATACAAGACCCTGGAGAAGCATAAAAAGATAAACAGGAAAAAGACTTCATGAGGGATATTAAAAGATCAAACTATTTATATTCCTACATGGGAAGATAATACTTCAAACTCATAAGAACTATCTCAGTAAGGATTTAACAGAGGACACAGGTCTGAACTGAATATGAAGGAATGTTATGTTTTGTTCTTTGTGGGGTGTCTTATGTCTGGGGCCGGATTTGGGCTTGGGGCCTCCTGGGTCCAGGGCTGGTGCATTGTCCACTGTACCACCTAACTAACCCAAAATGACATCCTTAAAATAGGGTTGAAATGTAGGAAAAATAGACTGGGGGAGGGGGAAGGGGAGAAATGGTCTGGGGAGAGGTTGTTCACATGAAGGAAACAAGAAAAAAGCTTATGGAGGGGAGGGGAAGAGGGGGAAGGAATTGGGGGGTGAGTGAACCTTAATATCATCAGAATTGACTCAAAGAAGGACTAACATACATACTCAAGTAGGTATAGTAATATATTTTTGCCCTGAGGGAAGGGAGGGAGATAAGGGGGGAAGAGAGGGGAAGGAGGGAAGGGCAGATTCGGGAAGAGAGTAGAAAAAAGCAAAATACTTTCGAGGAAGGTAAAGATGTTCTGCATAACAGCACAAGTATGACATATTGAATTGCTTGATTTCATAGGGAGGGTTGAGGAGAGAGGGAGGAAGAAAATTTGGAACATAGAATTAGCTCAAAGACTATCAGAGTTGGAGGGAATAACATTCACACCCAGTTGGGAGGAGTAATCTATTTAACCCTACCGGAAAGTATGAGGGGAAGATGATAAGGGAGGAAGAGTGAAAAAAAAGGGAGTGCAGAGTAGGGGAGGGGACAGTCAAAAGTAAAACACTTTTAAGGAGGAATGGTTTAAAAGAAGATAGAAAATAGAGTAAATATCATGGGAAGGGAATAGGATGGAGGGAAATAGTTATGATGATTGAATATAATGGCAAAACATATGGTATCTACTTTGCTGGGCTAATATGAAGAAAATTCTTTGTTAAGTTTAAGGTACCTTATTTAGGTTATGATGAACAGGATACTATCAGAAAAACCTGGAAAGACCTACATGAACTGAAGCAGAGTGAAATGTACTGTATACAAAATAACAGCAATAGTGTAAGATAATCTGCTGGGAAGCATGTGGTTATTTTCAGCAAGGCAATGGTCCAATATAACCCTGAAGGACTTATGAAAATGGCAACCCATCTACAGAGAAAGAAGTGATAGTATCTGAAAATAGATGGAAACACATTTTTTTTTCTTTTCTTTTTTTTTTTTTTTGGTGAGGCAACTGGGGTTGGGTGGCTTGCCCAGGGTCATGAGGCTGGTGGGTATTGGGTGTCTGGGGCCGGATTTGGGCTCGGGTGCTCCTGGTTCCAGGGCCGGTGCTCTGTCCACTGCGCCACCTAGCTGCCCCTGGAAACACATTTTTAAAAAAAATTTTTTTTCTCTTTGACAATTCCTCAGTCTGAAGTTTTGGGAGTTTTTTGACTGTTTTCTCTCACAACCTAGCTAATGTGGGAATGTTTTCCATGACTACTCATGTATAACTTATTTTGAAATGCTTGAGTTGGGGGGGTGGTAATGGAGGAGGAAGAGAAGTTGGAACACAATTTTTTTTTAAAAATTGATGTTAAAATTTGTTTTTACATATATTTTGGAAAATAAAATTCTATTCAATTAAAAAAAAAAAGAAATTATGGGACCAGGGCAGCTAGGTGGCACAGTGGATAGAGCACTGGCCCTGGATTCAGGAGGACCTGAGTTCAAATCCGGCCTCAGACACTTATCACTTACTAGCTGTGTAAGCTGGGCAAGTCACTTAACTCCAACTGCCCTGCAAAAAAAAAAAGAAAGAAAGAAATTATGGGACCATTTGGGACACCTCCCAACTTGAGATGCTAATCTTTCTGCATCATCTCTTGTATCATTTTAATACTATCTATGGTGTTTTCTTGGCAAAGATACTAGAGTGGTTTGCCATTTCCTTCTCCAGTGGATCACTTTTTGTCAGAACTCTCTACCCAACTCTATACCTTTCCATCTTGGATAACCCTGAATGGTATAGCTCATAGAGCTATGAAAACCCTTCTACCACAATAAGACAGTGAAAGGGGAAGAAGTGGGGAGGTGGAAAGGGGTGGGGGACACCAAAAGGTAAGGTTGTTTTTGTTGGGTCATTTCAGTTAGTGTCCAACTCTTTGTGATCCCTTTTTGGGGTTTTCTTGGCAAAGATACTAGGGTGGTTTACCATTTCCTCCTCCAGTGGATCACTTTTTGTCAGAACTCTCTGCCCAATTCTATACCTTTCCATCTTGGATAACCCTGAATGGTATAGCTCATAGAGCTATGAAAACCCTTCTACCACAATAAGACAGTGAAAAGGGCAGAAGTGGGGAGGTGGAGAGGGGTGGGGGACACCAAAAGGTAAAGTTGTTTTTGTTGGGTCGTTTCAGTTAGTGTCCAACTCTTTGTGATCCCTTTTTGGGGTTTTCTTGGCAAAGATACTAGAGTGATTTGTCATTTCCTTCTCCAGCTCATTTTATAGATGAGGAACTGAGGCAAACAGAGTTAAGTTACTTGCCCAAGGTCGCACAGCTAGTAAGTGTCTAAGATGAGTCTTCCTGATTCCAAGCCCTGTGCTCTATTCACTGTACAACCCAACAGCCAAGAGAGGAAGTATAGGCACTTGTAGATGGCCTTTTCAAGGAGTTTAGTCACAAAAAGGAAGAGAGATACGGGACCATAACTGCTGGGGATGGATGGATCAAATGGGGGTTTATTGAGCATGGGGGGAGATGTAGGTATGATGGTGGTTGTTGTTTGTCCTTCATTCTCAAAAAGGACCAAGATTTCAGGAGGTGATGTCATGACTTGCACTGAATTGGATTTAAGTGAGGGAGGGCTCTGCAAGGTCACCAACCTCACTCTCTCCTCCAGAGCCATCTGGGTCCAGTGGTAAGATATAGAGATGGCCTGAGATGTTTAAGGCAATTGGTTATGTTCATGGGCAGTAGGGAAGCACCTTGCAGATAGGGAAAGATCAAAGATAAGTGAAAGAGTAGGCATAACAAAATTTGGGTGGAATGTGATTGTGCATGTAAAGAGATTTTCCTTGTTAAGGAAGAAGGGCCACCTCATTATGTGAGATGGGCAAAGGAGGAGGCAGTGGTAGAAGGCATCACAGCGATGTGAAATGAGAAGGAAGGAAAAGATGGAGAAGTAAATAACCCCCAGGGAGACAATAATATTCATTCATCCAACATTGGTTTAGTAAGTAATTTATTATGTGGCAGGCACTGTACTAAGTACTGGGGATACAAAGAAAAGTAAGACAGTCAAGATCCCAGTCAAATGGGGGAAGACTATATGCAAACAAGATACAGACAGGCTAAACTGCAGATAATCTCAGAGGGAAGGCATTAACATTAAGACAAACTGAGAAAGGCTTCCTTCAAAGGTGAATTTTAGGGACCTTCTCTGATTAATTTTTCTACCATCCCCAAATCATTCTCAAGGGCAGAGGCTATCTTTCTTTTTTATGTTTGTATCCTCCGTGTTTAGCACAGTGCCTGGTATATAGAAGGTGCTCAATAAATGTTTATCGACTAACTTAAAAAAAATAATAACCATTTTTATTTGTAGTTTGGGGCTCCAATTTTTATCCCTCTTTCCCTCCCTCCCCATCCCCCTCTGTGAGGTGGTAAGCAATCAGATATGGGTTATACATGTATGATTATGTAAAACATTACCATATTTGTCATTTTATATTAACTAATTTCTTTTTTTTTAAAAAGGTGAATTTTAGCTGAGACTTAGTTAACTGAGTCAGGAATTGGAAGTAAGGAGAAACAAAATTCCCTGGAAAGACATATGAAATGATGTATTGTGAAGTGAGCAGAACCAAGAGAACATTGTACACAGAGACATCAGTATTGTTTGATGATGAACTGTGAATGACTTGACTATTCTCAACAATACAATGATCCAAGATAAACCCAAAAGACTACTGATGAAAGATACTATCCACCTCCAAAGAAAGAACTGATATTGATGGAACAGACTGAAGCATGCTGTTTTTCACTTTCTTTCATTTTTTTTCTTTTAATCAAGTTTCCTTGTACAAAATGACAAATATGGTAATGCTTTACATAATCGTACATGTATGACCTATATCTGATTGTTTACCACCTCAAGGAGAGGGGAGAGGAGGGAGGGAAAGAGGGATAAAAATTGGAACCCAAAACTATAGATAAAAATGTTTATTATTTTTATTATTTTTTTGGTGTGGCAATGAGGGTTAAGTGACTTGCCCAGGTTCACATAGCAAGTGTCAAGTGTCTGAGTCGGAATTTGAACTCAGGTCCTCCTGAATCCAGGGCCAGTGCTTTATCTACTGTGCCACCTAGCTGTCCTATTATTATTTTTTAATTAAATTAAATTTTTAAAAAAGAAAGAGAAGAAACAAGATTCCAGGCATGGGAGAAAGGCAGTGAAAATGCAGAGTTGTGAGATAGGACTGTCTAGTGCAAGGAATAGCCAGGAGGACAAGAATGGTTGGATCAAGAAGGATGGCTTTCCATCTAATGAGATCAGACATGTAAGAGATCATTGGCACTCTTGGATGGAGAAGTTTCGGTTGAGGTTCTGGAACCTAGCATACTTTGTAGAGAAGGGAGGATTTTAATTTCATAAGCACTATTGTCCTGGAATCTAATATTCTAGGAGAAAAGGGAGATTTCCTGGGCAAGGCCAATTTGGGGTGTTGGGTCAAGAATAACCCCATGTTCAAGACTGCAGAGATTTGCCCTTTTGGAAAAGAAGTATAGAGAATTTACAACTCAAAATTTAAAAAAAAACCCTGAATGTTAAATTATTTTTTAAAAATATAATTATGAAATATTTAAATTTAATATTTAATAATGAAAATATTTTTAAAATAAAAATTAATAAAATTTGGTATTGAAGAAAAAAAGAAAAGAGAAGAAATATAGATCTTGCCCAGAAGGGCTTGCTTTTTGGAACAAGAAGAGCATCATTCATGTGGCCACAGAGTTCAAGAAGCAGCAATGGATAGAAGCCATGATATGGGGGAACAGAGAGACCGTATTCTGTTCTTCATTGTTACTGAGTTATTCAGATAATGTAAGTATGATGGGAAGGAGGAGTGAATATCTAATAATCCCAAACTGCATTTGCCTTCTATGGGGAATCTGAATCATAATGTAGTCCTATGAATCTAGGAAGGATTATGTAGGATGTGAGACTGAGGGATTTGGTCATGGTGTTGCTCCATTGACAGCCCCATGTTCAATTCCCTTCTGAGAGGAGTCTGTGAACTATCTTGAGCATTTTTTTCTGAAATTGTTTAAGGGTTCCTATAGATGCTTTGCACCTTTGTCATTTTCTTCAGGGTGAAATAAAGGTTGTCCTCTACCTAACATGCAATTTTTACCTTGAATGGTTTTTTTTTGTTGTTGTTGTGGTTTGGTTTTTTTACAGGGCAATGAGGGTTAAGTGACTTGCCCAGGGTCACACAGCTAGTGTCAAGTGTCTGAGGTCTGATTTGAACTCAGGTACTCCTGAATCCAAGGCCAGTGCTTTATCCACTGCACCACCTAGCTGCCCTTACCTTGAATGTTAATATAGGATCTGGAGAATCTAGATAGATAGGAATTTATTTGTTGATTTCTTGAACAAACTCTGGGAAAGGGCATAAGTCAAAGAGAAAATATAACCCTTCTGGGGAGGTCCCTAAAATCTGACACACTCCGTGTGAAGCCAGAGCTTGGGGGTTCCTGAACCATAGGCTACTTCAGATTGAAATGAATTGGTTGCATTTGTATTTTATACAAAACTTTGACAATTCAAAGGTGAAAGCTGCTTTCACATAATTACTGGCAATACTCTACTTGACTTAAATAGTTTCCCAGATAATCTCTTCACAAAAGAATTCTTTTCCTGGATTGCAGATACTTTACAAAGCCCCCAGCTGCCTCCTTAACTCACAAATTCCTTAAATATCCAGCAGTCAAGTAACTAAATTTAAGCTTATATGAAGTGAATTTTAACTGTTCCAATTTTGGAACACAGCCTTTAAAATTACAACCAGGTAAGAAATCAAATACTTTCTTTGTATGTGATAAAACTTGGAACTCAATCCTGGCAATAACACTTTGTATTTTCCATATGTCAGCTTGGATACACATGCCTATCAGGAAATGTTGGTACCCTTGTCTGTAGCTCCTGATTTCCATGCTTTTTTACTCATTGTTTTGGGGTGAGGAATAGATTGAACTGTATGTCATGGGATTAAAAACTTTCTATTATTCCATTACTTCAAGTTCCCATACTTAATCATCTTCTGAATGTATTCAAATAGTTCAACCAAGATGTTTTCTTAAAAAGCCAACAAAGTCAAATTAGCTGAAATTCTGCTCATGTTCCATCTTTTCACACTCAGCTATCTCAAAACAGATGGATGAGCTTAGCAGACCAAGAAAAAAAAAAAAGATGAGACTGTGAACAGTGAGACATTTGCTATGAGAATGCCTCTAGAAATGAGATTTTATTTCATTTTGCAGGGTGCGTGTGTGTGTTTGTACAATAAGGTGTATTTGACCTTGTATGGTAAAGTTATTGTGTCTATTGAGGTGTGTTTGTGTTCATGGTGAGGGGGTGTATGGGTATATGGTGAGGAGAGTGTACATGAGGGGGTGTGTTTATGTTTATGGTTAAGTGTATGAGTGTGGTGTATATGTGTTTGTGTGTATGGTGAAGCATATGTGCAATATATTGAGCTGTATTTTTAGCATGTGTAAATGGTGGTCTTAGTGTGTGTGCATGGTGAAGGCTATGCATTTTGTCTATATGGTGAAGGGATGTATTTGTATATGTGGTCTCTGTAAAGTGAAATATATTTGTGTGCATAATAAATTGTGATTATCTACAACGAATTTGTATGTTATGTGGTAGCAGGTGTATATGTATAGTGAGGGGATGTAGATGTAGACGTATAGTGTGGTGATGTGTATTTGGGCATGGTGAAGGCAGTATGGGTATGGTGAGGTATATGATGGTAGCGTGTATATGGTAAAGGGTGTGTGCTTGTGTTTATGGAGATAAGATGTATTTTTGTGTGTCTAGTGATGAGATGTTGGTTGTGTTAGTGTGTTTGTGGGTGGTGTGTACATAATCTGATTTGGAAACCATGTATCTCCACCCTTCAAAGACTGGTGGTCTGTGTGTATGGGAATGAGGGGTAAACTGGTGATGTGTTTACATGATGATTATGGGGACATAGAGCCCCATTCCTAGCTCCAGGTACGCCTTCCCGCCCCAAGTCTTTGGGTGTGTGTATACTGACAAAGCTTATTTTGTGCGTGTGGCTGTTGTGTTCACAATCTGACTGTGAGGACTCGAAGCGCCCCCCTATCCTTCGGAGAGCTCCAGCCCCCCCCCAGGGCCCCCCCCCCGTATGCTATGTGGTGACGAGGCTATTTGTGTGTGTGCGATTGTGCGTAGGTGGGTGGTGTGTACACACTCCTATGAGGACACACAGCTTGGTTCTCCACAGGCTTTCATCAGTCAGTCACATGGGATTAAGCATTTTATATTTTACACATTTTGCCAGGCCTTGCTGTGCGTGTGTCGTACACAATCTGGCCATAAGGACATGCCGTTCAGGGCCCCATTACGTCTCGGGGCGTACGAGTATCTGCATGGAGGCTGTGTGTACAATTTGGTTGCGGACACACAGTCCCTACTGAGAGCACCCCTCCCCCCGCGCCCATCCCCGCCCCCGCACGGGGGGTGTGCAGATGAGGGCTATTCGTGCGTATTCGTGGGCCGCGTGTACCCAGTTTTGCCCCCCGGCTGGGTTCCGCCCCTCCCCTCAGTCCTCGGGGGAGTACACCACCAGAACCGGAGGACGCACAGCTCGGTGTTCCTCAGAATTACACCCTGCCCCCTCCTCCAGGCCTTGGGGTGCGTGCGTGTCGGGGTGCGTACGTAGGCGGTGCGTGCTGCACACTGTCACACGGCGAGGACGCGCAGCCCACCCCCCCGGCCGCGGCCTGTCAGACCCCCTTTGTGTCAGCCTCGGGCCCGGCCTCGGTCTCAGGCTCAGTCTCAGTCTCAGCCTCGTTCTCGTCTCCGTCCCGCCTCCCCCAGTCCACGTCCCCGCGCGCCCTGCCCCCGCCCTCCCCCGCGCGGTTGCCATGGCAGCCATCCGTCCGACTTCCCGCCCCCTTTCCTCGCCCCGCCCGCCTCTCTCCTTCTCCCGCCTCCCGTCTCCCGCCTCCCGCCTCCCGGCGCTGTTGGGGAGCTGGGGAGGGAGGAGGGGAAGGTGGGGAGGAGGAAGAGCGGAGGCCGCGCCGCTCTGAGAAAAGGAACGCCGGCGCGCCGGGGCCCGCGCTCCCATTGGCTGCCTCCTTCAGGGGGCCGAGAGCCCCGCCTCCCTGGCGGGAGTCACGTGATCCCTTTCCAAGATGGCCGCCCTGTTGTTTTGATGAATAATCCTTGGTGGGGCCAGGGGGGCCAGCGGCGGGCGGAGGGGTAGGAGGCTTCGCGCTCGGGCCCGACGCACCCGCACTCCCGGCCCCTTCCCCGGCCCCTGGCGGGGCTCTGGCGCGCAGGCGGGCGGGCGGGCAGACAGGCCGGCAGAGCGGGGCGTGGCGTGGCGTGGCGGCCGGCCTTGCCCGAGGAGGCGGTGGCGGCAGCAGCGGCGGCACGATCAGTGTCTGCCGACGAGGCTCCGGCCCCGCCGCACCTCGGCGCACGTCTCGCCCGCAGCCCAGGGCCGCCAGGGCCCGCAGGGCCGCCAGAGCCGAACCGCGCCCAAGCCAGGCCAGGGGCGCGGGAGAGAGCGAGTGCCCGGGCTGCGGCTGCTGCAGCGACCGCCACGAGGAGCAGCCAGCCCGGCGGGCGGGAGCCGGGCCGGGCCGGGGCCAGGCGCCGCTCTCCCCTAGCGGCGCGGCGGCATCAGGAGGCGGCGCGGGCGGCCTCAGGCTCCGCGGCGACGCGCGTCCAGGCGCAGCCCCCCTGGCCGCCCGGGACGCCTCCGCCGGGGGCCCCCTTCTTCTCCCCTCCCCTCTGACTATGCAATTCTGAGGCCGCCCCGTCGGGGATCGTGCGCGGCCGCCCGCCGCCCCTTGCAGCCGCCGTCGCCGCCCGGAGGAGAGGAGAGACGGACCCCGGCCCGGCCCCCACGCCCCCCTCCCCGACGCCTTTCACCATTAAGAGGAAAGCGATGGAGGAGCTGAGCGCTGACGAGGTGAGGGGGGGCGCCTTGGCTTGAGGCCGAGGGTGGTGGGGGTCTGAGAGAGAGAGAGAGAGAGTTGGTGTGTGATAGTGTTGTGAGTGTTGTGTGTGTGCGGCCGAGGGGGTGGGGGTCTGTGTGTGTGATAACGTTTTAAGTGTGTGATGGTGTTAGTGTGTGATTGTGTTGAGTGTATGTCTGAGTGTGATCGTTGTGTTGTGAGTGTATTGTGTGAGGCTGTGATAGTGAGACTAATAGTGTTGTGAGTGTGAGGCCAAGTGTGGTGGGGTTGTGAATGTGTGAGAATGAGTGTGATAGTGTTATGTGTGTCTGCCTGTGATATAGTGTTGTGTGTATTGTGTGAGGATGTGTGATAGTGAGTGTAAGACTGATGGTGTTGTGAGTGTGTGAGGCCAAGTGTGATGGGGTTGTGAGTGTGAGGCTGAGTGATGGTGTGACTGATAGTGTGAGTGTTTATTGTGTGAGGCTATGTGATGATGTTGTGAGTGTGTGACTGATCGCGTGTCTGAGTGATCGTTGTGCGTTTTGAGTGTATTGTGAGACTGACAGTGTTGTGTGTGAGACTTTGTGATAGAGTATTGTGAGTGTATATCAGTGACAATTAGGTAGAATATTGTGTGTGTGAGTTGGTGTGTGTATGTGTGTGAGACAGACTAAGGGTGAAGGTGTTTGTAATAGAATGTGTGAATCTGAGATTGAGTGTGAGTGAATATATGAGTGAGTGAATGTGTGTGTTTTGATGAGTTTGTGATGTGAGTGTGTGAGATGATGTGTGCTAGAATATGGTGAGTGGGTGTGTATGGGGGGAGGTGGCTGGCATTGAACAAACATGGTTCTTCTGCTCCAGGGCTGCAGCCCCTCTGAAGCTGGGGGCCTGGATTTCCCACAGAGTTGGGGGGATGACTCTAAGAAGGAGAGAAGGAAGGTTCCCAGTGTGTTTTCTCACCCTCCACCTTGAACTTCTTGAACCTTTGGTTAGGCCTTATTTACTTGTAGGGTCTGGGGAAAGAAAGGGCTTCTTGGAGGTGGGGTGGATTTGGATGGGGAAGAGGGACAGTGCAGCCTGAACTCCATGGTTATTTTTATTTTGAAAGTTCCTCACCTCAGGGACCTGAAGTTACCTTCCTTAAAAACACCACCACCACAATGTTCTAATGTAATTTTTTTTTAATGATCCCTTGAAGATGCCCAAGGACTTTGCTTGTCAGTCTCCCGGTATAATTAGCTGGAGCATTTAACCATAGGCATGAGTCTGTCCCTCCTCACTCAGCTAGGGCTTACTGTGTGCTGGGCACCGTGCTAAGGAGCCACATAGTAGGTACTTCATAAATTCAGCTTGCTTGGCTGACAGACTGAGTGATGAGGGAAACATCATCTTTGGCATTTAACAAGGATATGTCCTGGTTAACTACTGGCTGTACAGGAAGCTTTTTCTTTCTTTCTTTCTTTTTTTTTAGTGAGGCAGTTGGGGTTAAGTGACTTGCCCAGGGTCACACAGCTAGTAAGTGTTTAGTGTCTGAGGCTGGATTTGAACTCAGGTCCCCCTGACTCCAGGGCTGTTGCTCTATCCACTGTGCCACCTAGCTGCCCCTGAAGCTTTTTCTTTATGACATGAATCCCACTTTTTCCTTTCCATTGCTGGTCTCTTTCAGACTGGTTTGCATTTCTTGTTGTGGTAGAGGCCATGCAGGAAGCCATTGACTTCAGTAGAAAGAAATTTGGAATACAGAGAGTTTGGGGCTTGAATTGTGACTGAAGGTCTTGGAAACTCAGTTTCTTTATCTGTTAAATGGAGATATTTTGTTTGTTTTTTTGAGGGGCAATGAGGTTTAAATGACTTGCCCAAGGCCACACAGCTAGTGTCAAGTGTCTGAGGCCTGATTTGAACTCAGGACCTCCTGAATCCAGGGCTAGGGCTTTATCCACTTCGCCACCTAGCTGCCCCCTAAATGGAGATATTTTAATATGGTACTTACCTCACTGAGTTGTGGTGTGGATCAAATTAGGTAATAGATATAAAGAACTTGAGAATTTACTTTTCAGTTCTTACTGTTGTATCTAAAAGGAATCACACAGATGTCTTTCTCTCCTTTTTGAAGATTCTTTTCATAAAGCAGGGGTCTGGTAATTCCCTCAGAGTTCCTTCCGATGGTTCGCAAAGAACTATCATAGTGAACCCAAGAAAGTAGTAAATAAATCATCAGGTTAGTTGTGACAAGGCTTTGGTGTGGGGCTGTTTTAACCACTATGGTCAATGTATTCACTTAGGTATTAAACTCCCTTGGGCCAGGGCAGGCTCATTGGTGGGGGGTGGGAGTGGGAAGTTGTGATGGGTTACCTGGCCTTTTTGAAAGCCAGGACTGTCCCCACCCATGCCATTTTGTAGAACAGCATCATACTTCCTGTGAAGCTGAGAAGTGGCATAAGGCCTCAATCAGGGCCCTGCCCAGCTCTCCCGACGTGCGTTCTGTTCCAGCCATGCTGTCCCTGCTGGCTTGTTTGGACAGGGCCCCCTCCCCCATCGGCTGCTCCCTCTGCTGATGAATAGCCTCCCAGTTCTTGAGGACAGACTCAGGCACTGCCTTGAGGATGCTTTTGCTGCCCTTTCTCTCAGTCAAACACGTTCTCTTCTCCAGACCCAAGGGGTGCCGGCCTTTCCTTAGGCTCTTGTGTAAACCTTTGTGGATCCGCTTCACATATGGTAGTTGCCTACTCTGATCAATATGCGGGGGATAACTAACAACAGAACAGTCCTTGCCTTCTTTGGTGCTTCCATTCTTCTGAGAAGAAACAACCCTTGCATATCTTTATACCCTCCCTCACACTGTTAGGTCATCAACTCTTCAAAGTTGTGGTGATCGCCTCTAAGGATGATCCCGCTCTAATTTAAAAACTAACAGAAAGTTGCTTATATCACTTTAAGTAGTGAGGTCATTTTTAAAGTGAAGAAATTGTGTTAATTAGGAAGCTTAAAAGCTTTTTTAAAATTGATATAGGTGTGTATATTTTTTACATCATCATTATTCCTAACATATTCCTGGTCCCTCTCCCCTACCTAGAGAGCTAGCCTTAATAACAGAAGAAACAAGGCAGTGCTTAGCACAGTGCCTGGCATAGAGTGGGCACTTAATAAATGTTTGATTTGATTGAAGACAAGAGAAAAAGAGGAATTTAACCCACCCAGCCCAGTCTGACAGTATCTTCAGTGTTCTACACACCCAAACTGGGGGAGAAGCATTTTCTTATCCCTTATTCAGGGCCAAGATTGCCTGTTCTAATTACACAGCATTCCATTGCAAACCTTTGTTCTTTCCCTTTACACTGTTGAAGTAATTGTGTATGCTCTCTCCCTGGTTCTGCTGACTTAATTTTGTCACAGCTCCTGTAAGATTTCCCAGCCTTCTCTGTATTCCTCCTGTTCAGGGGGGCCGCTCCAAAGCTCTGGCTCTGCCAGCAGAGAACCTGGGTTTGTAGCCTGGCTCTGACATTTGTCGCCTGGGCCAAGTTATTCACCTTCCTCTCCTTCAGTTTCTTTATCTGTAAAATGAAGTTGGACCTGCTGACCTTTGAGGCCCCTTCCACGTCTAGATCTGTGATCTCAAGGTCATTTCTCATGGTGCAGGGATGTGCCATCTCATTCATGTAAGGAGTGGCATTTGGGGACAGTGGATAAAGGGATGGAGGGACCTGGGTTCAAATCCCAGCACACGTACTTAGGAGCTCTGTGACCCTAGACATCCTTTTGTGCCTCCTTTTTCTCATTTGTAAAATGAGGGGATTGAGCTAGATGACCTCTTCAGGTCCCTCCCAGCTCTAGACCTATGACTCAGATTTTGTTCCACAGTGTCAGCCATTCAGTTTATGGGCATATATTTTGTTTTGAGTTCTTTGCTTCTGCAAAAAAAATACTGTTATCAATCAATAAACTCCTAAATGCTGGGGATACAAAAAGACAAGGAAATTATATTCTAACAAGGGAGACAACATGCAAACAGAGGGCAAGCTATAGACAGGATCAATAGGAAATAATTAATGAAGGGTAGGCACTAGAATTAAGAGGGGTTAGGGAAGGCATGCTGGAGAAGAAGAGGTGTTAGTTATAAATATTTTGGTGTCTGTGGGACCTTTCTGCCTTTGACTTTGGTGATATGGATAGAGCTCTGGCCTGGAGTGAGGAAGACCAGAGTTCAAATCCACCCTGGCACATTTATTAGTTGTGTGAACATGGGCACTTAACCTTTGTTTATCTTGGTTTCCTCATCTAGAAAATGGAGATAATAGCACCTCCCTCCTAGGATCCTTGGAAGGATCAGATGATATTTGTAAAGGCCTTAGGATGGCGCCTGGCACACTGTATAATTACTAAAAGCAATTAGCAGAGTGCCCGTCACATAAAAGGTTCTATGTAGCATAATTGCAAATAGCTTTCATATTGGTTGGGACAGTTCACAACTCCACCAACAATGAATTAATGTGCTTGGCTTTCCACAGCTCTTCATACATAGACTGCTTCCACCTTTTGTTAGAAGCAGCTGGGGCTGAGGTATAAAGTCCAGAGAGTAAGGAGTGGGTCTGGCAGAGAAGTGACCATGTCTGGCTTGGCTGCTATCTTTTTTTTTTTCTGGCTACTATCTTTATTTTTTGTTTGTTTTTGTTTTTGATAGGGCAATGAGGGTTAAGTGACTTGCCCAGGGTCACTCAGTAAGTGTCAAGTGTCTGAGGTCGGATTTGAACTCTGGTCCTCCTGAATCCAGGGCCGGTGCTTTATCCACTGTGCCACCTAGCTGCCCCTACTATCTTTACTTTGATAGTCTGATTGCACCCCTTGCTCTTTTGCTTTCCCTTGATGCCCAGTAAATTTTGTTCCAGTTTCTCATTTTCTTTTTGAATCTTTACCTTTCTATTTTAGTGTCTTTACTTCTTATACTTGTTTTTCCTATGCAAGGTATTGTTGGCTTAAATTTTAAAATTAAAATTTAAATTTTTAATTTAATTTAAATTAAATTTTAATTTTATTAAATTTTATTAAATTAAATTTTAAAATTTCTGTCACACTGTTCTCTTATCAGGTTGTTTAGTTCATTCATATTTAAGTTTTAAAATTTCATTTTAATTTTTTTGTTTGGTTTTTTTAGTGAGGCAATTGGGGTTAAGTGACTTGCCCAGGGTCACACAGCTAGTAAGTGTGTGTTAAGTATCTGAGGCCGGACTTGAACTCAGGTACTCCTGACTCCAGGGCCGGTGCTCTATCCTCATTTTAATTTTAATTCTGAACATAAACATAAATTTTAAAAATTCCACAAACGTAATGGAACGGAAGTAGAGGACTGCACACAGAATGTGAATATTATGTACAGCTTGTATTTCCTTTTAAATATATAATTAATTCTCAGAAAGATACTGGAGTGGTTTGCCATTTCCTTCTCCAGCTCCTTTTACAGATTTAGAAACTGAGGCAAACAGGATTAAGTGACTTGCCCCATTGCCACACAGCTACTAAGTCTTTGAGGCCTTATTTGAAATCTGCCTCCCTCCAGGCTTGGCACTCTACCTACTGAGCCACCTGGCTGCCCCAGGTGTGGGGAGTTCCCCACAGTGATACAATTTTATAGGTCTGAACCATAGGGACAAAACAGAGCAACACAGGGGCTAAAATGAATTTTCCTCTTTGATGTCACTTCCTTCCTCAACCTATCGCTTACCTAATGCTTAACCATTTTGGGGTGGGAATGATCTTTGATTTCTTCAGGCTTTTGTTTTTCATTTGATTTCATAGCATTTGTTGGCATTATAACATGTTTTGTGCTTATATGCAGGTCTTACTGCCCTCTTAGATGGTAATCTTTTTGAGGGCAGGGTATGCTTTCTATTCTCTAGCTCCTATCACAATTGAATCAGTAAGCATTTATTAAACACTTACTGTGTGCTTGGCGCTGTGTTATATATACAGGGGACAGAGCAGGTACTCAAGATATGTATCGGTGTTCAAGACTAGCACCTCTGGTAGAAAGGCCTGCCAAACCTTCAGGGCTGCTTATTCACCTTTGGTGTCCATCCTGTCTCCCAACTCTCACCTGGGACTCTGAGAAGCTGTAGTGTGGACAGTGGCCACACCCTAGTAAGCCATCTTGGTAGGTGGGCTAAACCAGGTTGAGGGTAACCAATGGGCCATAAAACCCATTGGTGAGTTGGGTGTCTACTCCAAGCATGTGAAGACTTCCCTTGGTGGAATGGATGAGTGAGAACAATTTATTCCAGTGGTCATGAAGGCTCTATGGTCAGGTCATCCAGTGCATCCCAGGCCATTGCGGATCCTCCTGACTTTTGTCTTGCCACTGGACGTTGACTCTGAGGACTCGATGCAGCTTTGCCTCACCTAGGGGTCAAGACATTACCCCATGATGTCATTGGTCCTCTGAAAATAAGACAAACATCTTTACCAGTTTACTCAGTGGGAAGTGAAACACCATATGATTTTGATTTGCATTTCTCTTAGTGATTTGGAGCAATCTTTCATACATAATCGTTTTGTATCCTTTGTTCTTTCATGTTTTTGGTGGTCTGTCCATCCGTCCATACATCTCATGTGTCAGAGCATTATCAGATATTTAATGCAAGGATTTTTTCCCCCAGTAGGCATTTTTCATCCAGGTTATATCTTATTGTCATCTCTAAACTGTTCTGATTTAGAAGTCTTTGCTTCTTTGATTTTTCAATTAATATTTATTTTAAATCATTACAGGAAAAAAGGAGTGAGTAGTATAGTAATAAATCTGGAATTGGACTGAAGAAAACCTGGTTCAAATTCCACTTCTTTTTTTTAACTCCTAAAAGTGTTTTATTATTTTCCAGTTACATGTAAAAGTAGTTCTCAACATTTGTTTTCATAAGATTTTTAGTTCCAAATTTTTCTCCCTCCCTCCCCAAGACAGAAAGCAATCATATATAGGTTACATATGTACAATCACATTAAACATATTAGTCATATTGTGAAAGAATCAGAGCACAAGGGGAAAACCTCAAAAAAGGGGAAAAAAAAACAGCCAAAAAGTAGAAACAGTCTGGTTCAATCTGCATTCAGAATCCACAGTTCTTTTTTTTGGATGTGGAGAGCATCTTCTGTCATGAGTTCTTTGAAATTGTCTTGTCAGATCCCACTTCTGATTTTGTGACCAGGGACAAGCTACATAATCTCTTTGGGTCATAGTTTCCTGAACCGTAAAAAAACAAAACAGGATAATAATACAGGTAATATGTACCTCCCAGGTAATAGCACCTCATAATAACTAGGAAGTTCAGGGATATTTGTAAGATCTCTGCAGGTTCTAAAGCACAGAATAAGTGTTACCTATTATTAGTTTGTAACAGTTGTCTCTGCAGGGAGATTGTATAAAAAGGAGAGGAAGGAAGGGTAACAAATAAATACATTTTGTAATGATTTGGAGTATTGAAGCAGGATGAAAAATTTAAAATCACAAATATGTTGATAAAAGTTTACCTCTTGGCAAAATATTGAGGAGAAATTGCTTTAGGATTATTTAATATGCAAAACTTAAAAATAACATTTCAAAATTTCTTCTGATTAAAAAAATCTTACATATGATTTTTGGATAGAAGCTTTCTGGAGACTGGGGTCTAGTACCTGGGTCTGAGACATTTTTATTTATAATTTGGGATTCCAATTTTTATCCCTCTTTCCCTCCCTGCCCTCAGGCAGCAAACAATTAGATATGGTTATACATGGATGATTATGTAAAACATGACCATATTTGTCATTTTGTTTGAGAACTTGATTTAAAAAATGAAAGTGAAAACTAGCCTGCTTCAGTCTGTTCCGTCAATATCAGCCTTTTTTTTTTTTTCCTGAGGTGGATAGTATCTTTGATCCTTTGGGATTGTTTTTGATCATTGTATTGTTGAGAATAATCAAGTCTGTGTGAGACATTCTTAAAGGCTTCTGCCATACCATCTATCTGTCTTTCAGTGGAAGCTTGTTGCATCGCAGTCATGGTAGTATTGGGCTTTGCACTGAATCAATAGTGCTACAATTAGTAGTGAATCTTAGATTCTTCCTTCACTGAGGACTTCACGGTACTGTGATGCTTTACAACATCAGGTACAGAAGATAGATGGCAGAAGCAGAGCTATTCCTGTGGAGAAGATGGTGAGAAGCTAGATGGACAGGAGGCCGGAGGTCAGTCCAGAAGGGACTGAATGGTCAGACTCTGAAAGTCCTTGGTGTCAGCTTGTGAGGAGCTCTCTCTTGGAGGTGCCTGGGGTCTGGGCTGTGGCCCTGCTCTTCAGGGGCTCACGTTCGAATAGCGGAGGCAGAGGAAATACCATCTGCAAGTTGGATGGCAAGATCTCATGGTCCTTAGCGGGGAGAGGCAAAGCAGATGGTCATGCCTCTTCTCTAATATCATTTCCACCGGTAACATGGTGATAGCAGGCAGTAAGCATTTATTAAGAGCCTGTTGTTTGCCAATCCCTGTGCTAAAGGGGGATGGAGATACAAAGAAAGACCAGACAGTCCCTGTCCTCAGGGAGTTTACAGTTGAATAGTGGAGGCAACATGCAGATATACAAAGCAAGCTGTGACAGAATGAGTAAATAAAGGAGGGAGAGGGAGCACTAGAGTTAAGAGGGGTTGGGGAGGGCTTCCTGAAGAAGGTGGGATTAAGTCAGAACTTAAGGGAAGAGTTAGGAGTTGAGGAGGGCCTGAGGGACAGCCAGCCAGAGAGAATGCCCAGAGATGGAGATGGAGGCCAGTGTCACTGGATGGAGAGTAACGTGTGAGAAGATTGGGAAGGTAGGAGGGGGTGATGTCAAGCAGCGCTTTGTATTTCCCCCTGGAGAAGATGGGGACCCATTGGAGTTTATTCAGTAAGGGGGCAACAGGGTCAGTCCTGCACTGGAGGAAGATCACTTCAGTGATTTCATGGAGGGAGGCAGACCTGTCAGTTTCTGATGCTGAACCATCTGACAGGGCCAAGAACTTTGGTGGCTTGGACTCTTTTCTGGGTCCTCAGGAGCTGGGACGAGTGTGGCTTCATGGGGGCCGCTTCCCAGGATGATTGTGGATCACGGCTAGAAGCAGCTCTTTTCCCAAGGCTCTTGGGCTCAGGGCCCTGGGCTATCACCATTGTGCTCTGAGAGGACACTGGTCAAGGTGTTGGTGGTGGTTTGACTCAGCTAACAAAGCTCTGGGTTACAGTCACCTATTATAGGTAGCTAAAAGTTCATTGAATGGGGCAGCTAGGTGGCGCAGTGGATAGAGCACTGGCCCTGGAGTCAGGAGGACCTGAGTTCAAATCCGGACTCAGACACTTAACATTTATGATCTGTGTGACCCTAGGCAAGTCACTTAACCCCAATTGCCTTGCTCCCCCCCCAAAAAAAATTCATTGAATGGCTGGTGGGATATAGTGGCCAAGAAAGTGAATGCAAAATCTGAAATCGTGTGATTGTGTCAAGTCCTAATTTAACAAAATCAAAGTGTGAGAATACTGTGGAATATTGAGATGAGGAAGGGCTAGCCAAGTTGTTTGTTTGTTCATTTATTTATTTTTGGTGAGGCAATTGGGGTTAAGTGACTTGTCCAGGGTCACACAGCTAGTAAGTGTTAAGTGTCTGAGGCCGGATTTGAACTCAGATCTGCCTGACTCCAGGGCCTGTGCTCTATCCACTGTGCCACCTAGCTGCCCCGTTTATTTATTTTTTGTGTGGGTCACACAGCTAGTAAGTGTCAAATGTCTAAGGCCGGATCTGAACTTGGGTCCTCCTGAATCCAGGGCCAGCACTTTATCCACTGTGCCACCAGCTGCCTTTGACCATTTAGTTGTAAACATTTTGTGATGGGGCTCCTTCTTGGCACCCAATTCTCACTTTTAAGTTTTCCTGCTTTGTACCTCTGATGCTTTAAGATGAACACCTGATGTCATTCTGTTCATAGAAACGAGAGAGAATGGCTGTGAAAACACTTTGGAAACTGTAGAACACTTTACAGATATAGGGTCTGGTGGAGAGTGTTCACTGTGAAGTAATTTCTGTATAGGACTTGACTAGGGTTGGTCCCGGGTTGTGGGTTTACAGATGAGGAAATTGAGGCCCAGAGAGGGCATGGGAGGGGTTTACGAAAAGTCACACCATTAGCCAAGGGGCAGAGTAGCCCCCAAGCCATTAACCTTCCTCCTTTACCACACTGCCACCCACCCCACGTAGCATCTAAAACATGATGCCTAGAGGTGGTCTGACCACCCGAATCAGGGCCCAGCCTTTGCTAATAATGCAGCTTAACATCATGCTGGTTCTTGGGCTGCTTGACGTATCCCATTGCTGACTCATACTGAATCATAGCCTCTAGCCTTTGAAAGGACTGCCAAGGTCATCCGGTCCCAAACTTACCTGAATAATGAATCTCACCTATGTATGATATTCCCGAAAAGTGATTATGCAGCCTCCCCTTGAAGAGGATGCAGGGATGCCGAGTTCATAGCTTCCTGAAGCAGCCCATTCGGTTTGGGAGGGCTTGAATTGTTAGCAAGTTTGTACTTAAAGGGCCAAAATCTGCCTCAGTCCGTTCGAGCCAAGCAAAACAGCTCTTAATTCCTCTTCCTTTTGATTTTTGAAGCCAGCAGTTCATTTTCCCCCTTAAGACTAGCAAGTTAAATGTCTAATCAGGACAGTGTGCTACAAGACTGTAAACACCGCCCCCCTCTCAAAACTGGGTGGCTACCACCCTGTTCCTAGTTGCCCAAGTTAACAACCTCCTTCTCATCATTGATTCTTCCCTCCCACTTACCCTACATAACCAGTTTGTTGCCAAGTTTTGTTGTTACCATCGAAGTCTCTCTCATATACACCTTTTCTTCTCTGCTCACACAGCAGGTACTCTAATTAATGTAGGCCCTTACTACTTCATACCTGAATAATTGCAGTAACCTGGTAGGTCAGCCTGTCCTAAGTCTCTTCCCCATGCTCAGTCCATCCACTCAGCTGTCAAAGCGATCTTCTTAACATGCAAGTCTGACCAGGTCACCCAGCCCCCTCCCCCCCAGTAAACTCCAGAGGCTCCTTTCAAGATCAAATATGAAATCCCATTTGGCTTTTAAAACCCTTTCGAACCAATTCTCCCTTCTTTTTATAGTCTTCTCGGCAAATCCTAGGGTTTCAACTGCTGCCTTTTGCACATGACTATTCAATTTGGATTTCTAGACCCAACCTCCCTTCTGAGTTCTTTTATGGAGCTCCCACTGCCCTCAGGTCATCTCCACCTGGATATTCTCCTGATTCCTTAGGTTGTCAAAAACCAAAGTCCTTCTCTTCCCTCCTGCCTGCTGTTGTTGCTTCTCCTCACATATTTCTCACCACTCTTCTTTGGTGAGGCAATTGGGGTTAAGTGACTTGCCTAGGGTCACACAGCTAGAGTAAGTGTCAAGTGTCTGAAGCTGGATTTGAACTTAAGTCCTCCTGATTCCAGGGCCGGTGCTCGATCCACTGCACCACCTAGCAGCCCCTTTCTCACCACTCTTCAACCAAGCTCTCCCACATTAATAACCTTGGATTTATCTTGGATCCTCCTTTTTTCCTTAACTCATGTCTAGTCAGTTCCTGATGCCTAAAAGTTGTAGTTCTGAATTATCTTTTGAATCCACTCCCTTCTCTTTGTTTTTCCTGTTGGCTTCTTTAGTATGCCTTTGATAGCAATTGCCTCAACTATTTGCCAGAACCTAATAATCCTAATAATTCTTTACTCTTCTCCCCCTCCTCCATCCTTTATACTGTTGTCAGAATCACTTTTTTTTTAAAAAATAATTTAGAGCTTCATTGGTGTGCTAATTACTTGGGACAAGCAATTTTGAAATGGTTTCATTTTGTGATGGCATTTGTTAAGATGTGTGTGCTCCTGCTGACACTAGGCTGACTTGAACATCTGCTCTTGTTCCAGGTTAAATCTGAAGGAGATGGTTTTCCCACCTTCAGTTAGTTGTCGAGTGCTAGATTTTGTGCCATATACCATGTCCTCCTGGTTTATCTTCTTTCCGACTTTGTGGACTTGTCTAGCGTGGTGTAGTTACTTCCTCATCCCTGGAACGTTCCTGTGCCATTACTGGCTAGCTATGCTGCATTCCCCTTCTAGTTGTTCTTTTAACACTTATGGACTTGGCCACCATTCCCGCTACCCCAGCTTTTTTATCTGTTGACTTCTCTCCTAAGAATGTAAGTTTCTGGATGGCAGGGACTGTCTTTGTAATGCCCCAACTTAGCACAGTGCCTGACATGAGGTAAACATTTAACCAAATGTTTGTTGCCTGCCTGCCCATACACATATTTATTGTTTTGTTTGTTTTTAATACTGTGGTTTTTATTCTCAAGGAAATGTGCAAGGATTATAGCTCTTAAAGCATGACTCTTAGAGAGATTGGAACCACTGTTGCTGTGAGGAAAGATCAGTTTTATCAAAGCACAAAGGAAAGTGTCTTTGAAAACAGAAGAAAACAAACCGACAAGAATTGAGAGTCCATTTGTGCAGAAACTCCTAATTAATCTTCTGAAACAAGCACAAACTTTCAGAAGGACCTGGCAGCTGGAGCAGTTATTACTGATTGCTCTGATGTGTGCTAGGGACTTATTGATGTTGGAACCAAGCAGTAAAAAAAATCCAGTTGCTAACCACCAGTATGAAGGCGAAAGATACTTGATAAATATATTGATATACTGAGTGGGAGAATTTTTTTTTTAAATAAAAGAAATTTCCCAGTGAAGATGGAATATTGTATGTGACTTGGTGCCATGTCACCTCTTATGAAAGGTTAAAGAATTTATCCAAGAGATGGAAATAAACCTGAGGCCTCCCCTGATTTAACCTCCATCGGAAAACTAAGGAGTATAATCATAGCTAAACATGGAAAAATGGACTATTCGTCAAAGCTATGCGTCCCACCCAGTGTGATGTGTGATTTCACGATGAATTAAAGGATACGTCAGCTAAACTCCAGTCCAAATGATCTAAAATAAGTGATTGCTGCAAAAAAGAAGGCATTGCACCTGAACATTTTATGTGGCCCCCTTACAGGTGGGAATAGTGGAGGATTTATGGAGGAGGGGAGGTCTGGCTTGGACTTGAAGGATGGGTAGGAATTTGACAAGGGAAAAAAGGTGGGGGAAGAGTATACTAGGAAAAGGGAATGAAAGCTACTGAGGCAGGCAAGCAAGGTTTTTGTTCCAGGCAAAGAGAATAGCCTGGTTTGGCCAGATCACACAGTAGAGTGAGGGGAGAGGAGCAGCAATTCAATGCAAATATCAGTTGTTAAATTTCCAGTCTATACCATCCTCTAGGATTAGAAAGGCAAATGAAAATCAATCCCCTGCCTTCAGGAAGTTTACCTTCTATCAGGAAGATAACAACATCCACACTGTTAAGTGAAAACTAGAGAAAGTTGGGGCAGAGTGTGAAGGACCTAGAATAGCAAACATAGGAATGCGACAATCTGGGACCCGAGCTTCACGGACTGGGAGAGGGGACATGATTCGATTTTCACTTTAGGGAATATCCCTTGAATAATGGATTGGAGAGGAGACAGGAAGGGTATTGTAAGAGTTCAGTTGAAAGATGGTAAAGACTCTATACTAGGGTGCTGGCCATGTGAGTGGAGAGAAGGGAATCGATGCAGGTGATATTCTAGAGGTAGAATTGGCTCGAGTTGGCACTTGATTTTAAGAAGACTCCAAAGTTGTGAGCCACTCTGGGCCACGTAGAGTTTGAGATGCCTTTCAGACATCTAGGAGATGTCCAGCAGGTGGTTATTGCTGTGAGACTAGAATGCAAGAAAAAGAGGATAGATAAGCTGGTTCCATCCATTTAGGAATTGTCTTCTAAGAGATAATAATGCCAAGAGGAACGAGAGGAGACAACCCAAGGTCCGGGCCTGTGGGATACCCACATGTTGAACACTATTCCAGCAGTGGAGCCAGTGGCTAGGCAGGAGAACCACCAGGATAGAGTAGTATCACTCTTCACAAAATTGGGGGGGGGGTGATGGGGGATTCTACAGTCCCATTTTCAGAAATCTCCCACAGTGCCGAGGCAGTCACATCTGTAAGTTCTTAAAGTTCTCTGGGAATTTATTTCATCTAGCCAAGTTACTAGAAGTTATTGAGGGGAACTGGATCCTGTCTTAGCATCTCCTTACTTGCATTCCCTTGTTAACCTTTTTTTTTTTTTAAGTGAGGCAAGTGGGGTTAAGTGACTTGCCCAGGGTCACACAGCTAGTAAGTGTTAAGTGTCTGAGGCCGGATTTGAACTCAGGTCCTCCTGACTCCAGGGCCAGTGCTCTATCCACTGGGCCACCTAGCTGCCCCCACCATTTTTGTTTTATCCTTCTTACCCAGCCTGAAAGAGAGGGACCAAGCAGAAGATTGGAAAGGACACTAGATTTGGAGCCTGTAAGCCTTTTTGCTGCCTGCTTCTATCTATGTGACCTCAGTCCTTTAAATAGGTCAAGGCTTTATTTGTTAAATTTAGAGGCCCTCTGAGGTACCTTGAGGGAAGCTAGCTGGAGCAGTGGATAGAGTGCCTGGCTTGGAGTCAGCAAGACCTATCTTCCTGAGTTCAAATCTAGCCTCACACACTTCCTATCTGTGTGACCCCACACAAGTCACTTCACCCTGTTTGCCTCAGTTTCCTCATCTGTCAAATGAGCTAAAAAGGAAATGGCAAAACCTGAAAAACAACAAAGGTACCTTGAAGCCCTAAATCTTATGATCCTAGTAGGAGTGAGTGCTTAACTGAAGTTGCGTAATACAGATTTGTAGTGGATCTAATCAGAATGATTGCATGATTATTTCCACCTTTGTTCAGCAGCATGTGTGTAGGTGGTGGATCCAAGGCTGAGGGTTAGGGCACTCACAAGTGAAGAAATAAGGGGACCAGGGACTTGAGGACAGTGTAGAGTTGAATTGGTTCACCAAGGGGTTAGGATAGGGGAAAGAAAAGTGACTAGTGCAGGGAAAATGGCCTGGGAGAAAAATGATGGGTTATGGGATTGAAGGTTATGGTACACATGAAGAGTGGGGTTTAGTAAGGGAAGGCAGGAGACGTGGAAATCAGGGGATTTGGGGATTCTTGAACATGGTGGTGGTCCATTTGTAGGTGATGGCAGCATCAAGTGTATGGTCATCTTTGTGTGTGGTTGAGGTGGGTGGGGGACTAGGTCATGGGAAGTGAGTGGGTTGAAGATTTTTGAGGTTAGAGTTTTTGAGGTTAGACTCCTTTGAGTCAGTGTGTACGTTGAAGTCCCATAGTAAGAAGGCAAGAATTGGAGAATTTCGATTCAATTTTTTAAAAAATATATTTTTAACATTCACTTTTTTTGCGGGGGTGGGGTTGGGGAACAGGGCAATGAGGGTTAAGTGACTTGCTCAGGGTCACACAGCTAGTAAGTGTCAAGTGTCTGAGGTCGGATTTGAACTCAGGTCCTCCTGAATCCAGGGCTGGTGCTTTATCCTCTGGGCCACCTAGCTCCCCCTTCAGTCCAATTTATTAAGCACCTAC
Source organism: Dromiciops gliroides (assembly GCF_019393635.1). Taxonomy (NCBI): domain Eukaryota; kingdom Metazoa; phylum Chordata; class Mammalia; order Microbiotheria; family Microbiotheriidae; genus Dromiciops; species Dromiciops gliroides. Next base: position 625,113,777 of record NC_057863.1, on the reverse strand, counting down.
TATTTGCCAGGCACTGGGGATCCAGATAAGAAAGAAAAACAGTCCCTACCTTCAAGGGGTTTACAAGGAGTGTGCCAGAGGAAAGCACACACAATGAAGCTGAAAGTGTGTGTGTGTGTGTGTGTGTGTGTGTGTGTGTGTGTGTGTGTGTGTGTGTGTGAGAGAGAGAGAGAGAGAGAGAGAGAGAGAGAGAGAGAGAGAGAGAGTGTGAGTAACATGGGGGGGGGGTGTCCCTGGGAGGCAGAGGTGCAGCTGGAAATTGGAGTGGAAAGGGAAGAGAGAAAAGTCATGGGTCTTGAAGTCTTTAGAAAGTAATACTAGTATATTTGGGTGGTGTAGAGATAAATAGTATGAGCCCCACTGGAGACAGGTCACCAAATGATGGAGGAATGAGAATGGGGAATTGACAGTGGGGGACAGAGTATTCCAACTCCTGCCTTGACCAGTAAGCCAAGGAGAATGAGAGAAGGTACCGCCAATATTGGAAGGGCAGCCAGGGAGGTGGTTCATGGGGGAACCAAGTTTCTGTAATAGAGGATGGGAGAGAAGATTTTGTTGCCTCTGAAACAGATATTCTGGAGGGCACAGTGGGAGGACTGAGTGGTGTTTGGCTGGAACTTTGGGGTGGGAGGGTTGAGGGAGTTCAAAATCACTGGGATATGATAGGGTATGATCAGGTGAGAATGTGTATCATTAAATGGAAGGCTCTATGCTGTGGGTTTTTTTGTTTTTGTTTTTTTTAGTGAGGCAATTGGGGTTAAGTGACTTGCCCAGGGTCACACAGCTAGTAAGTGTTAAGTGTCTGAGGCCGGATTTGAACTCAGGTACTCCTGACTCCAGGGCCAGTGTTCTTACCCATTGTGCCACCTAGCTGCCCCTAAATAGTTTAATTTATAGTTTGAAATATTATCCCTTCTTCCCTCCCTCCCCCCCTTGAAGTGGTGGTAAGCCATCAGATATAAGATATACATGTGCAATTATGTGAAACATGACCATATTAGGAATTTTGTACAAGAAAACTCAAATAAAAGGAAAAAAATGAAAGAGTGAAAACTAGCCTGCTCCAGTCTGTGCTCTATTAATGTCATTTCTTTCTTTGGAGGTGGATGTTATGCTTCATCATTAGTCCTTTGGGATGGTCTTGGATCCTTGTATTGCTGAGAATAGTTAAGTCATTCACTGTTCTTCATCAAACAATATTGCTGTCACTGTGCACAACATTCTCTTGGTTCTGCTCACTTCAGTTCAAGTCTTTCCAGGCCTTTCTGAAATCATCCTGCTTGTCCTTTATTATAGCACAATAATATTGCATCACCATCATGTACCACAGCTTGTTTATTCCCCAATCGATGGGCGTCCCTTTGATTTCCAATTCTTAGCCACCACAAAAAGAGCTGCTAGGAATATTTTTGTACAAATAGGTCTTTTTCTCTTTGGGGGGATGTCTTTGGGATATAACCCTAGGGCAGTGCTATTGCTGGATCAAAGTTTTATGCACAGTTTTAAAGCCTTTTGGGCCTGGTTCCAAATTGCTCTCCAGAATGGTTGGATCAGTTCACAACTCCACCAACTATGCATTAGTGTTCCAATTTTCCCACATCTTCTCCAACATTTATCATTTTCCTTTTTTGTCATATTATCCAATTGTATGGGTGGGAGGTGATTCCTCAAATTAGTTTTAATTTGCATTTCTTCAGTCAGTATAACTAGCATTTCTATCCCGCTTCAAGGTTGGCAAAGCCCTTTAGAAACACACAACTCTGAGAGGGAGGTGCTGTTATTATTCCTGTTTTACAGATGAGGAAATTGAAGCAGATGAGCCATGTGACTTGCCCAGAATCACCCAGGGACTACTAAGTATCTGAAGCCAGATTTGAACCCAGGGCTTCTCAGCTCTGGGTCCAATGTTCTATCCACTGTCCCTCCTTGCTGTCTACTAATGATAGCATTTCTCTATTGCTTGAAGGTTTGCAGAGTGCTTTATTAATAGGATCTCTCTGGGCCTCACAACTGTCCCAGGAGATCAGTGCTGTTATCACCACCTACCATACCCACTGCCACCTTCCCTGACTCCTCCTCCTCCCGTCCTCCCAGGCATACGTGCCTTTGGTTCTGTCTTTTATGCCATTTCTCATATTCACCACATCTCTGGGACCTTACACCTTTCCCCCTTGGGGTCCCTTACAGATGATTTTTCAGATACTGTGGTGTTCTGTGACTGAGAGCCATGTAGCTACGCTGGAAAAGTTTTGTTATTAGAAATTTTGTGGTGGCAGACGCCCTGTAATCATTGATGTGCAGGTTCCCAAATGTGATCCAGCCCACTTTCTTCATTTTCCTTTTTGATCCCAGGTCATTTTCTCCTGTCCAGAAGTTGCATGTACTGATGGTGATATGCTGTTCATGTAACTGAATGTTGTCTTCCCCTGAGCCACATTCATTCTTCATCCACATTGGTTTTTTCCCCTGGAGATTCCTAGGCCAGTCTCTTCTGATTGTAGATTCAGTGGCTCAGTGAAGAGTTCTGTGGGCCTAGTGTGATCAGTGTGGTGCTATCTACAAACAGGAGCATTTGGAGGCCTCCTTTTATTTGGACTTTGAAACACATGACAAATTGTGATAAATATAATTTAATATTTGATTCAGTGGATTCTTTGAGATATTACTGTACCTTCCAGAACACCATGTATTGTACTCTGGATATGTGGAAGTGGCAGAGAATCTTAGTTCAAAAGAATAACTCATTTTAGAATAATAGATAATTCTATAACAGTACAACAGCTATGCTTTTTTTTCTGACAAGGGCTAAGAGCTAAGTTAAATAAAAATCACACACCCCTCTATTGATATTTTCTCTAGCGGTGCCACTTTCCATATTTAATAAGTAGAAGCAGGTACAATAGGGGGTTCTGTGGAGCTTTGGATCTTCCGATGTCCTGAAAAAGTTAGTGTAGTATTTCTTTTTATCTCTTTTGGGGGGGGGCAATGAGGGTTAAGTGACTTGCCCAGAGTCACACAGCTAGTAATTGTCAAGTGTCTGAGGCTTGATTGGAATGCAGGGTCTCCTGAATCTGGGCCGGTGCTTTATCCACTGCGCCACCTAGCTTTCCCCTAAAGTATTTCTTTAAAGAAATGTAATTGAAGCAATTTTTGACTGAAGAAAATACTATTAATGAAAAGACTGCTTAAATAAAAGAGTAGAAAAATACTTGTATTAAGGAAACATTTTTCCTGCCACTTTGCCACATCCTGTTTATTTTAATATATATAATTGGATCTCATTTTTAGCAATTAAAATGTTTTAGACAGTGCATCTAAATTGGCTATTGTCTTTGGGATATTCCAGTAGAGTTGACCAATAAAACTTGACAGCCTTTATTGGCTTGTGGTGTATGGAACTTACATGAGTAGGAAGTAGAATTTGGTGACCCATGTTGTGATTTTGTTGGTATGAAAGGCATAAAACTTTGGTTTTATAAAACAACCAGTTTTCTTCCCCAGATCTTACCTCCAGTAACAATTTAATGGATAGTCTTCCCTGGGGATGTTGGCTTTACATGTACTAAATTTAAAGTTAAATTGTGGGTTTTTTGTTTTCTACATAAAAAAAAATTCCAATGATGCTGGTTCCTCTCGTTATTTAATTCAAAAAACCCACTATTTACCTTCTGTGTGTCAAACACTGTACTTGGTGGTGCCTCCCTGCTGAGGAGATACAATAAAACTTCATGTTGGTCGCTGTTTATCTTGAAGAGATAGGGAAAGGCCTAATGTTGGAGATGGTGCCTGAGTTGGGTGCTTTGAATGACGTTACGGATTTTATGTGATGAAAGTGAGGCAAGAGGGTGCATCAGAAATGGGAGCCTTGCGTGCAAAGGTGAGGAGGGAGGAGATGAAGTGTCTTGGGCAGCAGCTATCAAGTCAGTCGGACTAGAACAAGAGTGCAGGAAAGGCAACCATATGCAGTAAGACTAGAAAGGTTGGCAGGCATCAGATTGTTAAATGTTATCCTTCAGGCAAGAGGAAGTTATTGAAGATGTTTCAGTAGGGGATGTGACATAGTCACAATTTGTTTTAGGAGTAGAAATAGAAACACACGTATTTGGCAGGTCTGCATGGAGTAAGTTGGAGAGGGCAAGATCAGTCAGGAGGCTATTGAAATGGTCCAGAGGTGAGGTGCTGAAAACCTCATCTAGGGCAGAAGCTGTGTGAGTGAAGAGATGGGGAATGCCTATGAAATTGACCATTCTGCCCCTCTCCAGACATACCTGTTAGTGGTATCTCTATCCTTTCAGTTGTCCAGGGTCACAGCCTCAGTCATCTTTGCCTTTATCTCCCTTTATCTCCCATGCCTTAGATCCAAACAATTCCCCAGTCCCATTGATTCCACTTCCACTGCTTCTCTTATATCCATCTCCTCTCCACCCACACTGCTACCATTGTGTTTCAGACCATTCATCCATACTTCTTTCAGAATCTTGTAGTTGGTCTCTCTAGGCTCTCCTTTTCTCCTATCTTCCATCCAGCTGCTACAGTAATCTTCCCGAGGCCCGTGGAGATCTGCCCATGTCATTCCTCTGCTCAAAAACTTTTAGTGGCTCCCTGTGGCCTTCATTCAGGCTCTTCTGACTGCTTTAAGGCTCTCTACATCTGGCACTCAACCTTTCATGTGCTGTTTGTCTCATTGCCCTTTAGTGAACTCTAGCTTCTGGCCAGAAGACATTGCTGTCTATTCCTTACTCAGTATTCTCTCTGAACCTGGAGTCAGGAAGAACAGAACTGGAATCCTGTGTGAGCTTGGGCAGATCTGATCATCATGACCTCTTCGTGCCTCAATTTCCTAATTTCCAGAATATCTCCAAATCCATGATCCCAGGACATGCTTCCAGGGTGAATTCATACATGATTTCCCCCATTACTAAAGCCTCTGGCTTTTTCCTTTCTCTGCCTTGATTAATCAACACCTTGATTAGCTGCATGATATAATGGGAAGAGTGGGATGTGGAGACTGGGGGAGAAGTTGGCCTTAGTTTATTTAATGCATCACATAAATGTATTGAATGTGTTCATTTGCCCTCTCTTTGGGGCGGGTGGGAGGTTTCATTGCTGCTTTTATTTATTTTTTACAGACTTAAGGTCAATATGTGCATTACTTTTGATGCTACTTCTACTCTGATTAACCTCATATAGGTTTAACAAGATTTTTTATTTGTCATATATGGTATAATAGTATTCCTTTATGGTTTATGTACTACATTTCAGCCCCTCCTCAATTATTGGACAACATAGGCAGTTTCCAGATTTTTTGCAGTTTAAAATAATACTGTTTATATAAAACATTTTTGAACAAAAAGGTCTTTTTTTAAATTTAGGGACATTATTAAGGTATAATCCTAGTAATAGGATCACTGACATATAAGGGAAAATGAACATTCTTGTCTCATTTGCATGTTAACATTCTTCCTTTTTGAGAAGATTGTACCAATTCACAGCCTCACCAGTACAGTAGTGTAATAGTGGATATATTTATCCACATTAACCATTATGGGGTTTTGTAATTTTAAACTGTATTTGCTAATTTAATGGGTATATAAGGTGCTTTATTTTAGAAGTTTCAACACATTTTCAAGGAGTTATTGATAATTTGTGTTCCTTAGGGACCACCTATTCATATATTTTGTTTTTTAAAAGAATATGCTATCTTCTCCACATTGAAAAAGGTAAAAAAAACCCCAAACATGTATATAGTCAACTGAAACAAATTTTCACATTGTGTCCAAAAAAGTCTCATTCTATACTGTGATGTAAGTAACAGATTTCATCATTAGTCCTTTGGTTGTTTTGCTGAAGATAATTCTGAAGGCTTGTTATTGTGTAAATTTTTTTTTCCCTTGGTCTGCATCAGTTCAGATAGTTTCTTTGAAACTATCCCCTTCCCAATTGAGAAATGGCCAAAGGATATGAACAGGCAGTTTTTAGATGAAGAAATCAAAGCTATCTATTGCCATATGAAAATGTGCTCAAAATTACTATTGATTAGAGAAATGCTAATTAAAACAACTCTGAGGTACCACCTCAAACCTATCAGATTGGCTAATATGACAAAAAAGGAAAATAATGAATGTTGGAGAAGCTGTGGAAAAATTGGTATACTGATGCATTGTTGGTGGAGTTGTGAACTGATCCAACCATTGTGGAGAGTAGTTTGGAATTATGCTGTGGGACTGTGCTATGGGACTGTGTATACCCATTGACTCAGTAATACCACCACTAAGTCTGTATCCCAAAGAGATCTTAAAGGGAAAAGGACCTACATATACAAAAATATTTATAGCAGATCTTTGTGGTGGCAAAGAATTGGAATGCCTATCAATTGGGGAATGGCTGAACAAGTTGTTGTATATGAATGTAATGGAATACTATTGTGCTGAGGCAAACGGGGCTTTTAGTGGCTTGTCCAGGGTCGCATAGCTAGTAAATAGTAGCTGAGGCCAGATTTGAACTCAGGAAGATAAGTCTTCCTGACTACAGGACCAACACTCTCTCTACTCTGCCACCTAGCTGTCCATTTTATATATTTATAAAAAATAGTAGGCAGCATTTATAAAACACTTTAGGGTTTGCAGTGCTCTTTACAAATATGTTTCATTTTATTTTCACAGTAATCCTGGGGGGTGTGGGGGCTATTCTTCCTAGAGATGAAGAAACCAATGCTGAGAGGTTAAATGACTTGCTCAGGGTCATAAAGCTAGTAAGACTCTGAGGCTAGAGCTGAACTCATCTAATTGACTTGAGGTCCAGTGCTTTACACCTCCAGTGGGCCACCTAGCCACCTCAAGGTTTATGACTGTAATTCCATACTTTTGTAGTTTACTGAGATACTATATGCTTAATTTTAACATGGAAAACACCAACATTGTCCCAATGATCTCATTTATGTAGTTGTCAGCATGTGTGCATTTAGAGATAATAAATACACGTTTGGTTTTGTTTTCTTTGTTAAATTCTTCATGTTTGTCATTTTGAGTGTTGCAGTAAAATGTGAATATTCACATATCACAAGATATTCAGCCAATGGGCACATAATTTCCAGCTTTTTACTGTTATGGATCATGCTTCTCTGAGTATTTTTGCACTAATGAAGACCTTTTTTCTTCCCATCTCTATCCTGCTCAGACTATAAGCCTTGTAGTTGGGGTGCTGAGTCAAAGGGAATGACTGGTATTGTATAATTATTGTTTTGAAAAACATTGAGATGAAATGCAACTCCATTACATTGATCAGTATAAACACCTTTGTTCAATGAGGCCAGCTTGCCCACTGGAAGTTCCTTGTTAAGCTTCATGTTACCAATAGCTTACATGCAGAGCACAGCTCCCACATAACTACCTCAGGATGGGAGCTTGGCGGGGAGTCTCTTGGGTAATCTTCTCTTCTTGCTCTAGGTTTGTGATGGCTTCTGTGTAGGGGAAATTCTACCTATGCTTGAGTGACTTGCTTATGGGTTACATGGCTTGTCTACAAGAGATGTCAAAACAGTTCCTCTCTCCACTAGACCAACTCCCTCTCATTAGGTATTTTAAGTTATGCAAATATTAATTGAGGCCCCAGTTGGGTTTCATTCTCTACCAACAGACTAGGCTAGAATTTTAAGTCCAATAGTAAAGCATTTAACTGACAAAATAGCAAAATAAACAACAGAACATGAAGCACCAGAATTGTATACACATGGGTACAATTTCCTACACGTTCCCATGTTGGGGGGTGGGACGGGGGACAGTTTACCCTTCAAAGTGAGGAGGGGTTGTACTTAGCTGGAACACTTCTCGTGTCTTCATCTTCAGTAGCCTGCCTCACTAGCTGGCACTCCAGTTCATCTGAAGATGCTAATTGTGTTTTCTTCATTGATCTGCTTGACATGCCATCTCTTCCTATAGCTCTTCCTTGGAATGAAGAACCTTTTTTGGAGGGGGGTGGTGTGAGTATGGTGAGAATTAATAGGGGCTAATTAACACATTTTAAGCCACAATATAACCAGCTGTAAGAGAAAGTGCGGAGTGGGGTGCTCATGGCAGTTGCATAAGATCTTTGCTACTTCAATCCTAAAATGGTTAGGATGTATTAATTCTTCTCAGTTTATTTCTTTGCCCTGCAAGGAGAAGACATGAAGATTACATTGAAACTACTAAAATAATCCTCAAAGAACAGGGGTAAGGGTAGTTGATGACCTGACACATATGAGGTACTTAATAAATGTTTATTGATTGATAGATTGTGCTTGAAGTTCTGCAGACATGGCCAGTGGTCCCTGACCTCTTATACAGACAAGGATATCATAGGGAGATTTTTCAAGCCTTTTGTCCCCAGCGAAATTATTGGTGTTGTCAAGATGAGTCTGTTTTCTGCTCCATGGAAAATCTAGGCCATATAATGTCACTGTGGCGAGTAAAACTATATGTGGTCGCCCTATAATTTTCCCAAGTGTTAGGGAATTTAGCTGGGATTTAGAATATATTTGTTAGAAATTCGAGGCTGCTGCACCAGTTTGGGGCATTAAGCATTTATTAAAGCATATTAAATATTAGTAAAGAGAGCGCACATGGCTCTGAAAGATAGGAAAGCCTAGCTAGGGAAGAGAAGAGAGAGAAAAGAGAAAACCGGGGATCCCTAGTGGGCTTTGTCTGCTCTCACCAGGTTCCCAGGCCAGAGAGAGATCAGCAAGTGGAAGCTCCCTAAGGGAAGGGACAGAGCCCGCCCTAACACACTGCTTAAACTTAATTAGCTAGCATCATTCAGATCCATTGGCTCACTGGATTTGAGGGTGGTTCAGTGGAGTCACGCTGATGCCCAGAGGACAGATCCTCTGGTGGGAACAAGACTTTGGGGGGGGGGGGTTGAGGAGGTAACTTCCTGACTCTGGGCTGGCCTTAAGAAAGGTCAAGCCAGGCTCTCTCAGCAGGAGCCCCAAACCCCATTATTTTCTCACATCACTTAACCTCCGAGTTTTTCTATTCTTCAAAATAAGGACAGTGATATATACCTTAATTTGTGAAATTTCAAATACTATTTAAAGTGAAGTGATTTTTATTACCTTTAAAATTGTTTTTTATTATTAAAAATCTTTTTTTTTTCTAGATCCGAAGGAGGCGCCTTGCTCGACTTGCTGGTGGACAGACTTCTCAGCCCTCGACCCCACTTACCTCTCCGCAGAGAGAAAACCCACCTGGCCCTCCTGTAGCAGCACCGGCCCCAGGTCCTTCCCATAATCTTGGTCTAAATGTCCACAACATGACCCCAGCTACCTCCCCAATAGGTGCATCAGGTGAGCCTTAGCTTAATTCTGGAAAGGAATTTTTCATTTCGACCATGGTATTTCATTAAATCTGCAAATAGTATGGTTTCTCTGACAGATTCTAGGTAAATGAAGATTAACATCTTGAAATGCTGTGTCCTCGTAATACATTTGTTCTGATACACTTCCATTCACAATGGAATCTTACCACTGTTTTAAAAGTCTCAACCTAATGAATACATTTAACAGTATGACTTTTTAAAGGTACATTATAATCTACCAAATGTATGTTTTTCTTTCTTTTTTTTACTTTTAAAATATTTTATTTCCAATTCCATGTAAAAACACTTTTAACATTAGTTTGTTTTTTTTAATTGAGCTCTACATTCTCTTCATCCTCCTCTTCATTGAGAAGGCAAGCAGTACAACGTTTTTCCAAATTAATTTCTTTTCCTTGAGAAATAGTATTCAAAGAGATACTGTTTTAAAGCTTGAGTTAATGTTTCCATTTTGCATTTGTAAATCAATAGATTTCCATATTCTTTTTCTTTTAGAATTTTTATTTTCCCAAATTACATGTAAAAACAAATTTTGACATCAATTTTTTAAAAAAACCTGTGTTCCAAATTCTCTTCCTCCCCCCTCCCCAACCCACCCCCAACCAAGAACTAAAGCAATTCAATATAAGTTATACATGAGTAATCATGCAAAACATTACCACATTAGCCAGGTTGTAAAAGAAAATGGACAAAAACTTCAGATGAAGGAACTAAAAAAAAAATTATGCTTCAATCTGTATTCAGATATCATCAGTTCTTTGTAGAAGGATTGCATTTTTCATAAGTCTTTCAGAGTTGTCTTGGATCATTGCATTGCTGAAAATAACCAAGTCATTCACAGCAGATCATCTTACAATGTTGCTGCTGTTTTGTATACAGTACATTTCACTATGCATCAGCTCATGGAAGTCTTTCCAGGTTTTTCTGATAGCATCCTGCTCATAGTTTATTTTATAGTAAACTACATTTATATAGTACTTTAAAGAGAGATTTCCTTACAGTAAACTCATGAGGTTGATTATTGCAACAATGGTAATATTTATATAGTACCTTACACCTGACAAAGAGTTGTAAGACATTTCTTTACAGTCATTTAATATGCAGTGTTAGTGGTTAGGTACCCTAGAGAATGCAAAGCTGTTGTAAACATGATTCCTACTCCCAGAGATCACATTTTCTTTTAGTGATTGATATATTATTTATTGATTGCATTCAGCATTCCTGCAGACATAGCCATTGGTCCTTGACTCCTATTATATACACAAGGGAGATTTTTTTTCAAGTGTTTTATTGGTACTGTTAGGATAGATGTTTTCTGCTCCTTGGAAAGTCTAGGTCATATGATGTTTGACAAGTCACTTAACCTCTGAGCTGTTCTGTTCTTCATCTGTAAAATAAGAATAGTAATCCTTAAAAGTTCATATTTTCTTTAGTTGCAGAGCCAATGTAAACATTTAAAAAACAACTAGAAACTGGGGGAAAAGTGATTTTAAGAACACAGTATAATCTCTGAAAAAAGTGCTATAGGATATAAAATAAAGGGCTGATTTTAAACTATGAAGATATATTGGTGAGAGAACCATCCTGTGGTACTTCTGCATGTGTGACACTATTGTATGGGTTAAAGTATTTTTTATAGAAAACCTTGGGATGTTCCTTCTTTACCTAGGCCTGTGATTTTGTTTGTTTTTGCAGGGCAATGAGGGTTAAATGGCTTGCCCAGGGTCACACAGCTAGTAAATGACAAGTGTCTAAGGCCGGATTTGAACTCAGGTCCTCCTGAATCCAGCGCCATCTAGCTGCCCCGGCCTGTGATTTATTATTATTATTATTATTATTTTAATTAAAAGCATTGCCAGAGTAAAGGTTTTATTGAGATTCTTACATTGATGATCAAAGGTGAAAATAAAGTCTTTTTCCCTTCCCACCTCCACCTCTGTGTAAATCTTAATTCGTGCAAGGCTTATTACTGTTAGTTTAGAAGGGTGCAAAGGTGAATAAATTCAGAAATCAAAAAAGACTCTGAGCAGCTACTGTGTGCTAGGTGCTGGAGATACAAAGAGGAAAAATAACATACCTCTTACTCTCAAGAAACTTGTATTCTGTTGGAGGATACAGCACATTAATAGGTGTAATTTAGAGTGTGGTGAAGTAGAAAGGAGAAATCAAAAGTGTGTTGGGGAAATTTGAGGAAGGAGCAAAAACTTCCCCTTGGGGTGATGAGTAAATAAAGAGTTGTAAATCAGGTAACATCTGATCTAGGGATGGAGCCAAGAGAGTAGACGAAAGGGAACATTCTAGCCAAACTCTCCCAACATTCTCCTCTAAATAACTTTAATGTGTGATGTCGATTTCTTTTCTTTTTTTTTTTTCTTTTTTTTTTTTTTTGGTGAGGCAATTAGGGTTAAGTGACTTGCCCAGGGTCACATAGCTAGTAAGTGTTAAGTGTATGAGACCGAATTTGAACTCAGGTCCTCCTGAATCCAGGGCCAGTGCTCTATCCATTGTGCCACCTAGCTGCCCCTATCAAGTCAAATTTTAAAGTAACATAACCAACAAAAAGTCAAGGTGAGACATTTTCCCAACCTAGAACAATTTAGGAGATTAAAAGGAGAGGTCTTTGGCATGAGGACAAAGGCATACTGGGAACACAGTTCAGCACTCTGATGACACCCATTTTGAGGAAGCCCAGGGCAGGGAGGAGTGTTTATGGGTGCAAAGGAGCAGGGGCAATACTTCTAGGTTGCAGTTTCAGGGAGAAGGGTTGTGGTTGGGGGGGGGGGGCCCTACCTGGGTAAGAAGCAGAGCACAGGAAAAAGAAAAAAGGGTCAGCTAGATGGTGCAGTGGGTAGAGCAACATCCCTGGAGGATAACCTGAATTCAAATTTGGCCTCAGACGCTTGATACTTATTAGCTGTGTGACCTGGGACAAGTCACTTAACCTCATTTACCTCACAAAAAGAAAAGGAAAAAAGAACCAGAGTACAGACCAGGAGAATAGTGACCATACCTCACCCCAGATCACACCACTTTTGTTGTTGTTGAGTCATTTCAGTTGTGTCCAACTCTTCAAGACCCCACTTGGGGTTTTCTTGGCAAAGACACTGGAGTGGTTTGCCATTTCCTTCTCCAGTTCATTTTACAGATGAGGAAACTGAGGCAAACAGGGTGAAGTGACATGCCTAGGGTCACAAAACTGGTGTCTGATGATGGATTTGAACTCAGGAAGATGAGTCCTCCTGATTCCAAATCCTGTGCTCTGTCCACTGTGCCACCTAGCTGCCCCCATACCTTTTTCTTAACCACGTATTAGTGTATAAAACTTCACAAATGTAAATTCTCAAGAATAAGTAGGTCAAAGAACAAATCTTTAAAGATAACAGTGAGACAACATACCAGAATTTGTTGGATGCTGCCAGGGCAGTGACCGGGGGAAATTTGTATCTAAAAGAGAGCAGATGAATTGAATTAGCCATGCAACCAAAAAAACTAGAAAAGGAACAAATTTACAATTTCAAATTAAACACCAAAATAGAAGTCCTGACAATCAAGGGACAGATTAATATGATTGAAAGTTTAAAAAAAACCAAAACACCTGTTGAGCCAATACATAAAACAAGGAGCTGGTTTTATGGGAGGGAAGATAATAATAGATGAATCAGTGGGTAATTTGATTAAAGAAAAGAAAACCAAATCACCAGTATCAAAACCAAAAGGGATAAATGTACCAGTATTGAAAATGAAATTAAAGTAATTGTTAAGTGCTATTTTGCCCAGTTGTGTGCCAATAAAACTGACAATCTAAATGAAATGGATGAATATGTTCAAAAATATAAACTACCCAGATTAGCAGAAGAGGGAACAGAATACATACCCCTATTTTAGAAAAAGAAATTGAACAAGTTCCCTAAGAAAAAATCCCCAGGATCAGATGGATTTAAAAGTGAATTTTGCCAAAATTTTTAAAGAACAACAATGCTTTGTAAACCATTTTTAAAAAGGAAAAGGCTGTATCCTACTAAATTCTTTCTATGACACAAATATGGTTTTGATACTTACACCAGGGAGAGCAAAAACAAAACTATAGACCAATGAAATTGATGAAAAATTTTTAAATAAAATAGCAGTAAGGAGATTGCAGCAATTTATTGGAAAGATCACATACTTTGACTATTTGCAATTTATATCAAAGATTCAGGATGGGTTCAATATTATAAAAACTATAAACATAATTATAAAAACAAAAATCATATGATTATAATAGATTCAGAAAAAGCTCTCTCCCCCTCCCCATGAGAGTTAAGTGACTTGCCCAGGGTCACACAGTTAGTAAGTGTCAAGTGTCTGAGGCTGGATTTGAACTCAGGTCCTCCTGAATCCAGGGCCGGTGCTTTATGCACTGGTATCTCTTTAAAACCAGGAATAAGCATTATCTGTAACGGTTACAGACTTAAAGCCTTCCTAAAGATCACCATTGTTACCACTGTACAGTTTTGTACTAGAAATGCTAGCTATAGAAGAAAAAGAAATTGAAGGAATAAGAATAGGCAAGAAGGAAATAAAACTATCTTTCTTAGAAGATGATATAATGGTATATACTTAGAAAATCCTAGAGAGTTTGCTTTAAAAAACCCCAAAATACCCAACCTAGTTGAAATGATACTAAGCTAGTTGATATAATGAACAAGTTTAACAAAGTTGCAGGATATCACAGACCTGCATAAATCAGCATTTCTGAATATTACCATCAAAACCCAGTAGGAAGAATTAGGAAGAGAAATAACATTTAAAATAACTTCAGGCTGTATAAAGTCCTTGGTATTCTAACTACGAATTTAGAACTATGTGAACACCTAGGAACTATATGAAAATGATGATGAAATGCTTCACACAAAGACAGATCTAAACAGGGGGAGACATGTTAATTGCTCGTGGGTAGACTTAGCCAATGTAATACAAATTAATTTACTTATTCAGTGTCATGCAAAACAAACTACCAAAGAATTATTTCATAGAACTAAAAAAAGAACAATTCATCTGGAAGAACAAATGCTTAAGAATATGAAGGAAATTAGTGGGGTGGGGGTGGGGGAAGTGAAGGAAGGTGACCCAGCAGTATTAGATTTCAAACTATATTGTAAAGAGGTAATTATCAAACATTTTGGTGCTGGATAAGAAGTAGAATGATGAATCAGTGGAATAGATTAAACTTAGAATATGTAGAAGTAAATGACCATAGTATTCCAAGGTTTGCTAAACCCATAGGAGGTAAAATAGTTCATTTTGATTACGTGAAAATTAGAAAGGTTTGTTTTGTTTTTCAGAAGCACAATACAACCAAAACTAGAAGGAAGGGAAGAAACTAGGAGTTAGGGGGTTATAGCAACTTCCTCTGATAAAGGTGTCATTTCTCAAACTTAACTCAAAGGGATTGAGTTAAATTTATAAAAATAAAAGCTTTTCCCTAATTGATAAGTGGTCAAAGGATATGAACAGGTAGTTTTCAGAAGAAGCAATCAAAACTATCAATAGTCATGTGAAAAAACATTCAATCACTAACGATTAGAAAAATGTAAATTAAAACATCTCTGAGGTGCCAGATTGGTTAACATGACAGAAAATAGAAATGGCATGCTGGAGGGGAGGCGGGAAAATAGGGACATTGACTGGAGTTGTGAACTCGTTCAACCATTCCAGAGAACAGTTTGGAACTATTGCCCCAAAGGGCTATAAAGCTGCCCACTCTCCACTTCTAGATCTGTTTCCCAAAGTGATCAAAGAAAAGGGAAACTTAGTTCTATAAAAATATTTATAGCAGCTCTTTTCGTAGTGGCAAAGAATTGGAAATTGAGGAAATGTCCATCAATTTGGGGATCACCGAACAAGTTATAATATATGAATGTGAGGAAATATTGTTGTGCTGTAGGAAATGAAGAGGATGGTTTCAGAAAAACCTGGGAAGACGTCCAAGTTATACACAGTATCATCAGTAGTGTAACTGATCACTTGTGAAAGACTTGGCTACTCTGATCAATATAATCTAAAATAATTCCAAAGGACTCATGAGAAATACTGTAAGAACTGATGAACTCTGAGTATAGATTGAAACAACTTTTTTAAAATTAAAAAAAAATTTTCTTGCTTTTTGTGTGTGTGCAACATTTTTAATATGGAAATGTCTTTTCCAGGACTTCGCATGTATGATGGTATCATTGCTTAATGTGTTGGAGAGAGAGAGAGAATTTGGAACTCAAAAAGAACATAAAAGGGACAGCTAGGTGGCACAGTAGATGGATAGAGCACCAGCCCTGAAGTCAGGAGGACCTGAGTTCCAATCTGGCCTCAGATACTTGACACTTACTAGCTATGTGGCCCTGGGCAAGTCACTTAACCCCAATCGCCTCACCAAAAAAAAAAACCCCAAAACATAAAAACATTTAAATATTATAAAAGCAACTGAATTCAGTCTTGAAAGAGTTTTTAAAAGTTGGAGATGAAGGGACAAAATGTCTGTGAAATGACATTAATACATCACAGAATCACAGAATTTGAGAATTGGAAGAAACCTAAATTAGCATCATCTCCAGCTCATGCAGAAGGGAACCATAGTATTACATGCCTGACAAGTAGGGCAACTGGGTAGCACAGTACACAGAGCCCTGGAAGTGGAGACCCAACCCGGGTTGAAATTCTGATTCAGACATTTACTAGCAAGGGCACAAATGGCTTTTAACCTGTGTGCCTCCATTTCCTCTTTGGGGGTAAATAGCACTATGTAAATGTGAGCTATTGTATTTGTTTGTTTGTTTTTGCAGGGCAGTGGGGGCTAAGTGACTTGCCCAGGGTCACACAGCTAGCAAGTGTCAAGTGTCTGAGGCCGGATTTGAACTCAGGTCCTCCTGAATCCAAGGCTTTATCCACTGCGCCACCTAGCTGCCCCCTATCGTATTTATAATAATGCTGTTGATAATGATTCTGTAGCCATCCAGTCTCTGCTTTGGAGATCCTCTCCAAGTTACCATGACTCTCATTGTTAGGAACTTTTTCCTGATATTGAGCCTAAGTTTTAAGCTTTGTATCTTCCCCCTCTTACTCCAGGTTCTGCTCTCTGGGGCCAAACAGAATGAGTCTGAGCCCTGCTTCATGTGACAGCCCTTCACATATGTGAAGACAGCTGTTGTGTCCACCCTGAGGCTTCTTTTTCTAGGATAAACATGCCCAGGTCTTTCAGCCAGTTCCCATGGGGCACAGACCTAGGCCAGACCCTTTACCATACTGCTTGCACTCCTCCTTACTTTCCAGCTTATTAATATACTTAAACTGCAGTGCCCAGAATTGAATACGTTCCTCCTCTTGAGGTCTGACCAGGCCAGAGTGCAATGAGGTTATCGTCTCATTCCTGAAAGCAATGCCTGTCCCAATGGACTGCCTCACAACACTGCTGACTTCTGGAGTCTTCTGAAAGCTTCCGGGTGCTTTTCAGAGCAACTGCTGTCTCTACATGCCTTCTCCCATCTTTTATTTATGAAGTCTACTTTGATACTTTGTACTGCTGTTAGAGGACAACGCCGTCTCCCCACTCCCCCAGGCTCACACCCGAGGAGTCATCGTGTATTCCTACAAACTGGTGTAAAGCCTGTTGATTTCATCTTTGCAACATCTCTTAAATTTTCCTCCTCTTCTCTGACACTGCCCCCTCCCTGGTGTCGACCCTCATCACCTGGACTTTTGCAGTAGCCTCCTGGTGGGTCTGTCTGCTTCCACTCTCTCCCTATTCCAGTCCATACTTCATTCAGCTGTTAAAATGTTTTCCTGAAGCTTAAGCTCGACTGTATCACACTTCAACTCAATAAACTCCAGGGGCTCTCTATTGCTTCTAGGATCAAATAGAAAATCATTTGGTGCTCAGAGCTCTTCACAACCTTAGGTTCATCCTAGCTTCCATTTAGACTATCACTATCCTTCCAGTCACCCAGATTTGTAACCTTGAAGTAATGCTCAGTTCTCGGTCTCTGTTTTAAGTCAGAGCATCTCTTTTATATGTCTCCTTTCAACACACATAGAAAAAGCAGCTCATTTCTAACCTTCAACATCTCGTGCCTGTGCTATTTCTCTCCCTGCTTAGTCACTTCCCTTTCCATTCCATTTTCTCCACAGCTACCAATGGTTTTTCTTCATTCTTTATTTGTTTTCTTTTCCTTTTTCTTTTCTTTCTTTCTTTTTTTTGGCAGGGCAGTGAGGGTTGTGATTTGCCCAGGGTCACACCTAGTAAGTGTCAAGTGTCTAAGGCCAGATTTGAACTCAGGTCCTCATGAATTCAGGGCCAGTGCTTTATCTACTGTGCCACCTAGCTGTCCCCCATTCGTCTTAAAGTTTTTTAGTTATTTCTTTATGGATCTTGGTTGTGCTATAATAGGTTGGCCCATGTGTTTTATGTATTTTTGTTATTTTGAATAAGATGTCCTTTTCAGTTATTTTCTGTTGATTTTTGTTATTGCTATATAGAAATATTCTTGATTTTTGTAGGTTTATTTTAGAACCTGTAGATTTCCTTGAAGCTATTAACCATCTCAGTTTTTCTATTAATTCTCTATAGTTTCCCCTGTAAACCACCATATTGTCAACAAATAGGGATGCTTTTGTCTCTTTATGTATTGTTTTTATTCTTCTATTCTTAGCATTTTATAATTATGTCAAATATTAGGGAGGAAAAGAGGCATACTTACTTTATTCTTCTACTAACTGGGAAAGTCTGTATTGTTTCTTCATTCCATTTAATGTTTTTTTAAAAGTTTTAGACAAATACTTTTTTCCTATTTAAAAAAAGTTCTTTGCCAATGTCTTGTAAAGTTTTTAGCATAAATAGATGTTATGCTGTGTCAGTATTTTTCCTGCAGCTGTTGTTATAATCATATGCTTTTGAATCTTGTTTTTTGTATAACTGTTATCCCTGGCATAAATCCAAGCTGATAATTTTTTAATATGCTGTAGTTTTTCTGTTTGGATTTTATCTAACATTTTTGAAACAATAATTACTAATAACATTGGCCTGTTGTCATTCTTTGTTATTTCCTAGTTTAGGTATTAAGAAAAAGTTTGAGTAATAAAAGGCACTTAGTAGTATTTTCTTTCTCAATTTTTATAATAATTTGTGCTTTATAGCTCTTTTAATGCTTTTTATTTTTACTATTTGCATTTCTATGCCCGTCGCCCTCATAACCATCCCTTATAACAAATATTTTAAAAGGGGAGAAAAAAGGGGGACATGGTAGGTAAAACCAGTCAGAATTAGCAATTATATATAAATTATACATAAAACTTTATGTGGTCCTTTTACAAAAACTGAGCACATATAAAAGCCACAAATGCAGAAAACAAAACATTTACTAATAACAGCTAGCATTTATGTAGCACTCTGAGGATTTTCAAAGCTCTTTAAAAAACAACTTATTTTATCTTCACAATAACTCTGAGAAGTAGGTATCATTATTATCCCCATCTTAGAGATAAGGAGACTGAGGTAGATAAATTTGGTGACCAGCCCTAGGGTCACAGAGCTGAAAAGTTGGTGATGGGAGATATCCTGAGAGGTGAGGCATAAAAGTTTGGTCTACTAGGGTATCTGGAAGAGAAGTAAACATGACCAGAATGAATACTTTCTGAAATGAAAGTTTGGGGCAAAAACCCAAGGACAGGACCACAAGGTGAAGCGGTAGCTGGGTTAGAAGTATAAAATTTCTGGGCCAGAAGTGGAGCTAGCAGAGAATGAGGCATGGCTGCCCTGAACATCTCCTCAAATGGAATGTCCAGGCAGACACTGAGTAATCAGAGGAGAGGGGATACCTGGATATAGAGTTCTCCAGGGTCAGAGTGCCGCTAAGGCTATTGTATAAAGTCCAGAGAGTAAAGAATGGGGCTGGGAGAGAAGTGACTGTGTCTGGTCTGGCCACTATCTTTACTTTGATAGGATGATTGTACCCCTTGCTCTTTTGCTTTCTCTTGATGCCTAGTAAATTTTGTTCCAGCCTCTTTTTCTTTTTGAATCTTTACCTTTCTGTTTCTTTCAGTGTCCTTATTTTTTGTACTTGTTTTTCATATGCAAGAAATTGTTGGCTTTTTAAAAAAAAAACATTCTATCTTCTCTTTTATCAGGTTGTTTAGTTCATTCATATTTAAGTTTTAAAACTTCATTTTAATTTTAATTCTGATCATAAACATAAAATAAAAATTTTTCCACAAACAGAAATAGATTATATATAAAATGTGAATCTGTTACATACAGCTTGTATTTTCTTTTAAATATGTAATTATCTTACTATGTAATTTTCTAAGGTATCCTTGCCTATTTATCTGTGTTTCCTTCTTTCTGTTCTTTTCTTTGCATTTAAAAAATGCTTCAGTGAGTCTCTTTCCATGAGTCATAAGCATCCATTTCAGAATATCTACTCAGCCCTCATCTTTTTATCAAGAATTTTTCAAAAATCAAGGGGGTGGGGGCAGCTAGGTGGCACAGTGGATAAAGCACCAGCCCTGGATTCAGGAGTATCTGAGTTCAAATCAGGCCTCAGACACTTGACACTTACTAGCTGTGTGACCCTGGGCAAGTCACTTAACCCCCATTGCCCTGCAAAAAAAACCCAAAAACCCAAAGGGGTGGAACCAAGGTGGTCGGACTTGCCTGGGCTCTCCCCCAGATCCCTCCAAACAACTTTATATAATGCTTCAAAACATTCTGGAGTTCCAGAACCCACAAAAGGATGGAATGAAACCATTTTGCATCTTAAGACAACTTAGAAGTCAGTAGGAAAGGTCCATTGCACCAGGGTGAGAGGGAGCACAGTCCAGAGCAGGCTGTGCCCCAGGAAACCAGCAGTAGTCCTTAAGGGCAAGTCAGTCAGTGGCAGTGGTAGTTTCTGGAACTTTCAGCCTACACAAGGTAAAGGGGGTCAGACAACTGGTCTAAAGGAGATTATAAGGGTCCCTTTGCTGGCACTGGGGGCAGGATTCTGTTCCATTGCCCATATTTTTATCTGGGGCACAGTCCTGGGTCTTAGTCTTAAGGCAAGGAGGAGGACTAGTACACCAGAGCTTGTGGTTGCAGTGGAGCTAGGACCCTGGTCCCAGTTCCAGAGTGCTTATGGTTGTTAACAGAGCATAGGACAGGAGAGTAGTAAACATACCTCTCCCAAGATCATACCACCTTGGAAGAACCAAAAACTTCCTCAGAATTATCTCTGAAAATCACTACTGCACAAAACCCCCAAAGCTTGGGATGGTGCCTCCTCCACTCCAGAATCAGAGTCCCACTTTAGCATAGAGTTGAAAGTCAAGAAATACGCTAGGAATGAGCAAATAGCAGAAAGAGATCCTGACTATAGAAAGTTACTGTGAGTAAAGGGAAGATGAAAACACAAATTCAGAAGATAAAAGTCAAAACTGCTTTATCCAGAGCCTTCAAGAATAATATGGGGGCAGCTAGGTGGCGCAATGGATAAAGCACCAGTTGGATTCAGGAGTACCTGAATTCAAATCCGGCTTCAGACACTTGACACTTACTAGCTGTGTGACCCTAGGCAAGTCACTTAACCCCCATTGCCCCGCAAAACAAAACAAAAACCAAAAAAAATAATAATAATATGAATTGGTCTTAGGCCATGGAAGAGCCTAAAAAGGATTTTTTAAAAAAGAGTTTTATTTTCCAAATTACATGTAACAACAAATTTTGACACCAATTTTTAAAACTTTGTGTTCCAACTTTCCCCTCCCACCCCCACCCTAAGAACTCAAACAATTCAACATAAATTCTACATGAGTAGTCATGGCAAACAATTCTACTTTATCTAGGTTGTGAGTGGAAACCTAAGGATTTTTAAAATCAGGTAAGAGAGGTAGAGGAAAAATTGGGAAGAGAAATGAGAGTGATCCTAGAAAAACAAAAAAGAGCCAACAGCTTGGTAAAGGAGGCACACAAAAAATTACTGAAGAAAATAGCACATTAAAAAAAACAGGATAGACCAAATGGTACAAAAGGCACAAAAATCCAGTGAAGCAAAGAATGCCTTGAAAAACAGAATTGGCCAAATGGAAAAAAGGCACAGGAATTCATTGAAGAAAAGGACTCCTTAAAAAATAGAATTAACCAAATGGGAAAGGAGGTATAAATACTCACTAAAGAATAATTCCCTAAAAGTTGAAATTGGGCAAGTGGAAGCTAATGACTTTATGAGACATCAAGAAACAACAAAAATCAAAAGAATGAAAAAAAGTGGGGAAAAATGTGAAATATCTCATTGGAAAAACAGATCCAGGAGAGAGAATTTAAGAATTAAAGGAGTGCCTAAAAGTCATGATTTAAAAAAAAAGCATAGACATCATCTTTCAAGAAATTATCAAGGAAAAACTGCTGATACTCTAGAAGCAGAGGGTAAAATAGAAACTGAGAGAATCTACCAATCGCCTCCTGAAAGAGATCCCAAAAGGAAAACTCCCAGAAATGTTATAGCCAAATCCCAGAGTTCCTAGGTCAAGGAGAAAGCGTTGCAAGCAGCCAAAAAGAAGCAATTCAGGTATCATGGAGCATAGTTAGGACAACACAAGGGTTAGCAGTTCCTACATTTTAAAAAATCAGCATTTTATAGTGGGGGGGAAAGGGGGAAGGAGGGAGGGGAGCACATGAACCTTTCAGCAAAATTGGCTCAAAGAGGGTATAATATACACATTCAGTTGGGTATACAAATCTATCTTAGCCTACAGGAAAGTAGATGGGGAAGGGGTTGACAGAAAAGGGAAGTGGGGCAGCTAATGGAAGGGAGGGTGGATTATGGCAGGTCAGAAGCAAAACACTTTTGAGAATGGACAGGGTAGAAAAATGTTACTAAATTCTGTTTAAGAACTAAATTAGGGACAGCTAGGTGGCTCAGAAAAGGACCAATATGTAAAAAAAAAAAAATTATAGCAGCTCTTTTAGTGGTGGTATAGAATTGGAATTTGAAGGGATGACCATCAGTTGGGGAATATCTTAACAAATTGTTACATATGATTATGATGGAATAGTATTGTGCTATAACAAATGATGAGCAGGATGGTTTCAGAAAAAACCTTGAAAGACTTACAAGAACTGATACCAAGTGAAATGAGCAGAACCAAGAGAACATTATATGGAATAATAGCAATATTGTAGAATGACTCAGCAATATGGTGATCCAGGACAGTTCTGAAAGACTTACGATGAAAAATGCCATCTACCTCCAGAGAAAAACCAGATAGATTCTGAATGCAGGTCAAGTATAAAGAAATTGTCTTTATGTTTTCTTAAATGACTGCTAACACAAATGTTTTGCATGACTGCATGTATATAACCTGTATCAAGTTGCTTACCTTCTCATTGAGGGGGGGATTTAAGAGAGGGAGAGAGAGAATTTGAAACTGAAAATTTTTTTTAAAGAATGCTAAATTTTTTCTCATGTAATTGGGCAGAAAATAAAATAATGTTTTTAAAAGTATTTCAAAATCCTCTGTATGTTGAAGGTCATTATTCCCTTATAGTATATAGTATCCCCTTGTAGAGGATAATACTTAGTTTTGTAGCATACATTCTTCTTGGTTATAAGCCACAGTCTTTTGCCATTTGAGATATTTTCTATAATAAGTAACCTTTCTATGATAGTGTTAGTTCCAAAGTCTTGTTTGATCCTGACTGATTCCTTGGTGTTTGAATTCTCTCTTTCTGGTCCTGGTTCTGTTCACTTTACTTTGCATCAGTTCATATAGGTCTTTCCAGGTTTGTCTGTAATCATCTCTTTTGTCATTTCTCAAAGTATTTCCTCTTTCTTTAATCTCTCTGTGGAAATATATAAGCCTACTGGTAGTACCACTGGGTCAGAGGGTAGCAGCAATTTACTAACTTTTGGGGCATAGTTACAAATTGCTTTTCAGAATGGCCAGGCCACTTCATAGCTCTTAATGATAAATATGCCTCCTCTCCCATCCCCTCTCCAACAGTTGCTACTTTCCCTGTTTTTGGTTATACTAGCCCATCTGATGGGGGGGGGGAGTGGCACCAAAGAAGTTGATTGCACCCCACCTAATATGTATGAGGAGGATCCTCTGGGGATAATGTGAATGAAAGAAGAATTCTTTGAGCTGCCCAGTTATCTGCCATCTAGAATATAGTCAGGAAGAGCCTGAGATGCTGTTGTCCCCATTCTGGCACATTTTGCATAACTGTCAGCTGGACATGGATGCCTCCCATAACACTACTTTGGTGTTTTCAGTTATTATAACAAATTTTGAATACCTGTTATAGGCAAGTCAACTGGAGAATACACATCTATCAGTAGGTAGTCTCTGCATACAATGTACTTTTATTCTTCTACGGGACATGAGATTATCAGGTCACTTCTCTAACACCTTTCTCCCCCTTCCCCTTTCATATTAAGTCCCAATTATCCTGCTTAATAGACTTGACCCACTATCATCTGCACCTGGTTTACCTAATTTTTCTAGCAAATATCACTCTGCTTTTCTCATTTTTTTCACTTGATTTCCCCTTTAGTCTTCATGTTTTTCTCCTGAAATCCCCCCCCCCCCAAGGTATCCAACTCCAAACCATCTTTCAGTGCCCAGCTCTAGGCTATAGTGTTTCCTGGTTTCTTCAACTCCTCTAGTACTTAGACTCTACCACACAATTTAATTGCAGAATTACTGTCTTGAACTTTTTAATATATATTCGGGGGAACTTGAGAAGCATGTTAGTGTGTAATCAGCATTGGACTTGGAGGCAAAAAAGACCTAGGGTTGAATCCTGGTTCTGCTCCTCCTTCTTCTTCTTCTTCTTTTTTTAAATTGGGGGGTGGGGCAGGGCAATGAGGGTTAAGTGACTTGCCCAGGGTCACACAGCTAGTGTCTAGTGTCTGAGGCCAGATTTGAACTCAGGTCCTCCTGAATCCAGGGCTGGGGCTTTATCTACTGCTCCACCTAGCTGCCCCCTGTTCTGCTCCTTCTTACTTGAGTCTGGAGCAAACCTTTCAGAGTCTGTACAGTTAGGGGATGATAACATTAGACACAGAAGGGAGGGCTGCTGCCATGACGGAGGAGAGAAGTCTGAGTAGCTAATGATAGGTGTTTTAAAAAAAAAAGAGCATCCATAAAACATTAAAGTATACAGAGAAGGAAACAAAGTTCAGAAGGGGACACGAACAGGGCAGGTTTTGTTACTACTGTATATATATGTAATGTCATAGTTTCATGTATCTTTTAGGGCCTCTTAACTGGTTGGAGGAGGTGAAAGAATGGTCTGGATTAGATTTCATGGTGTCAACTTAGAAGGAAAATTATCCTTATTTTTACTAATTTCTAACAAATTTAGCATCTTTATGAATTATTTAAAAACTTTTTTTAAATTTAAAAACATTTTGCAAAGGGATCCATAGTTCTACCATACTGTCCATGACATGAAAAAGTTGTCTTTGCTGCAACATAATTTTCTTTTGATGATTAAGTACATAAAAACCAAAAAAATGCAAGTTGCAAACTATTCTTTTTTGACCAGTTCCTTCCAGCAGTCAGATAGGTGTGTCTCATCTCCCAGAACACTGGTCTAGCTTCTGCCATAGCCCTCCCAGCCTTTATGTGGTAATGCAGCTCCTGTGAAAAAGGGACCAGCCATGCTACCAGTTGTGATCCTGCTGCCACCACCCACAGGGCGGCAATGCAGCCTGGGTGAGGGAGCCTGGGAGGCAGCATGGACCAGGTCTGTGGAACATGCCCCCACTGTGACAGCCCAGGTTCCTAAGCCCAGAGTCCTGGGAGCGCAGTGCTTTCAGCCCTGTGCCCTCACTCATCATCCTGGGACATCGCCTCTGTGGAGGTCAGTCTACCCATTGCTCCTGGCAACTGCCCTTGCAGGCGCTACAGCTCCAGAGGACCCAGAACAGGGAGCTCTCATCTTGGCTTTGTCAATAACAGGAAGTGACACGAAAGAAGAGGCTTTAACATCTGCTTGGCCGCTGCCCCCTAAGGACCATGGGACCTCGCCATTGGCCCTCTAGCTGAACCCTTCCCCGTCAGAGTGGAAGCCCCTGGGGAAAGGTTGTCTTCCCTTTCTGTGTGTATCCCCAGGGATTTGCTCACAGTCAGGCTTGGGGGTCTTGGATGCACACCTGCTCTCGTTCAGGGCCTTCTAGGCTTTTAGTGAATGCTTACACAGGAAAAGGCCTTGAGACATCTCCTTTCCTCCTGGTTCTTGTCAGTGAGTTATGTCGAGTCAGCCAGCATTTATCAAGCACCTACTGGATGCCAAGCCTTGGGCTAAGCTCCTCCAGGGAATTCAGAGAAGGGCAAAAAACAGGCCCTGCTCTCAAGGAGCTTTTGGCCTCTCTGGTATCCACAGTAAATTGGAGTTGGAGGCTGCTGGGGTGGGGCAGTGGAAAGAGAGTATTGGGCCTGGAGGAAGGGAGACTTCATCTCGGCCCTGATGCCTGCTATGGGCCATGACTGTGCTAAGCTCTTTGTAGCTCTTCCCCCCTTTGATCATCACAGCAACCCTGGCAGGGTGGGACTCCAGGCCTCTATCCACTCTATTCACTATCACCTAGCAGCATCTGAGTGCAAATGTGCCCTCAGACTCTCAGTAGCTGCGTAACCCTGGGCACATCACTGAAACCTCCTCCTCAGTTTCCTCAAAGTTTTCCTTAAAAATGGGAATAACACACTCCCCTCCCCCATCCTGCAAGTTATTGTGAGGATCCAATGAGATAGTTTTCTTTTTTCTTTTCTTTTCTTTTCTTTTCTTTCTTTCTTTTTTTTTTTTTGACAGTTCATTGAGGGTTAAGTGACTTGCCCAGGGTCATACAGCTGGTAAGTGTCAAGTATCTGAGTCTGGATTTGAACTCAGGTCCTCCTGAATCCAGGGCTGGTGCTTTATCCACTGAGCCACCCAGCTGCCCTGATTTTCAATGATATGATATTGAGATATCCTTTTAATATATGATAACCCCTTCCTCTCCTTTTTATATTTTATATTTTACCTCAAGGCCTTTCTAGGAGTTTTAAGTTGAAAGGCATATGACCTGGTGAATAAAAAGCCTTTCTTAGAGTTAGGCTGACATGTTTAAGTCTTGACTGTGACACACATCCATGCTGGATTTTTCAATAGCAAGGACTTAACTGGAAGGGCCCTCAAGATGCCAGCAAGGCAAGGCAGTGAGCATTATTTATTAAGCACTTACTGTGTACTAGACACTATATTAAGCCCTAGCGACATGAATACAAGCAAAATGATAGTTCCTGCCTTCAAAGAGTTCACATTCTTCTGGGAGAAAGTAACGACCATACAAAAGAAGGCTGAAAAGGCGGCGCACAGTGAAGGTGCCTTTGTAGCCAGGGTACCCAAGCCAGGAGGGTGATGAAAGCAAGGCCTGGGAAGTTAAGTGACTTGGGAAAGGCCACACAGGCCTTAGGCAACTTTTGTGGACTCTGTGTCAGCCCGTGAGCTTGTATTAAATTTACGTGAATGTCACATAAGCAGACATAGTCCCTGCCTTCATAGGGAGCTTGTTTTCTATTGGGCAAGAGTAGAGAAATACAAGGTGCGTAGATGAGATGGAGGAAGGTATCATGGCACATGACAGAGCTGTTAATCAGCACAGGCAGAAAAGGGTTCTATTCCCCCTCCCCCACCCAGATGAGTGGACAATTTAGAAGACGAGTACTCACAATGTCATACTGACTTAAGGATGGATCGAACAACTCAGGAATGAGTAAGACACTTTAATTTGTGGCGAGAACAGCAAGTCATTTTCATCCCTGTTTGAATGTGATTAGAATCCTGCAGCATTAAAGCTAGAAGGGACCTGAGAGACCGTCTTGTCCAACCCACTCATTTTAACAGCAGAGGAGGTGGTTAATCCATTTCCTGAAGTGACACACAGTTAGTCACATCCTTGTTTTCCTTTTGGAGCTAGGTAATTTGATATTCTCCCTCTCCCTCCTTCCCTCTCTCCCTCTTCCCTCCCTCCCCCTCTCTCCCTCCCAACACCCCTTCTCTCCTCCTCTTCCCTCCCCCCCACCCCCCATCTACACACAGATACACCAGGTGCTACCAGTGTCGAGAGATTGATGGATCTCTAATCTATCTCTGGTCCCTTTCTATAATCATTGCCTTACTACTGATCGGATCACGGAGTTCATCTAAGCCTGAAGTTGGGGCAGCTAGGTGGTCCAGTAAATAGAGTGGAGTCAGGAAGACTCATCTTCCTGGGTTCAAATCTGGCCACAGACACTAGCTGTATGTTCTTGGGCAAGTCACTTTACCTCTGTTTGCCTCAGTTTCCTCATGTGTAAAAATGAGCTGGAGAAGGAAATAGTAAAGCACTGCAGTATCTTTGCCAAGAAAATTCCACATGGGGTCAGGAAGAGTCAGACACAACTGGAAAAATGACTAAACAATGAACAGGGTCTGAATTTAGATTCAGAGTTCCTGTGTTTGAATCCTAGGCCTGCCGCTTTGCTTCCTTTGTATATTTGGGGAAATCATTTAACATCCTTGGCCCTAAATTACATCATCTGCAAAATGAAGGTGTTGGACAAGGTGACTTCTAAAGTGCTTTCCCATTCTAAATCTGTGATCCTATAGTATAACTCCTTTATTTTGTAGCTCAACCTAGAGAGACTTGCCCAAAGGTCACACAGGTAGGAATAAGGTCAGTTTCCTTAGCAGTTTTTGAGGATTGAGGTTGTTCATAGGTTAGCTCATTTGACTGAGAAAATTTCCAAATAGGCTAGCTTTGAGGGGGGAACTGGCTTATCAGGAATTAAAACTGATGAGAAAATTTGAATTGAAATGGAATAAAATTGATTTTTAAACCACCGAATTAAGTTCTGCTCCTCTCTTTTGACCTGACAGGATGCATGATAAATTGTGTTAATGAACTAGAGAAGGGAAAGATGGCAAGCCAGACAGGAAAGGCCAGCTTATCCATTAGAAACATCTGGATTTCCCAAGA
Source organism: Dromiciops gliroides (assembly GCF_019393635.1). Lineage (NCBI taxonomy): Eukaryota > Metazoa > Chordata > Mammalia > Microbiotheria > Microbiotheriidae > Dromiciops > Dromiciops gliroides. The sequence goes on along the minus strand of NC_057863.1, from coordinate 625,085,422 downwards.
TCATTTGCATATGATCATTGGCCAGTTGCACGTGAATATATTAGACTGTAAGGAGAGGCCTTTCTATATTTTAATGTATTTTCTCAGTTGTATTTTTTCCCAAGATATTTAGGAACCTACTGTTTCTCTTGAGGGAAGAAATCTGGTTACTACAGTTGGCAGGTTAGCTGTTAGCATAATGTTGTACCTCTGTGTACTAAGGCATAGAATATATAAATTAGAAACGATTTTGAGGATGGGAGTATGATATGGGCCAAATGAAAATACTGTGATATTTGATATTTACATGATGTAAAGGCTCTTTGAGTCTTTTAAATTCATTACAATCTGTACATAAATCTTCTGTTTCCTGGGTTAATGATGCTCTTGTTTAGGGTTTTCTTCACATCTGAACTGATTTATTTTATTAGCTTTGTTCCGCTATGATAATTGCTCAGGGTATGAAGCTGCCCATGGATGCTCAGAGCCTATGGATGTAAATGGGAAGTTCTGGTCGGTCCCATTGTGGGTCAGATGATAGGTGACATGTGTTAAGGGCTAAAATTCTAGCTAAACTGTCTAAAATATCCAATGAGTGGTCGCCAATAAATTATAAGCTTTAGCAAGAGTTAGACTTTTAAGCATTTATTAAGGAGAATAAGAATTTGGTAAAGAGAGAGAAAGGCCTAGATTCCTATCTATTAAAGGGAGAGCACATTTCTAGCTCTGCTCTCCACCAGAGTCCAGAGGAAAGAGCCCCAGAGGGAGAGTCAGTCTCTTCCTTCCTCCTCCCACTAGCCGCGTCACTTCCTGACGCCAAAGAAAAGACTCCTGGTCTTGCCCTCAAAGACCTTCACTTCATGGGTGGAACTCTTCTACAGTAAGTCTCCAGCAGGTGGCGTCATTCCAATCGTTATACATGTCAATTTCCCAGAAGCCATCTAAAGCTAGATTCAGAGAAGCTCCTGGCCAAGCTCCCTGAAGGAAGGGAGATGAATGTTTCACCCATACATAGTCTCCTAAATTATGGAGGGATTTTGAGATGCATAGGTAGAGGGATTATGTACACTGATCAGATTATATAATGGATTATCAAAAATGAGCTTTTAAAATTAAGGAGAGAATTTGTAAAAAACATCTTAGATTTGAAAAGTCATAATTATGGAAGGTTTTTTGGGGGTTTTTTTGGTGGGGCAATCGGGGTTAAATGACTTGCCCAGGGTCACACAGCTAGTAATTGTTAAATGTCTGAGGCTGGATTTGAACTCAGGTCCTCCTGAATCCAGGGCTGGTGCTCTATCCACTGCACCACCTAGCTGCCCCATGGAAGTATTTTGTCAATGTGCTCATCAATCCTTTTAAAATGTGATTTTGTCACAAGCATAGAACAAGGCTGGCTGGCTGTCATTTGTACTTCAAAATAGGGTTTTGGTCTGATTTTTAAATTTTCACTTAAATCCCAGTTTTATTTAGGAAATACTGAAATAGCAAGAGCAAAACCTGATAGGAATGAAATTTATCATATTGTTTCTTTTAAAGTAGCATTTTTCCCCCATCCATAACATACGGTTTTTCTCTAATGAAATTATTCAGTTTAAGAAGTTTGATTATGCTACACTGCTATTCAGACACTGTAATTTGCATTAAAACACACATAATTTAAATTAACAGTTTGTCAGATAAAACAATTTTTTAATTAAAATTTTTGTTTATATTTTTCATTTTTACATTCTTTTCTTTTACTAATACATACCTCATTTCCCCTTCCAAAGAGCCGCCCCTTATATCAGAGAACAAAAATGAAAAAAGTACATACAGTTCAGCAGAACTAGCCAACCATCAACCAAATCTGACCTTATTGCAAATCTCCCTGCTTATAGTCCTCCACCTTAGTAAAAGGATAACCAACCACTAATATCCTTGTGATGTTGAGATGAAGCAAAGAAGGCTCCTCAGACATTGGGCGGATTCCCTCTGCTAAACCAGTGGGTGGATGTGGGCAAGGATGACATTCAGTCATTTAACAAGATTTTGTGTGTCCCAAGGTTTGCACAAATTGTTGGGGATACAAGGAAAGGCAAAGGCCAGTCTGCCCTCAAGTCGCAGCCATCCTACTGAGATGATATGTAAATAGTGAGATACATATGAAATATGTACCAAGTAGATAGAAAGTAATGTAAAGAGAAGCCTTGTTTGGTAGGGTGAGAGAGGGCCCAGAAAAGGCCTTTTGGGAAGAAAGCGTTTGAGCTAAGACCAGGAGGCCAGGTTAGCTAAGAGGCAGAGGTGAGGAATGGAAATGGAAAACTGAGTGTTGTGTTCCAGGAACTGTGAGTAGGCTCCCCAGCCAAGTATGGCAGAAGGAAGTCAATGCCAAACTGAGGACTGTAGAATGGTTGGGGAGGTGGTAGGGAGCCTCTGGAGCCCATTAAGAAGGGAAGGGTGGCTGCTGGAACTGCGATCTTCATTTGTGTGCCTTGTCCCCAGAGAGCAGAAATCCAGAAAGAGGAGAAATTCTGAGGACTGTGGTGCAGAGGGAAGGAAGGAGAACCACAGCAACTATGGGCAGCAGTGACTTCAGCATTGGCGATCAAACAAACCCTGAAAGGAAGTCATTGTCTTAGCCAGAGATAAGAAAGCACACCTCTGGCTTGAAGGAGGCAGGGCAGACACCATATTTACCAGTCATTCTACAAGTATTTATGAAGTACCTACTATGTGCCAGGCATTGTGCTCAGTACAGGGAATAGAAGTACAAAGACGAAAAGAAGCCCTGTTTTCAGGTGGCTAATGGAGAAAAAATTAAAAAATATGTAAACATATGTACAATTTAGTTAAAAAGTTTACAAATATATAATATTTACTAAGTAGTTTATTTTTTTGTTGTTTTTTTTGTTTTTTGTTTTATTGGTGAGGCAGTTGGGGTTAAGTGACATGCCCAGGGTCACACAGCTAGTGTCAAGTGTCTGAGGCCGGATTTGAACTCAGGTCCTCCTAAATCCAGGGCCGGTGCTCTATCCACTGTGCTACCTAGCTGCCCTATTACTAAGTAGTTTAATGCAAAGTAGTTTGGTATGAGAGGCACCAGCAGCTGAGAAGATCAGGAATAGCTTCATGCAGGAGACTATACTTGAGCAACATCTTAAGGGAAGAGAGGGACTTTGGTTTTTTGTTTGTTTGGTTTTTTTTTGTTTTGTTTTTGTTTTTGCGGGGCAATTGGGGTTAAGTGACTTGCCCAGGGTCACACAGCTAGAAAGTGTTAAGTGTCTGAGGCCGGATTTGAACTCAGGTACTTCTGAATCCAGGGCCGGTGCTTTAACCACTGTGCCATCTAGCTGCCCCCAAGAGAGGGACTTTGTGAGGCAGAGATAAGGAAGGAGGAGGTGTGGCCAGTACAAGGACAGGGAGGTGGGAGATGGAATATTGTACGTGAAGAACAGAGAAGGCCAAATTTTCTGGATCATTCATTCAGTAAACGTGTATTAAGCACCTACTGTGTGCTAGACACTCTGCTAAGCCCTGGGATACAAAAGCCCTCAAGGAGCTTATCATCTAACTGAGAGATAACATGCAAGGAAATATCTACAAAGAAAGCTATATACAAGATAAATTGGAAATAATTAACAGAGGAAAGGAATTGAGAGGTTAAGGAAGACTTCCTGTAGAAGATGGAGTTTAGCAGGGAGCCCCTGGAGTTTATTGAGTTCGGACGGACAGGATCCAACCTGCCCTTTAGGAAAATCACTTTGGCAGCTGAACGAAGGATGGACTGGAATGGGGAGAGACGTGACGCAGGCAGAGCCCCCCAGCAGGTTATTGGTCCAGGGGTGAAGTGACAAGGGTCTGCACCACAGTGGGGGAAGCGTCGGAGGTGGAAAGGGGCATGTTTGAGAGAGGTTGCAAAGATGAAATCAACAGGTCCTGGTAACAGCTTGGATATGGGGGTGGCTGGGCGGGTGGTGTTGTCCTCTACAGTAATAGCAGTGAGGGCAGGGAGTGAGCATTAAGAGGGAAGAGAATGAGTTCTGTTTTGGGCATACTGAGTATAGCATGTCTACCGGACATCCAGTGTTGAGATGTCCGAAAGGTGGTTGGAGATATGAGATTGGAGGTCAGCAGAGTGACTGGGGAAGGACGGGTAGATTGGAGAATCAACATAGAGATGGTAATTAAATTCATGGGAGCTGATGAGATTGCTGAGTGACATAGTATAAACTGAGAAGAGGGCATGATCTTTAGGAGGCTGTATAGCAAAGGAGACTGAGACGGATCGGTGTGATAAGCAGGAGAACCGGAAGAGAGCAAAATCCTGAAAACCTGGAGAGAAGAGAATATCAGGAACAAGGAAGTGATCCACAGGGTCAGAGGCTGCAAAGAGCTCATTAAGAATGAGGATGGGTAAAAGGCCCCTGGATTTGGCAGCTCAGAGATGCTTAGTAACTTTGGAAAGAGCAGCCTGCAGGTGAGTGTGGGTAGTGTCCAGTGAGGCCCAAAAAATAGGTTGGGGCCAACAGTGGAGTCTGTTGAGTAGCAATGTCGGGAGTGGCCTGGGCTAGTGAGAGACTGGAGTCAGGACAACCAGTCAGAAAGTTCTTGTGATAATCTAAGTGAGAGGACCAGAACTAATATTAGCAGAGTAAGTAGAAAAGGGGCCACAAGAGAGAGGTATCCTTGACATGTTTGTACCTCCTTATCTCTAAAATCCTTCCATTTTTTGGAGAGGGTATTGGGAAAATAAGTGATATGCTGATGTGACTGAATATGATTTTAGGCACTAAATAAACATAAGGGTTATATTGTTATATCTGTGGATTTTCTTGGGCAATTGCAATCATGTCACTTCAGTTGACAGAATAATAATTTTTTTTTAATTCTATTAATGCATTTTGGTTTTATATTACTTAAAATTTCTCCTTTACCCCTCTCCCTTCCAGAAAGCCACTACATATTATAAAGAATTTTTTTTAAAGAAAGAAGATAAAGGGGAAGAAAAAAATCATCAAAACTGATTACATTAGGGGCAGCTAGGTGGCACAGTGGATAGAGCAACAGCCCTGGATTCAGGAGGACCTGGGTTCAAATCCAGCCTCAGACCCTTGGCACTTACTAGCTGTGTGACCCTGGGCAAGTCACTTAACCCCCTCACCAAAACAAACAAAGAAAGAGTGAAAAACTGATTACACTAAAAAAAAACCTGACAAGAGTTACTACACCAGTGGCCCCTCCCCCATCGTTCTAGTTGTTCTTTGTGTTTATGTGGTTGTAAGCACTGTATGTGCTGGTTTTTCTCTGGTTCCTCTTTACCCTGCATCAGTTCACGTACATCTTCCCAGGTTTCTGTACTCATCATCTGTCTTCATTTCTTACAGCACAGCCTTCCACCATTACATTCAAGGACTACAATTTGCTTTCCCAACCCCAGTCAGTGAGCATCTGTGGTTCTAGTTCTTTGCTCCCACACAAAATGACAGCAGGAGATTCTTGCTAGAAATGTGTTCGTTGTTGCAGTTTGGGTCACGATAGTGAAGCTCTCTCGTTATTTTAACACTGCCTGCCCAGGAGAATCATCTTTATTTGTCTTCTTTAGGAGTCGCGCATCGAAGCCAGAGCAGTGAAGGGGTCAGTTCCCTCAGCAGCTCACCTTCTAATAGCCTTGAAACACAGTCTCAATCTCTCTCACGGTCCCAGAGCATGGATATCGATAGTGTCTCCTGTGAGAAAAGGTAAAGAGAAGCAGGTTTTCCTGCCGTTATATAATGGGAAGTACCAAGTCATTGCTGTCCTTATAAAGCCATTGCCTTGGAAGGATGGTGAAAGGTCCTGCTCATCATGAGAAAATGTTAATGGATGACTGTTGGACAAAGTCTTTTCTCTTAACAATTGCAGCATATCTTAAGCTTTATACTAACTTGTTTGATTTTTTTAAATTGTGCACGTTGCGGGGCAGCTAGGTGGTGCCAGACGTGGAGCAGCTAGATGGTGCAGTGGATAGAGCACCGGCCCTGAAGTCAGGAGTACCTGAGTTCAAATCCGGCCTCAGACACTTAACACTTACTAGCTGTGTGACCCTGGGCAAGTCACTTAACCCCAACTGCCTCACTAAAAGAAAAAAAAAATTGTGCACGTTGGAATTATTTTTGTGTAATGGAAATGGTGTTTGCAATGGTAATCATTCTGTCAGACTGACTTTTTATATAGTATACTTTTTTCTTATCCGTAGAACTGGTATATCCAGGTAAGCACTGTTATAGGTAGACATAGAAGATTCCAGCTTATCAGAGTCAAGCTAATATATGTCATTCATATATTTGAAGGGATTTGAGATGCAGGATTTCATCACCTGTGGAGTATTCCATGTGGTCTGAGGGCTTCCTGTCTGACCCTTATTGTTTCTCAGATATTATACTGTATGGTACCTGATTAGTTAGATTAACCAGACTTAGTTATTTTGTCCCTGTAGAGCCTGGTCAGATTGATTTTGAGGTGAGTAAAACTGAAGTTAGTTGAGTTCATTAAGATATGCAGAACAGTGGAAATTAATAGGGATATTTTTATACAGGTAAGACCCAATTTCTAAAAAAACTTATATGTTATCTCAATTGATCCTCTCAATAACCCTATGAAGTAGATGTTGCTGCCATCTCCATTTTACAGTTGAGGAAACTGAAACTGAGTGAGTTTAAGTGACTTGCTCAGCTAGGTAACTCAGTGGATAGAGTTCCAGGCCTAGAGTCAGGAAGACTCATTTTCCCAAGTTCAAATCCAGCCTCATTTCAAATCGGTCTCACTAGTTGTGTGACCCTGAGCAAGTCACTTAACCCTATTTGCCTCAGTTCTTCATTTGTAAAATGAACTGGAGAAGGAAATGGCAAACCACCCCAGCATCTTTGCCCAGAAAACCCCAAATGGGGTCAATGAAGAAGCAGATATGACTGAAAAACAACAGAATCACAGACTTAAGTATGAAAATTTGGACTTTCAAAGTTTGGACTCTCTAAGTTTGAATCTAATTCATCAAGAAAATGTCATTTTCCTTAGTTAAAATGCAAAGATGAGTGTTAGCCATTTAAATCGTCTGCTTCCATTTTTGTGTGATATTGAGAACAAGAAATGAAATAAAAATGCCTACTGGCCAGTGTTCTTAATGACCACAGGTCCTTCTCAATCTTCCTGTTCCCCTTTTAGTTCTTTTATCTAAGTAATTTTCTCTGATTTCAAATATCCTTCCAATTAATAATGGTACTAAAATGTTGTCTGGATCTTCTAAGTTTAATTGTTTTTTCTTTCTACCTAAAGCATGTCCCAGGTGGATGTAGATTCAGGAATCGAAAATATGGAGGTTGATGAAAATGATCGCAGAGAAAAAAGGACACTTTCTGATAAGGTTGGTGAGAAACCCAATGCTTTTCTGTACTTTATGCTATGTCTTTTATATACAGTTGGAAAAACACATAACCACAGCTCCTCTGAGTTACTTTTCTGAAAAAAGGTTGGGGTAGCTCAGTATGCTCTGTTAGAAGGGATTTAATACATTTCCCTTCCCAGAACAGGACATTTCAAAAGCTGATGAGCTCCCTATCCCTGGTGGTCTAAAGGCAGCATGGGGATGTGGTGAAGGACATTCATGTTTGAGTTGAAGTTTCTGATATCTGAGGTCCCTTACAGGTCTGGAATTCTGTGCCTCTAGAGTTCAGGCTTTATTTGATTAATCTAAGCTCATTGAATAGTAAATCAGTTCTCTTTTGCAAGCTGACTTTTCTTGGAGCTAAGTAGAGATATCCTTCTGGAGGTATTGCTCAGCTGAACAGACTGATAGATAATCCCATTATCATAATGTGAGGAAGCAGATTGAGAATCAAAGCTAGGTAAACTTAGCAGGCTGGGATTGCAGAATAGAGGAAATGTTCATGTCGTGATACCTGCTGAAGATCCTGAGGAAGATACAGTAGGTAGGGGAAAAACTGAGATGGCCCTTTTATTAGGGAGAGATTTCCTTTTTGGGAGCCCTCTTTGAAAACATGTGTAGTTTGTGTTCAGATAACTAAATCCTTTTTATTTGTGAGAAAAGAAACATTTTTCCCTTTTTTTATTTTAATAGCATTTTATTTTCCAATTACATGTAAAGATAGTTTTCAATATTAATTTTTGTAAGATTTTGAGTTATACATTTTTTTCCCTCCCCCGAACAAAGCAAGCAATCTGATATGTTATACAATACAATCATGTTAAACATATTTCCACATTTTAGTCATGTTGTGAGAGAAGAATGAGAATAAAAGGGAAAACCTTGGATTCAGGAGTTCCTGAGTTCAAATCCGGCCTCAGACACTTGACACTTACTAGCTGTGTGACCCTGGGCAAGTCACTTAACCCTCATTGCCCCCACCGCCACACACACACACACACACACACACACATACACACACACACACAAAGAATGAAAGGGGAAAACCATAAGAAAGAAAAAAACAATAATAAGTGAAAATAGTATACTTCGATCTGCATTGAAACTTTTTCTTTTCCTGTATGTGAACATTTTCCATCATGAGTCTTTTGGGATTGTCTTGGATCATTGCATTGCTGAGAAGAGCTAAGTACATCTTAGTGTCAATGTCATAGTTTCAAATTTTTCTCCCTTCCCCCTCCCCAAGACAGCAAGTAATCTGATATAGGTTATATATGTAGAATCACATTAAACATATTTATGTATTAGTCATGCTGTGAAAGAAGAATCAGAACAAAAAAACCTCAAAAAAGAAAAACAAAAAAAAAGTAGAAACAGTATGATCCAATCTGCATCTAGATTCCACAGTTCTTTTTTTCTGGATTTAGCGAGCATTTTCCATCATGAGTCCTTTGGAATTATCTTGGACCACTGTAATACTGTCAAACCTATCACAGTTGATCATCACATAGTGTTGTTGAAACTGTGTACAATGTTCTCCTGGTTCCACTCACTTCACTTAGCATCAGTTCATGTAAGTCTTTCCAGGTTTTTCTGAAATCTCCCTGCTCATTGTTTCTTACAACACAATAGTGTTCTGTTACATTCATATACCACAACTTGTTTAGCCATTCCCCAATTTATGGGCATTCCCTCAATTTATAGTTCTTTGCTAGAAACATTCCTTTCATTGTTAGTTTTGTGTAATTTAAGATTAAATTAAATGTGGGTTCTAATCTGTTCCCCCAGTTTTGGGGGAAACTGACTAAAATCACTGATAAAACAAGTTTAAGTTTTTAAGGGTTTATTGAAAGAAGGAGAAAGATTGAGAACAGAATTCCAACAGCCTAGCATTCCTATCTTTCCTCAATTTTCCTGTGAAGTCCTCTGCCGCCACCACCACCACCACCACCATGAAGTCAGGAACCAAAAAAAGACATAGAGCTCTCTGCACAGGCCCTCCTTCCTCCTTCCTGTCCCTTCCCAGAAAATTGGAGGCTCCTCAAGTTGATCGGCTGGTAGCCTTGATAGACAGCACCCATGAGCAAACGTCGCTTCCTGACACCAAGGAAAAGCCGCATGGCCTTGCCCTCTGAGGCATTCTCCTCATGGTGGAGCTTTCCTGTAGTAAGTCTCCAATAGGTGGCGTCATTCCAATCATTACAGTTTATACCTGGTAATTATATTCACATAAGCCACCAAATTAAATTATCATGGATAATTTATTATATCTTTCCTTCAGTAACTCTACATAGGACTATGGAAAGTTGCAGTTGAAACACAGGCATTGAGTTTGAAAGGCCTTTATCTGCACAGTCATCCCTCATCCCTCTGTGCTCTCCCTGACTATGTAGCTTTTGATAGGCCATCTCTAGGGAAGGGGCAAGCTCGTCATTCCCACTCTGGTTTGGAATGGCTCTCTGTCTCTCTGCACGTCTTACCCATGTGTTGCTCATTCTCCCCACCGGGGCCAAGAAGGTAATTTCTTTCTTTGTTAATACTAGTATAGGCTTAAATGTAAAGCCTATACACCACATAAATAAATAAATAATAATTAGGAATAAATGTGATTCCTATTACATTTTGTGACTGTGCTTTCTAACCTGTCAGGATCTTTTTTGATCTTTCCTCTTTCACGTAGCCTGTCAGTTAATTTCTCTTAGCCTCATGTCACCTGAAAATTGGACAAGCATGCTGCTTTTTTATGCCTTCTGGTCTTTGAGAAAAATATTAGTAAGCATGGAGTCAGGCCCTCTAAAGACCCACCTATCCATTGACATTGCACCGTTAGTAATGCCTCTTGGGCCCCCAGCCAGCCATCTCAGCTGAACTGTCATCCATCCTCACAAAAACAGCACAAAGTATTTTTAAAAATGCTTTGTAGAAACCAGATAAATTGTCTTCTCCTAACCTCCCCATGTAGGAAGTCTTCCAGAAAAGGCTAGGCTGGGGTGACCTATTCATTGCAAAGCCCTGTTAGCTCTTGGTGTGCTCACCACTTTCTTTTCTTAAGGGTTCACTAATGATCTCCCATAGAAGCCATTGTCCAGTTTTGCTGGGAATCCCATTCACATGCAGCAGCTTGTGGCTCAAATCCTTCTCAGCATTTTTTGAAAATGACAGTGTTGTTTGCCCTTTGCCTGTGCTACTGCTTGACCCCGCTTTAAGCTCTTCTTTGGGATTCGGTACCAGTAGCTCATCCATCAATGCTGTCCACTTCTTGTCATTTTAGGCACGTAGTTCACCTGGGCCCAGGGACTTAAGCTCTTCAACAGCAGTTCAGTGTTCCCTCTTACTGCCACCCTGCTCGGGTGCCTCTTCCCACATTTCCCCTTTCTGTTCCATTCTTTTTCATCCGGAGGTCTTGGTCTTTTTTTTTAAACAGAAACAAAACAAGACTTCCTCATCTCTGATCCCGTTTCACCGTTCATTAGTATTGTACTCTTCATTTTGAAAAGGCGCTCTACATCTTCTTGAATGAATTCCTTTCTTGTCCTTCATTTGGGTCTTCAGCCTCAAACCATTTTGTGTTTTAGTGCTCCTGGCCTGGTTGTTACAGGTTCATTCCGTGTCTTTGTCAGTTGTATGTATGTTGTCCATGGTGCATGGTGAAGGGAAAAGTTAGACTTAAAGTTAGGAAAACTTGGGTTTGGCTAATGCCCCCAGATACTTGCTACCTGGGTGACGCTGGAGACATCATTTCATCTTTTGGATCCTTAATTGTTCTTTCTGTAAAGTGGGGGTGATAGTGATAGCAATTGCCATTATGAGAGTTAGACAAGATAATCTGGGTAAAGCACTTTGCAAATCTGACAGTATTTTTTAAGTACAAGGTGGTTTTATGCTCTATTAGCTGCCCTTGATTCCATATTCTTATGTGTTTTAAAATTTTTTAATTGGCCCATTAGTTTCTCATATGTCTCCACCTTTTTTCTTCATAGGATTTTTTTCTTTTTATCTTCAGGGCTTCGTTCTTGAAAGCCTCCCAGCCCTCCTACTAACTGTGGAATTTTTGTTCGTAAACCATACTAGCCTTTCCCTGCTGTGTTTGAGCTCTGCCTTCTAAAATTCTAGGATCTGCACTGAAGAATTCCTTGCTTTTCTCTCTTCTAAAAAACCAAACCAAACCAACCCAGATAATTAAGGGCTATGTACTACTGAAGAGGGTAAAGAGATTAGAGACATTTATAAAAGACTTCAGTCAACTCCTCAAAAGAGACCAACGAATATTCTTGTACTTGGTGACTTCCATGCAAAGGTGAAAATGGACTAGGAGGGTGAAAAATATGTTGTCTATGTAAAGAATGAGAGAGACCAGAGATGGATTTATTACACAGAACCTCATGCTTTTACCTCCTGCATATTTAATTAAAGAAAATGATTTAAAAGTAGTAGGCATGGAGAATACCAACTACATCCTTTCAAAAGGAAATTGAATATATTCTATAACAGTAAGTCAGTCTACTAGCATTTAGGAAGAGTTTACTATGTGTCAGGCACTGTACTAACTCCTGAGGATACAAAGAAAGGCAAAATTTCATCTCTGCCCTCATGGGGTACTCTAAAGCAGGAGACAACACAGAAGTCACTGTGTAGATTAAAGCCAAGTCTTGGGAAGGGTTTCTTGCAGAACGTGGAATTGGAAGTGACTGACTAAGGATGTGTGAGGCATTTCTGCTGCGTCAGTAGTTTTTGTATCTTCAGACCACTTGAAGAGAAAATTAAAGTTAATTACAAAGCTGGAAGAAAGAATAAAAATGAAAAGTATATGACATACTTTAAAAATAGCGGCACCTGTTTTAAAGAAGTGATTGGTGATGGAAAATGGGATAAGAATGGAAGACAATGTATAATAACTACATTATTATAATTTAAAAATTCAATTGATCACAAGATCAGAAGAACCTAAAAAAAGAACCATAGCCTGCAAACACCTGATTTCCTTTGCCACAAAGAGATCTCTGTGTGTGTGTGTGTGTGTGTGTGTGTGTGTGTGTGTGTGTGTGTGTGTGTGAGAGAGAGAGAGAGAGAGAGAGAGAGAGAGAGATGAGCAGCTTGTCTCATAAAAAAGAAATAATGGAATAGAAAGCCAGTTTGAAGCAAGAGATCCAGCTAAGCTAAATCTTGCCAATAGCATTTCGGAATAAAGCTGGAAGGAAGCTAATATAGAAATGAAAGATTCCCAGATTTTTTTTATAGCAAACTCTTTTCCACCCTTAAGTAACATTGAGCCACCACACTGATTGCAGTGCCACATTCCAGGATGTGCAAAGCATCCATAGGGGAACTCTTTGCTAGAAGCTACATCATTAAGAGATCATTACACATTCAATGGAAGGCTATGCAGTAGACAATGTTCCCTGTGCTCATTGTTTGTTGAGTGTTCGAAAAACAAAAACAAAACATCCTCTTAAAGGACGGCTTCTTTCCCCCCGTTTATACATGAAAATGATGCAAGATGTTTTGAAAGATACAATAACAGAGATAACCTTGTTTGAGGACTCTCTGACCATTAGCATTCCATAAAATAGGGAGATGTGTGTTTGCCGTCTACCACTGTCATGGAAGAGAACTCCCTTATAAGGTCTTATGTTATAGATGGTTGATTTCTTCAGATGCTATTGTAAGGGGCTAAAATTCTAGCTAGTCTATCTGAAATATCTGAGTAGTCGCCAGTCAATTATAAGCTTTAGCAAGAGTTTAGACTTTTAAGCATTTATTAAGGAGAATAAGAATTTGGTGAAGAGAGATTCAGTTGTCTCTCTCAGGGAGTCCACATTTCTGCTCCACTCTCCACGAGAGTCCTGATGAAAGAGAGAGAACCACCCCTTCTTCATCCCACCAGCCTCCTGTGAAGCTGGGAATATCCCATACACACACACACACACACACACACACACACACACACACACACACACACACACAGAGCTCCAAGCTGATTGGCTGGTAGCTTTGATAGACAGCACCCACGAGCAAACGTCACTTCCTGACAAAACAAAGAAAAGCCCCATGGCTTGCCCTCATGGTGCAGTTTTCTTACAGTAACTCTCCAGCAGGTGGCATCACTCCAATCGTTACACTATGATTGTTATAACTCAGTTTTGGTTTATATTAAGCCCTGGAACCTCCTGGATAATATATATTCACTCACTCAAATGATCTTTGCCTTATCTACATAGGGAAAGCCAAGTGAATGAAGAATGCCCATTTTTCATGGTGTGTCAAATAGTTAAAAGAGCAACAGAATGTGTGTGTGTGTGTGTGTGTGTGTGTGTGTGTACATACATATGTACTCAGAAGCAGCACTGCAAATGGGCAGTGAGTTGGGTTTAGAATTAAATAGGGGGCAGCTAGATGGCTCAGTGGATAGAGCACCAGCCCTGGATTCAGGAGTACCTGAGTTCAAATCCAGCCTCAGACACTTAACGCTTACTAGCTGTGTGACCCTGGGCAAGTCGCTTAACCCCAATTGCCTCACTTTAAAAAAAAAAAAAAAAGAATTAAATAGAAGGTGGCGCAGTGGATAAAGCACCAGCCCTGAATTCAGGAGTACCTGAAATTCAAATTCAAATCCGGCCTCAGACATTTGACACTTACTAGCTGTGTGACCCTGGGCAAGTCACTTAACCCCCATTGCCCTGCCCCCCCCCCCAAAAAAAATTAAATAGAAAGAAGAAGACAGGTTGGATTTCCTATGGGAAATTTGCAAAGCTCCATTAATGACCCTGAACTCCTCCCTGAAAAGTGCCCAGGGTCACACAGCTAGTAAGTGTCAAGTGTCCGAGGCTGTATTTGAACTCAGGTCCTCCTTACTTCAGGGCCAGTGCTCTATCCACTGCCCCACTTAGCTGCCCCATGTATGCGTCATTTTTAACTTCTAATCAGTCATCTAAACCTTTAAATTTTTTTTTCCCCATAGACTTTCATTTCCTATGCAAGGGAGTTTTGGGGGCCCTCAGTTCAGAACCTGAAAATTAGTGGGAGGAGCAGCTAGGTGGCGCAGTGAATAAAGCACCAGCCCTAGATTCAGGAGGACCTGGGTTTAAATCTGGCCTCAGACACTTGACACTTACTATCTGTGTGACCCTGGGGAAGTCACTTAGCCCTCATTGCCCCTCAGAAAAAGAAAATTAGTGGGGAAAAATATAATTCCATCAGTTTGATCTCATTGTTTTAGTGTGACTAGCTGTTTTGGGCTTGTGATTTTTGTTTTTGTTGTTTTTTTGTTTTGTTTTTGTTTTGAGGGACAATTGGGGTTAAGTGACTTGCCCAGGGTCAGCTAGTAAGTGTCAAGTGTCTGAGGCCAGATTTGAACTCAGGTACTCCTGAATCCAGGGCCGGTGCTCTATCCACTGCGACATCTAGCTGCCCCCGGGCTTGTGATTTTTGACATCTAATTTCTTAGTTATATCTCTCAGCTTTTTGTCATCCGCATATTTAATGAGCATGCCTTATGTAAATCGTCATCAGTAAAGATGTTGAAGAGGACAGAGCTCTGTGGCACCCTGCTAGAAACTTCTCTCCAGGTTGTCATCAGTCCATTCACCAGTGAATGTCTTTTGGGTGTGGTTATTCAACCAGCTACAGATCTAACTATAGTGTATTCCAGTCCATAAAGATTTGATGAAAGCCTGGGTGGGATTCTCATATCCCCATATCCTTTAGGGGGAGTCAGTCTAGGCAGGATGAGAAACTCTTAAATGAATTTGTCAAGACATAAAGAGAAACTATTTTGAAGAGTAGGTAAGAGGGACTTTGTCTAAAGAGACTGATGTGGATGCAAAGGGTACTCATTGGTCAAGTTAGATTTTCCAAAACATTTATATGTGGAAGCAGTGGTAGACAACAGGACAAATACAAAAATTTATCATTGTCCGTTGAGGGTAGCTTTAAGAGTTGTGAATCTTGAATACAATGGAATACTATTGTGCCATAAGAAATGATGAGCAGGAGGAGTTCAGAGAAACCTGGAGGGTCTTGCATGGACTGATGATGAGTGAGATGAGCAGAACTAGAAGAACATTATACACAGTAACATCAACATTGAGTGTTGATCTACTGTGATGGACTATATTCTTCTCACCAATGCAGTGGCACAGAAGAGTTCCAGGGAACTCATGATGGAAGAGGATCTCCAAATCCAGGGAAAAAAAAGAACTGCGGAGTATAGATGCTAAATGAACCATACTATTTCTTTTGTTTTTGATGCTGTTGTTTTTTTTTCTATTTTGAGGTTTTCCGTCATTGCTCTGATTTTTTTCTCTTATAACATGACTAATGCAGAAATAGGATTAATGTTATTGTGTGTGTGTGTGTGTGTGTGTGTGTGTATACACAGCAGGTAATCTGATATAGGTTTTATATATATATTTTTATATATATATATATATATATATGTATCAGATTACCTGCTGTCTAGGGGAGGGGGGAGGGAGAAAAATCTGAAATTGTAAAGCTTGTATAAACAAAGGTTGAGAACTATCTTTACATGTAACGGAAAAAAAATAAAATACTTTATTAATTTTAAAAAAAAGAGTCGTGAATCTTAGAATGAGTTAAAGCGAGAACAAAAAGCGAAAAACTACAGAAAAGTTCCTTTTACTAGCTCTCTATGCAGGAAGTAGAGGATCAAAGAAGGAATAGGATCATTGCTTAGGGGGATGAGACAAAGCACAAAAGCATCGTCATTTATTTTGCTTCTGTTTACTCTGCTAAGGAGAGAGCTTGGAAGGAATAGGGGAAAATGGCTGGTAGGGAGCTGAAGCCCAAGATAAGTAAAGGAATTAAGAGAAAGCCAAGCTACTTTTGACAGTTCAAATCACTGGGCCCAGAACAACTCCATTGCACAGTACTGAGAGTACTGGCACCTGTGTTAGCTAAGGTACTCTCCTGATCTTTGAAACATTGTAGCGGATGGGAGAGGTGCTGAAGAAGTGTAGAAGGGCAGATGTTGGCCTCTTGCAGAAAGGGAAGATTAGCATCCACACACTCTGGGCTGGCTTTGATTGCTGGCAGAATTCTAGAACATCTCAGAAAAGAAGCAGTGATCCCAAACTTAGCCTGGTTTCACAAAGAATTGGTTGTGCCAGGCTGACTTCATTCCCTTTAGGGTGCAGGGTTCTTAGATTTGTAAATCACAGGAATGGTAGAGAATAGATATTTATCTAGATTTCAGCAAAGCAATGACAGAGTCTCTCATATTATTCTTGTGGATAGGAAGGAGAGATATGAGCTGGGTTTGTGGAAAACCGGCTGACTGACTGAGCCCAAAGAGAAGCAGTTCATTTTCAGCTCGGAAGAAGGTCTCTAATTGATTTCCCCAGAGATCAGTGCTTGGCTTATAGTCTTGAATGAATGCTTTTATTAGTGACTTGGGTAAAGCCATAAATGTATGGGTATCAAATTTGCAGGTGACACAAAGCTAGGAAGAACAGATCATAAGCTGGATAACTGTCAGGAGCAAAAAAGATCTTGACAGGTTAGGCTCTTCGCTTGAATGTAATAAAGTAATAGTAAGGATAAATTTAACGTCTTTCATCTGGATTAAAGAAATCAGCTTTACCAAGCATAAGATGAAAGGGAGTTTGCGGATTTAAAAAAGATCAACTTTCCAAGTCTAAGTGTGACTAGACTACAGCTTTTGTAGCATAATAGAACCTCCACAAAAGCTAGTCTTAGACTTAGTCTTCATGAGGAGAGTCATGGGTCTGGGAAGGAGGGAGGAGATAGTGCTGCTGTACTCTGCCTTGGTCACCCCCTATGTGGAGAGGATTATGTTTGTACCCCATTGATATTGCGCAGGCTGCCCAGAGGACAGAAGGCAGGATGGTCAGTAGTTGGAGGAACTTGGCACCAATAGCCCCGTGAAGAAAAGACTTAGGGATAGGTTGTGTGTGGCAGTCGTGGCAATAGCTCTAAAGCATTTGAACACTGTCATGTGAGAGGGTATAGACTTACTGGGAAAAAATGAAAGTTGCTGAAAGACAGGCTTCATCTTGACAGTAAAGAAAACCTTGCTAATAATAAGAACTGTTCCAAAGTGTAATGAACTGTCTCCTTCCTTCTCTCCCTCCAGTTCTTCATTCAAAGACTGGGTGATTACATCTTGGGGTTGTTAGAGAGGCCATTCCTGGTCAGCCTGAGTTGGAGATGGCCTCCAAAATCCCTTCCAGCTGGGAGATGGTGTTTTTGTCTGATTAGCTGAAATTCAGCTGCCCTGTACTATAGCTTTTCTTGGTTATAACTAAAAAGGTTCAAATTTAACATATGTTCTTTTTGTGGTGGCAAGGAATTGGAAATTGAAGGGATGCCCATCAATTGGGGAATGACTGAACAACTTGTAGTGTATGAATGTAAAGGAATATTATTGTGCTATAGGAAACAATGAGCAGGCAGATTTCAGAAAAACCTGGAAAGATTTAAGTGGACTGATGCTGAGTGAAGTGAGCAGAACCAGGAGAGCATTGTACACAGTATCAACAACATTGTGTGAAGATCAACTGTGATAGGCTTGACTCTTCTCAGTAATTAGACAGTGGTCCAAGATAATTCCAAAAGACTCATGATGGAAAATGCTTGCTAAATCCAGAAAAAAGGAACACTGGAATCTAGATGCAGATTGAACCATACTGTTTCTTCTTTTTTTGTTTTTCTTTTTTGAGGTTTTTCCCTTTTGTTCTGATTCTTCTTTCACAGCATGACTAATGCAGAAATATGTTTAGTGTGATTCTACATATATAACCTATATCAGATTGCTTGTTGTCTTGGGAGGAGGGAGAAGAATTTGAAATTAGAAATCTTATGAAAACATGTTAAACTATCTCTACATGTAACTAGAAAATAATAAAATACTTTAATAATAAAATATATACAGAGCTGGGAAAAAATTCTAATGTTTGATTAGAATTGTTCTCAGTAATCTCTTCTTGGTTATTAATGATCATTTTTTCTGTTATTATTCCTCAAAATCCATGCACTTAAGCAGCCAGGGAAAGGGTTACCTTTTGCTTTTTAGTGGTAAATGGTTTGTGTTCAGAATGCGCATCTGTTTTAGAGAAGAGAAAAATGTCCCTATGTGTGGGTGAATAGGATGTATGGAGCCTTTTTGGGCTTTTTAACTTTAATATTGCCTGATGATGCCATTACCCTTTCATACTCCCCCAGAGAATAGTTTATAAACTGTGGAGCTCTAGATTTTGCACAAGTTCCAAGTTATAGTAATTAACTTCAGGAGATTGTTTCCTTCTATCCTATCAGTGAATTAATATTTTTAGATGATTTCTTTTTGTGCTTTGTTCATGATGTCCTTGAATTTCTGTCAAATTTTCTTCTTTTTTTTTTTTTTCCTTTTGGGTGTGGGGCAGTGAGGGTTAAGTGACTTGCCCAGGGTCACACAGCTAGTACATGTCAAGTGTCTGAGGCCAGATTTGAACTTAGGTCCTTCTGAATCCAGGGCCAGTGCTTTATCCACTGCACCACCTAGCTGCCCAAATTTTATTCTTTATAGAAATGTTTGACTCATGTTTTGCAAACCTTCATTTGAAATTTATGCCCCAAAAATATATCTTTTCTCTTTTCTAAAAGGAACTTTCATCAGGCTCTGAGGTCTCAGAAGAACAGGCCTTACAGCTGGTCTGTAAGATCTTTCGTGTCTCTTGGAAAGACCGGGACAGAGATGTCATCTTCTTGACTTCACTTTCTGCACAATTTAAGCAGAACCCAAAAGAAGGTATGGATTTTTGTCTTGTCATATGATTGTAATAAAGTGAGGCAGGATCTGAGAGTTATTTTCATGCTGGGTTATCTAAATTTACTTCTTAGGGTTTGGACTTTTGTTGTTGGCAGCAAGGACATCTGCTGGTGAGGCCACATTGGCCATTCATTTTCCCCTCTTTCTCCTGGTCTTATTAATAAACTCCATCTTCTGAATAGGACTTTTCTTTCAGAGTGAGGTGCCTGAACTTGTAATCACAGGTTATTGGTTTTTGAAGAACTCCATCTACCAGTGCAGTTTGGCAGCTCTTGAGAAACATGGAGTCATAAAGAGTTGCCAGGGGCACTTCAAGATGAAGGGCCTTCCCCGGAGTCATGTGGCCAGTATGGGGTTGTGTGGCATTGAAGGACATGCTGCTTGCCACTGGGTTATTTATTGTTTTGGTAAAGTTAACAGACTTTCGGGAACAAATTGTAAATAATTTTGAATTTTTTTGTCTTTTAAACTGTTTATTTGAATGGTTTATGGTAGGTATACTTAGGATAAAAAAAGTAAAAAATAAACTGTTTTTTGATTCCCGTGAAAGAAAACTATCTGAATAAATCAGTGGTCTTCATGACCCTCAGTATCTTACTCCTCAGTTCCAGGGATATACCTGGGAGGCCTATCATGTCATGATCAGCTTAAAAGGTTCCATCTGTGTCTTACGGATCTCTTAGGGCACGATTTGGACTTTGGGGTAAACCTATTTCAATATAACTTACTAGTTGAACTGGCAGAATTGAATATTGTGTTACTGGGATTTCAGTTTTTTCCCCCTTGCCATCTCTTCCATCAAAGCAATCCATTTTTCTTTTGACTCTGGGGAGATTCCCATCCTGGACCTGTGTGATTTTACCAGAGTAGGAATGCCTGGTCTAGAAATTTCCTAACATGCAAAATGTAAGTCAGCAACTGCTCTCTGCCTGCCCTAAAGCGTTAGATACTTGGTTACCTGGGTTATGGGAAGGTCAAAGGCTAAGTGACTTACCCATTGGCACCCAGTCAGTTGAACCTTTCTCTCCCTGACTGAAAAGCCTATTCTCTATCATCTAGCCCACGCCAGACCTCCAAATAACCAATTCCAGTTAGCAAAGACTGGCACTTTGAGCTCTCAATATTTTTTCTCCTGCTTGGCTACTTTTAACTAATGACCATATATGATAGGACAGATAGATTATTGGGGAAAAACGTTTTCCTGTGATTTCCAAGCAAATTGTCTTTTCCTTCTTATCTTGCTGCTTTTCCTGGGAAGGGAGACTGGTTTTCTGCCAAGGCAAAAAGAAAAACAATCCTTCTGTCCCCTTTCAGGTATAATTTCTCACATCTAGTCTTTTCTGTTTAGCCTAGACTCCAGTCTTGAGCCCAGCAGCTGTGTATTTTCAGACCTGGTCAGCACAATGCCAGAATATTCCTTATATCACTGCTCACTTGACAAACCCTTGGTAGTTCTGGATCCATATTTTGTTTACAAACACTTAATAATAACCAGATTATAAGTGTATGATTAAGCCAGGTGGTATAGGATAGTATTGTAAGGGGGTAAAATTCTAGCTATACTGTCTAAAATATCCAATGAGTGGTCGTCAGTAAATTATAAGCTTTAGCAAGAGTTTAGACTTTTAAGCATTTATTGGAGAATAAGAATTTGGTGAAGAGAGAGAGAAAGGCCTAGATTCATCTATCTCAGAGAGCTACAGTCTTCCTGCTCCACTCTCTACGAGAGCCAGCCTTGCCCCTTCTTCCTCCCACAAGCAAACATCACTTCCTAATGCCAAAGAAAAGCCACATGGCTTGCCCTCAGACGCCTTCTCCTCATGGCAGAGCTTTCCTACAGTAGCTCTCCAGCAGGTGGCGCCATTCCAATCGTTACAGTGTGAAGACACTGATACTTAAACCAAGGGAAGGAAGGCATTTCAAGTACAAGGCAGATGTGACTTGGGTGAGTATGAAAAAGAGGGAGAAAGAAATTCTCAGTGCATTCTCGGTAAAACTCTTAGGAACTTAAGCCATCTTCACATGTGGTTTGCCTTAGAGGGTAAAGAACACTCCTGGTATTTGTTTTTCTTACACTTCAGTAACCATTGCCTCCACCATTGAAGGGATCAGGCTGAGCCCCTGTTGAAGTCAGAAGCCGGTGCCTGAGACACAGACTTTGAGACCGAGTTCCTGTTGTCTTGGGTTGGGGCCGCAGACGAACCTCTGGGATACAGACCCTAATTTCCTCTGTCCTGCTTTCCCAACAGTGTTCTCCGATTTTAAGGATTTGATTGGCCAGATTTTAATGGAAGTGCTAATGATGTCCACTCAAACTCGAGACGAGAATCCTTTTGCCAGTCTGACAGCGACTTCCCAGCCAATTGCAACCGCAGCCCGGTCACCGGACAGAAACCTGATGCTTAGTACAGGCTCCAACCCAGGAACGAGCCCCATGTTCTGTAACGTGGGTTCCTTCAATGCCGGCTCGCTGTCCAGGTCAGCATGGTTCCATTTGAACAACTCCTTGAACCCAAGTTAGCTAGGAGCGGAGGCACTGCGGGAGTTTCTCCTTTGAGGTTCCTTCGTTAATGACTTTGGATGAGGTGTCACACGTGTAGGGGTGGATTTGGTCACCAGAGCTGCTATTATCTTCTCTCTTGGTATTCTGCTTCCTAGTTAGGTTATTGGAAGCTTACATTTTGGGAAACAGATGTTGTGTCTTATTAGCATAATGAACTTTGGAAGTAGGAATTAGAAATGCTGACTCTAACACTGTCCAGCATTTAGCTCATTACAAATATATGCATGGCAGATGTGTGCCCAAGGGCTCAGGGAAAAAACAGGTGGGGTCCTTGCTTTATGGGCCCAGAGAGGAGGGAAGCACAATGTTGGAAAGCAAGCTTTCCTATATTTTGTATAATCTTTCCTACTTTCTTTCTTCAATTGCCTTTTTCTTCCCCTTTCTCTTCTTTTTTTTCCTTTCAACGATTAATTTAGCCTCTATGACACTAGTCCAACTCCCAATACCCCTTTCTCAAGCTATGTGCCAGTGACGAGCTCCTCTTGTACCTCACCTTCCAATGCAGCCGCTCCGATATCTGTGCCTTCCATTTCGCTCAGTCCTCATATTCCAGGAGAAAGCCCTTCAGGAAGCCAGGCTTCGTCTCCGAGGTATCGCCCTTATACTGTGGCCCCTCCCTGGGGCCTTTCGACTTCTCCCACCCTGCGGTCCTCGAGCCTCTCCGCTTTGTCTAGCTCACCAAGCCCGCCTGCCCTGTCGACCAGCCCTTCCAGACAGAGACCCACAGCCATGGGCCCACCCTTGTTTCCTGCTTCTCCAGGTCCCACGAGCAGGCGCCCCTCTGCCCTAAGGATTCCTTCTAGGTATTTTCTCCAGAAAAGAGTTGTCTGTGTGCAGTGCTGGGGACTGGGCAGTAACAGACTTTGGAGAAATTGGTTTAGCACTAACTTTAGATACAAGCATTTGATTTTTCTGTTTTGAGTTTAATTAATAAATTGTGTGGCTAACTAGTTGGGTAGGCTCTAATCCCTGAACCCATGCTTCTGCCAGCTGTGGATGGAGAATGTCATAGGGTTGAGACCTGCAGAATCATGGTACTCCTTTGCCTTCTAGTTCTCATTCTACTCTCTTCTGCAGAAAGCATAGTTGTTGGCTAATTAACCTCCATAGAAGATCAGTATAGAATTTGAGTGTTGGTGCTCAGCGGATCACTTTCGATGAACTTCTAGAGTATTGATTTGAAGTGCACCTCATTTGTAGAGAAGCTAGTTTCTAGTGTTAGCTACCCTTGAATTACTGTGGCAGGATATCCCTCCCTAAAGTTAGTAAAGATGAGGGCAGAGCAAATGCCAAGGGCTGTTAATCCACGTGTGCTTGCATGCAAATACGCCTTCCTTAATAAGCAGTATCACAGTTCTCCTAACCCAGTCAGTCTCCGTGTGTCTGCTTTATATTTGCACACTTTGGCTGACCTTGGTGTTTGCATGTGGGTGGGGACTGTTCTTGTCCTTCGGAGGGAGAGCTGTTACCGAGCCTTTGGTTACCTGCTTTCCTACGGTCCCTGATGGCACTTCTTTGCTTTTGCTGTGCTAGTCCGTACGACCCTCCTTTCTCCTTCCTCTTCCTCGCACTTTCTGATATGTCTGGGGACAGTAGTGATGAAGAAAACGAAGATGAGGATGGTGACGATGAGGATGAGGATGAAGGTGGTGGTGATGATGACTTGACTTGTGTCCAGTTTGGGTCCAGGTATCAGAGGAGTGGAGCCTTATTGCATGCACAGGCACTTAGGACCAACTAACCTTTCACTTCACAAGCCCTGTTCTAGTGGCTGCTTCGAAGGCATGCTGGTGGAAGAAGTGAGGTGTGTGGAGAACAAAGAACTAGTGCATGTATCTGCAGATAAGAAAGATAGCTGGACACGTGGGGGCTTTCTCTTAGATACATGGGATAGCACAAAGGCATCAGTAGCCACTGATAACAAAGGCAAAAAAGTTTGGCCAGTTATTTGTTAGACTGGGTTTAGATGGTCAGTTGAAGAGTCCTCCATCTCATATATCAGTTACATAGGCCAATGTCGACAGTAGGCAAGAATATTTTTGTAATGTTCTTTAGTGGGCAGCTAGGTGGCGCAATGGATAAAACACTGGCCCTGGATTCAGGAAGACCTGAGTTCAAATCCATCCTCAGACACTTGACACTTACTAGCTGTGTGACCCTGGGCAAGTCACTTAACCCTCACTGCCCTGCAAAAAACCAAAATAAATATAAATAAATATAATATGTAATGATATAAACATAAATAAAATGTTCTTTAAAAGTTCATTTATAGTCAAGTGAGAACCTCTCACATAAGATAAGCCATTTTCTTCAGTAATAGAAATATAAATTAAAATACATTTCATGACTGCATTAGTTATTCTTCCCTGAGAATCCAGAGAGGTTTGTTGTTGTTTTTTAATTTTGTTGGTGACATTATTTAAGAACTTTTTTCCTAGTCATATTGCCCCCTAACTTTGCCCTTTACTGAAGATTTCTTCTGGTCAAAATTAATATTCACTCATCATCCCTGTCTAAAAGTGACTTGAAACTGTAAGTAGAAGACAGAGTCTCAGCAAGAAGGCAGAAGTCAGATATACCCATAGTTAAATCTGGTTGTTCCAAAGAATCATGAAGATGGAATGTGAGGCTATTCTTAAGGTACTTACTGTTTGGGTATATTGTTGGATCTGGATACTTAATTGTATTGGGCTTGATGTTGTCTCACCCATAAATTCATAGATAGCTGGCAGCTTGCTTATGTAAAATCAAAGCCCAGCACAATCAATACAGTTTCCATGGCCTGTTGCATGGTCTCTGTTAAAAGTATTTTTGTGGGGCAGCTAGGTGGCGCAGTTGATAAAGCACTGGCCCTGGATTCAGGAGTACCTGAGTTCAAATCTGGCCTCAGACACTTGACACTTACTAGCTGTGTGACCCTGGGAAAGTCACTTAACCCCCATTGCCCCACCAAAAAAAAAAAAAAGTATTTTTGTTGCTCCAGTTCAGATGAATTATCTTTAGAAACAATACTTCCCCTACCTCATACCTATCAGTTTAACAATCATTCTAACAATGTGTTGGTGATGGGTACTGGGGAGTGCTCTGATTTCATGGTCTTAATTGATGGGAAGAAAAGTATTGAGTCAGGTTAATCATATATTCCCTCCTGATCCCCTAACTCACCTAAACACAAACATATCTTGTATCTTAAATAGAAAAAAAAAATGCTTAAAATCTAAAATCACCCAGCAAAAGAGGAGGACTCACTTTGTTAAGTTTCTTCTTGTTCTGCTAGAACATTTGTTTTCCTTTTTCTTTTTATATATATATATATATATTTTGGAGGGGGGGGGTGAGGCAATTGGAGTTAAGTGACTTGCCCAGGGTCACACAGCTAGAAAGTGTTAAGTGTCTGAGGCCGGATTTGAATTCAGGTCCTCCTGAATCCAGAACTGGTGCTCTATCCACTGCGCCACTTAGCTGCCCCCACTTTTTATAATTTTTATTCCATTTTTTAGATTAACTACTTTTCTTACTCTCTCCTCTACTTTTCTCAGAGTATTCTCTTAAAACTAAGAATTTTTAAAAGAGGGGCAGCTAGGTGTCGCAGTGGATAGAACACCAGCCCTGGATTCAGGAGGACCTGAGTTCAAATCCGGCTTCAGACACTTAACATGTATTAGCTGTGTGACCCTGGGCAAGTCACTTAACTCCAATTGCCTCACCAAAAAAACAAAAAAGAAAGAAAGAAAGAAAAAAATTCCACAAGACATAGTTGTTTTTTTAAAACTTTTTTTTTTAAAGGTGGATGTGATATACAGAGCTCCAGATCTTTGTCCCCCTGCCTCCCCGAAAAATGTCTTTTCCCTTTTTCCCTTGGGTCAGTCTAATTTCAGTCAATTTTGATTGTTTTCTTCTTTCCAGAAGAGGTCACATAGCCAAAAAGGCTTAGCTTTCAAATACCCCCCACCCTCAACCATCATACATAACAGCCATGTGGGCCACCAAACCCCAGGCCACTGGTAAATATTTTTAAAAGATAAATAAAAATGCAATAAAGTAAATAACATTACATTTTAAAACTAATTCAGCATGCCATCTACAGGGCAGACTAGTGACCACCAGTTTCTTTTTGAGTTTAACACCATTGCTCTAGGTAGTTCTTGAGGGCTCTAAGTTACAGAGAGGTGCCAGCCTGCATTGGTAGAGTCTGACAGTTAATTGCATTTGCTGCTAAGTCACCACAGAGAAACTGGACATTGACGTGTTTGGAACATAGTTTGGAGTTTTTCTTCCTTCCTCCTTTTTGTATTGGTATCGTTTTTTGGGTTTTTTTTATATATATCATTGTCATTTCCTATTATATTGTTCCTCCCTTTCCTACACAGAGAGCCTTCCCTTTATAACAGTGAATAAAA